>NC_065513.1:2381914-2390062 GCF_006386435.1 Epinephelus moara
GAAAGGTGTATATATATATATATATATATATATATATATATATATGTATATACATATATACATATATGTATATATATAAAAACATATATCAAAACGTGCAGAATGATCAGGAATGTTGTGCTATGACTTTTCTCAGATGTTGGCGAGCGTTTTTATGAATTGAAACTTCGGAAAAAATCCCATTCAAAGAAGACTCAATTTGTCATTTTGATATCTAGTACAGTTTTTAAGAAATTACAGTTTACATTTCCTGATGTTTTTCGAACGTTGAAGATTTTATAATGGGTGTCTATGGAAAAGTGCTAGAGTGGTGACATCACTGCTAGAGCGTGGAGGAGCTGCCACAATTTTCACTTTACATACTCAGTTTATGTGCTGGTCACAGAAATGTGACAATGGAATCACACACTTACACATTTGGCTCAGTCAGTGTCCAAGCAAAGGGAGAGCCAATTTTCCTCTCACTGACACTGATGTAAACTTAGATGAGAAATTTCTTTAAAAGAGCTGGGGGCACCAGTTTTCTAACCTGCGACCATGATCACATTTTTGATACCACAAACAAAAGACATCTACCCACTCTCTAGTGGTATCTATATGTTGATGATTGAACTCACGGTTTTGGCGGGAGAAGGAGGAGTTTGAGAGGTTTCAACTCCATTAAACCAGCTGCCTGTTCTGAGCTACTAACTGCCCCCCCCCCCTTCTCTGCTTTAGATGTCCCTCATTAATTACCATAGCAACGAACACTGACTCACAAACTCACAGACATATGGGTGTGTGCGTTTCTCAGAGATGACAGCAGCAGAATCTCCATTTTATACAGCATGTATACATCATATATCAGTGTTTTCAATCTATCATACCCTACTACAGCCTTTACTAATAATACTACTGTTGCTACTTTTGGGAATATGAATGTTAAATACACATTGTAAGGTATTGTATATACAAACAATATTATACACACATAGTGCTCAGTGTCTGCAGTGCATGTACTATGTAGTACATGTACTATGCAGTACTTAGTAGGTAATACATATCAATGACTCAGCTGCTGCTCTCAGTACTAACTTAGTATGTGGTGGCAGTAGCAGACACCCGTTTCTTGCGAAAGTTTCTTGCGAAATTTTCTAGTTACTAATAACATTTCAGTAATAATATTACAGTTATCCCAACACCAAATAATGAATTACAATGTTACTTTTGTTATAACCCCACTACTGACTTGAAATACAACAATCATATCAGTGGATTCATCTTGTAATTGTTGAGCTGCAGATAGAAAAGCTTACCTCAAATGGCAGGAAATATTCCCATTACTTTGATTTTGTCAGGAGGAAAGACGATATGAACACTATTGCTGCAGGTAGTAGTACTAAAACTCTTTCCACTGCAAAAACACATCCTCAAACCTCCATTCTGAAACATCTATTATGACCGTTAGCACAACAACATGAAGCTCCAGGAAATACACCCTACTAAAGGTGAGCCTTTCTCGGCTGCAGAAGTCAGCTGTACACTGGCTAAACAACCCAAGCTGGATTTTAATGGTGGACATTTGGAGGCTACAAAGAAGTAATGAAGCTTGTGGCTGGGTATGTGGTAGATGAAAAGTTTGCTCCACCAGCAGCGTTGTGTCTTTGAGACAGATCCTTGTGAAAATACTGGTCACAAACAATGGAATACCCAATGTAAAAAAACAAACAAAAAACCCCAACACAAACAAACCATTTGCAAGCCATTGAGCCTTAGCTACACTTAATGGCATTTATCCTGAATTATCCACATGTGAAATCTGAATATTGAGGAAATGTGCAATTACCAATTTAATGGTTTGAAATGGAAAAGTAATATAACGGGTAGTGTTATGAATTACTGTTGGCAGGGAGTCATAAGTAAAGTAAAACTATTACTTTTGAAAGGTTAACAAATAATGAGTAATATATAACATTTTTAGAGTTAGGAGCCAACACTGCACATTAGTGTTGTATTTGGCAGTGATATCAGAGAAGAGGGGCTGCCTTACATTTCTCGGTTCAGAGTTATAAAATGCAAAGTCTCTTTAATGGATTTCATAATGAACCTGGAGATTTGTCTTTTGCCACCTGCATTCAGTAACTCTCTTTTATTATTTATTTATTTATTTTTACCACCATGGAGATCTTTTCATATCAAAATGTACCTTTACCTCAGAGGGGCATCAATAACATTTGTAATATTAGAACTAAGAAAATATAAGCATGATCAGAGAGAGCAACATCAGTCACTACAACCTTAGAAATGTTCAGACCCTCGGAGTCGATTAAAGGACAACTTCGGTATTTTTCAACCTGGGCTCTATTTCCCCATGTGTATGTGTGCGTTTGATTCATGGGTACAACTCGTTCTAAAATTGGTTCAGTATTGAGGCGTGAAACGAGCTAAAACGGTAATGGGGGCAAATGCGTCCCGTATAAAAGTGCTTTTTTCGCCACTGACCGGTTCAGATCGCCAGTGTTACCTCTGTAGATAGCATATTGTAGCGGCCCTGGGGCAGTGGTGAGTGTGAATGAGTGGAGTCAGCTGTCAGTCAGTGTTGGAGCAGAGAGGCGGAGGGCGTCCCCGCTTGGTAATGTAAATGAGTATGTGTGTGTGAAGTGTGTGTTTTTTTCGCCACTGACCGGTTCAGATCGCCAGTGCTATCTCTGTAAATAGCATACTAACTTAGCCTTTCCCTTACCTCTGGGCTGTGTGATGTCACGAGCTTTGCTCCACTGTGTCTGTAGCTCTCTCTACTCGTGGGACAGCCGTTTTCTTGAGGAAGAGGTGTTTCGGGATTGGATGTCTTCTCTTCTTCGGCTGGCAGTAGTCATCTTGGGAGAAGTGAGCACTGCAGACCCGATGGTCTGCAAGGCGCAGTGTCTGGACAGGAGTGTTAGCATCCATTTGTAGCACAACTAGCCACAACTTCAGCATCTCGCCATCCGACAAAGGCAGCCTATGAAAGCTGTACGGGGTGTTGCACGACATCCTGTTCTTGCATTCGGGAAAAAGGACCGTTTATTTGAGCACTCCAAAAACTCCGGTAACAAAACACTGATAAGTAGGTTCAGACTTCAGAGCAATGGTTAAGATAGGCCTACATGATATTGGAGGAGCGAGGCCACAGAAGGGGTCTTCAAACGAGAGTATGGGCTCATACAGTAGATGTCTCTTAATTATAGTTCAATTTTTGGTCTATTTGAGGGGATCATTTGCAAAAACGGCTAAACACCATCTCTAAAATGAATAGACCAGCACTAGTTTAATTGATATTCCCTTGAGTTCCCATGAAGGGAAAGAAAAAGAAGGTGAGAAGAAAGAAAAAAAGAATTAAGGAGTTGTCATAACAAGCCCAACACTAGTTTGAAATTGCCTTGACCGGGAGCAATAAAATATGATTTCAGAAAATATATGTAGACAGACATTGGTTTTTGCAAATGAACCATTCATTTACATTTATAAAATGCCGTCTTAGGATCATACAGTGTAGGTAATAAACTGCTGCTTGTAGAAATATTTATTTTTTTATTTGTTTATCTACTTTTATCTGACTTATTCAATTTGAATGGAACTTTACCAAAAATAAATAAATTACTTTCTAAAAGACAAGGGGTAGAGAAAGGCAAAGGCAAGACAGACAGAATTATCTAAAATTCACTTCTTTAAAAGGTCAGTAGAGTCGAGATATTATATATTTATTTTTTTTAACCTTATTAGCCCTGCCTGAAATCACTGATTATAGTTATATTAATGTAAACTCTATAAAGTAAAAGTGTAAAAAGGGGAAAAAGAGAAAAAAGAAGGGGAAAAAAGGAAACCTAACAGAAACCTTATCATTTTGTTAAGGGAAGGGTCTAAACCAGAAATAAACCCTAGGATCCATGTGATGGGAGATACATGGAAAACCAATTAAAGCTACCCAAGGAAGGGGGTGGCACCATTTTATGTTATTTTGTTATACTTTTTTTTTCATCTTAGGTTTACTTCTTTAGTCTTGTTCTTGGTCAGTTTTGTTTGTGGGCCTGGAAAGATTGCGCGAAAAGAAAAAATTAATCTACCTATAACATTTTAAAAAATGAAAGATTATGACACAGGAAATTAAAGTAACTTCACTAAATGTGAATGGCCTAAATTACCCCATTAAAAAGAAAAAAAGTTTTATTAAGGATGAAGAGTGAGGGAGGAGATGTAATGTTCCTTCAGGAAACACATCTTTCAAAAGAGGAACATAAGAAATTAGAAAGACTGGCAAATGCTCAGGGGTACTCATCCTCTTTTCACTCTGCAAGGAGGGGCATGGCTATACTGATTAAGAATAGCATCCCCTTCCACAGTGAAAAAACTATTGTAGACAAAGATGGGAGATATATACTAGTTAAGGGGAGATTATATCACGCTAAAATAACACTACTAAATGTATATAGGCCACCAGAGCAAGGAACTGATCTTATATCTATAATAATAGACTTGATTATTTTAGAAGCAAAGGGGACATTGGTCATGGGAGGGCATTTAAATCTGGTCATGAATTAGAAACTAGACTGTGAGCACAATGTTAAACATAAAGCAGAGAGGACCTCACAAATTTTAAAAAGAGTAGAATTTGAGATTGGTCTGATAGATCTCTGGAGAAAATTAAATCCTAATAAAAAAGATCATACATACTACTCAACAGCTCATAATAAATACTCTAGACTAGATTAATTCTTTATGTTTAAAACAGATTTAGAAAAGGTAGCAGAATGTCATGTTGGCGCTTTAGAAGCATCATCATGCAATGATATCCATGAAATCAAACTTAGGAATAGAGAAAAGTTCTACAATATAGAGACTTATTAATTCACTGTTGAATGATGCTAACATTAAGAATAAAATTAGGAAAGTAATAAAACAATATGTAGAGATTAATGATAATGGAGAGGTCTCCCCCATCGTGGTGTGGGAGGGGGCCAAAGCAATAATTCGAGGGGAGATGATTATGCTTGCATCACTTAGGGTAAAGGAAAAAGAAAGAGAAAAAAAAAACAATTATTTGAATCCTTAAAAATAATTCAAAGTGAACATAAAACGAATACAAATATGCAGACTTTAAATGAAGTAAGACAAATTAGAAAAAAGTTAGATCAAATTGAATTGGAAAACATTGAAAAAGCATTAACCTTTACTAAACAAAAGTATTATGACAGCAGACCAAAAACACGCAAACTATTAGCATTTTGATTGAGAAAACAAAGTATAAGAGCAAATGTACCAAAAATAAGGGACAGTAATTTAAAAAATGTATTTAAAAGGACAGAAATAGCAAATGAATTTTTAAAATACTACTAACAGTTATACACTCCAGAGACTCAAGAAACTAATACAGAAAAAATTCAGAAATATTTCGAAACTATAAAACTACCTGAAGTAACAAAAGAACAAAATATTCAGGTGACCAAACCAATAACAGAGCAGGAACTAGCAGAAACTATAAGAAAAACTAAAAATGAGAAATGCCCAGGTTCCGATAGCTTTACAAAGGAATTTTACGAAGAGATAACACCACTCCTATGTAAAGTGTTTTTCACAGAATTATCGAAGGTGGAGAAAAGGGTGACAGACTAAAAGCTTTTACTAATTGGGAAAAAGAATTACATATAAATATAACAGAGGAAGACTTGACAGATACGTGTACAAAAACCTGGAAAACGACAAACTCCTTAGTTTAGAGGGAGTTTTCCTGGAAGGTTCAAATGCGATATTTTAAAACGCGTATTATTCAATCAAAATATAATAACAGAAGTACAGAAAGTTGTTGGCATAATTGTGGAGAAAACAAAGCTAATCACTCCCATATATTATATTCATGCCCAGTTCTAAAACAGTTCTGGTCCAAAGTAACGGAGGAAATGGATAATATATTTCAATGTAACCTTTCCATGACTCCAAAACATATACTCTTAGGGAAACTCCCCCATGCATTGCCTCATTCATGAGATGAATACCTTTATAGAATATTAAGAATAACAGCAATTAAACAGATTACTGAAGGCTGAATCCGGTGGCACCACAAATAATAAAATGGAAGGAACAATCAATGGAATTTATATTATGGAAAGAATAGGATAATAATAATTATATAATAATAGGATAAGGAATTTCGGTGATGTTTTTGAGTCAGAATGGGAAAGGATCATAAAGACTGATATAATATGAATAACAGAAAAATAGACTAGAGTGGTGAGAGTGTCGATATGTGCATGTGTTGGTACATGTATGTATGTGAGGGGAAGCGGTGACTGTCTTTTTGTTTGAAGTTTAAGATGAACGAGTCCCCCAGAACCTCTCTCCAAATATAAGTTGAAAGAAATATTTGAAGGTAGATATGTATGCGTGTAAGTGAATATACAGTTATATGTAAATGTATGTACATATCTATCTTTATCTTTAAATTCTCTTTTTTAAATATTTTTTTTATATTATTATTTTTTATAATTCTTCTTTGACTTCTTTCTTTTTTCTTTTTCTTGTCTTCCTTATTTGCACATATAACAGCATCTATGTTTATGTTGCTATATATGTTTATGACCTTCTAAAATCACTAAATAAAAAGTATCAAAAAAGAATTTGTTTGGGGAGAGTGTTCCAGAGGGAGGGGGGGACAGCTATGGAGCAGGCCCTGTCGCCCCAGGTTTGGTGCTTGGTCCTGAGTGGTGGAGTCAGGAGGTTGGTGTTAGAGGAGGGGAGACTGCGGGAAGGGGTGTGGCGGTGGAGCAGGTCAGTGAAGTAGGAGGGGGCCTGGTTATGGAGGGCTTTATAAGTGAGGAGAAGGACTTTGAATTGGATGTGTTATGGGACAGGAAGCCAGTGGAGGTTCTGGAGGACAGGGGTGATGTGATCGTGGGATCGGGAATGGGTGAGCAGACGGGCAGCAGAGTTCTGGAGTACTGGAGTGTATTCAGGAGTTTGGATGGTGTTCCATAAAGAATGCTGTTACAGTAGTCAATTCTGGACGTGATGAAGGCATGGATGAGAGTTTCAGCAGCAGAGGGGGATCACCTACAATGACTACACAGTCAGAGTCTGTGAAGATGATAGACTTCAGTTTAGCAGAGTCATCAGAAAAGTCTGCACAGTATTTAGGTGTCCTGTAGATGTATGTGAATAAAGCATAACATGAGAAATTCATGAGTAGTTAAAAAAAAAAGCAAATTTTCCACCAGTGGCCTGCTAGCGCTGAAAAACTTATTAAACAAAATGGCAACTCTATCCCCTCTGCTGATAAAAGTGAAGATGGGAGGAATTGACTCAATAAGAACTGCTGCACTGTTAACTTGATAATTAAATCATTAATCAGCAATGTTAATGCAGTCATCCACATGTTCATGTATTCACACACACACACACACACACACACACGCACACGCACACAATTTCACAAACACTTGTCATTGGTACACTCTACCACAACCAGTCATTAAGTCATTAGCCTCTCTACAACAACCAGTTTATGAGTTAAAAAAGGTGATGTGACAAAATGGTGTGTGTCTGTCTGTCTGTCTGTCTGTCTGTCTGTCTGTCTGTCTTTGAGCCTGTTTAGACCCTGTACTAACATGTGTTTCAGTGATCAAAACACAAGTGGACAGCTGAGACACATCGCCGTTCACACCTTTGTCTATCACGTGTCTCCAGCTGACCACAGATTTCGTTACTGCCTATGTCACTTACTATAGCTCAAAGGGCCCAGCACACTGTTACTACGTCAATGCTCTTACTAGTATGCTTAGTAGTCATGTTAGCAGTTGTGTCAGTACAGCTGGAGATCTCGCTGTCAGCAGATTTCAACATGACTCCTTCTGTAGGACAAAACAGCAGATGGTCACACACAGGGTTCCTACGCAAGTATGGAAAATATAGAAAAGTATGGAAATAAATTTGATCAATTTCCAGGAATTAAAAAGTATGGAAAATGAAAAATAAAGTATGGAAAAATATTTATGTTTCCAGACTCTTACCACTGTTCTAAAATACTGTTTTCTAAAATAGAAAATTAGGTATTTCCAAAAATAATTTAATTAATCCGGATCGTGTTTTATGCCGGGCCAGGCACATTTTGTGTGAGAGCAAACGTCTCAGAAAACATAC
>NC_065513.1:2392318-2400788 GCF_006386435.1 Epinephelus moara
GCAAACACTTTTTCACACAGGGCCATGTAGCTTTGGATTTTTTTCTTCCTCATTAAAAAAACCCTTTATTTAAAAACTGCATTTTGTGTTTACTTGTGTTATCTTTGACTAATGTTTAAATTTGTTTGATGATCTGAAACATTTAAGTGTGGAAAACATGCAAAAAAGTAAGAAATCAGGAAGGGGGCAAACACTTATTCACACCACTGTATTAAACCCAGTGTTAATACAGCAGAACTGGAGAGAGGGGTGAAAAATAAATAGAGGTGGGCATGGCTCAAGTAGGGTGCAAAATTATAGACGGAGAACGATTAACAAAGATTGCCACTGCAAAAAAAAAAAAAAAACGCTGAGAAGTCTGGAAATTAGGGTATGGAATTTTGAAATTCCAAATGTGTAGGAACCCTGCGACACAACACGTTGTCCAGCTCATCATAAAATGGGCAAGTTATAGTGCAGTAGCCTCTTGCCACCAACACAACCACCATGGCCAGCACTGATGGTGTCGTCCTTGGCGGGGAAGCATCGAGACACATGAGCGGTTGCATTACAAAAGATACATGGTCAAATGCATCCCAGACTGGGTCCATGTCATTGGTTCGACAGCCCATTGGTTCGACATCCCATTAGTCCGACTGTCAGCGGTGCTGAACGGCTCGCAGCGGGCGTATGGTGCGCCGCGACCAGCTTGAGGCGGAGCAGGCTCACGGCTTATGTGTTTGTCACTTTCTTTTTCATTTTAACCCACACCATGATCTTTTCCTGACCCTAACCAAGTGGTTTTTGTGCCTAAACCTAACCAGACCTTAACCACAGGGCATCATGATGATTTCGGAACGGACTTCGGAACAATGAGTTTAATATGGTTGAACCAATGGGCTGTCAAACCAATGGGCTGTCGAACCAATGGGCAGTTCCCCCCAGACCGCCTCAGTAAGTGGCTTGAGTGGTTGGATCACAATGCATCTTAGTGGTCGTTTACACAGCAAAGAATCGTAATATTTTTGTGTGGCAATGTATTAGCGTTAAACAGTGTCAAGTATATATTTTTTTTATTGTGTAAAGTATTAATATTATAAATACAAATTCAACTCTAGATAGCCTACTTGAATAATAAAACCCAGTTGTTTTTTCAGTCCACTACATACGTTTTGCTACAAAAAAATGATTGAAGATGACAGACTGAAAACTTTATCTTATTAGATAAAACAGATGTTGACAAAGTTTTCCTTCGGGGACATAATTTACATTTAAAAAAAGATAAATAAGAGTCTATCAAAAAAAAAATATCGCAATACTCAGCATATTGCAGCACTTTAAAAATCACAATAATATTGCATTGTGACGTAAGTATCGTGATGCTAAATTAATCTGTTTAGAGGTTATGCCCAAATCATTCATTTATGAGATGCATATTATATTCATATTGCTATTTTTAACGTTTTAAAAATGGTTGAAAATTTTTCAAAGTGGTTTGCTTGCAACAGCAGTATTGAAGAATTGAAATTTGAAAACTTTGCAAACTGTACTGAGAGGAGCTGAAACCAACAGCTGGTGGGAATGAAGAGAATAAATGATAAAAACTTTTGGTGTGCTTTGGAATAAATAACATAACCTGTAAGCTGTTTGTATTTAGGTGTTTGTGTCTCTAGGCATCAATAAGAAGTCATTTTTATTTGTAGACTTGGTCACATTTCAGATGTAGTCTTGAAGGCCATTGAGCAGATTTCATTTAACTTGACTACAGTTGTAACATATGTATGCATGTATTCTTGCAGACTAACTGCCTGTCTGAGATGTTTCGTGCTTGCTTCATCCACGTTACTTTTTTTAAATTTTCTTATTTGCTGTCTTTTTGTATATCTGCTCCCTCCCCCCACTCTTTCTCTGCTATTCTTTCAGTCTGGCTGGGGCAATGGGTGAGGTAAATGGAGAGGAGCCATTTTTCCAGATCACAACTCCTGTCAAACCCCCCACAGCACCCAGTGAGGAGGAAGAGGAGGATGAGATGGTGAGGAAGGATCTGTAGATCCCCTCCATGACCCCTTTTCTGTTTTGGTTCAGTGTTGTCAGTCAGTGATGTTTTATCACTACATCACTGCTTAAAACGGATGACATTCCGCTCTTTATCACCGTCAATACAACACTGATCCACAGCATTTATGTTATCATCTGTCTCCTTGTGTCCAGAGCTTGAAGGGGCGCCCCCCCCCCGCCCCTCTTTTCGGTGATGATGATGAGGATGATCTGGACTGGCTAAACTGAGGTGGAACCAGAATAATAAGAGTCAGCGTCTTCATTTTAACACTAAAAACAGGTGCAAGGTGCTTCACCAGCTGTCTCTGCCTGGAGGAGTCAGAGCAGTCTATATGACGAGAGAGGCCTGTGCTGATGAACTGGACTGGACGGAGAAGTCTCTTCATCTCTGTGCTGTCCTGCTGACTCCCAGCTGCTGCCACAGCTACAGCTCCAGGCTCTGATTTGGTTTGAAATACAGGACTGAAATTCACAGAGGAATCAGTACTTTTCACTAATTTTGTGACATCTGTTGGTGATGTAATTTAATCCCAGATTTATACATGGCACTGTAGCAGATGAGTTTGTTCAATCAGCAGTAACTCTCTTATTTTAATTAGCTTGCTGCTTTAAGAATAGAACTTTTACACAGTTTTGCTAACCTCAAATTAAGTGCAGAAAATAAATGACATGGAAAATGTGGCCTTTATCACTGTTCTTGGTGTGTCGGATCAGTTTTGTCTGTAATGGTTTATAATTTTTCTAATTGTTTAGCTCTAATCGCTTTTAGTCTCATTAGATATTTCAGAAACCTTTGACAGATAATCTGGGCACTTGTATGTAAAATTGTTCTTAAATACTGTATGTTGAATTTGATGTCTGTCTTTTCATTATTATGTTTTTGTTTATCAGTGGTTATTAATTAGTTTATAAAATATACAGTATGTTTTTATGTGGAGGAGGACTGCTAGAGACCAGCAGGGGGTGCTCGAGACCCCAGTGAAACTACACTGTTGCCAAGCAACAGAAGTGTGCTAGGCAGCCATCAGCTGTACCAGATAGCATAAAGAGCTGCATGCATATATATATATATACAGTGGTGATCAAAATTAGAGAACAATTTATGAACACTTGATTTTTCAGAAATAATGTAATCTTCATTGCTCAAAAGGAATTTTTGTTGTGGCTATACCATGCTACTAACCAGGGCACTTCAACAAAAAAAACAACAACTTTATTTTGTGGAAAACACTGATCAAAATTAGAGAACAGCTATGACTGTAGCATGGAGAAAGATTACAACTAAAATTCCTGAAGGTTCCAACAGTCAATTAGTAGGAAGTGTACAGGCCCTTGGTTTGAATGACTTCAGCACATCTGCGGCCACAGGACATCACTAGTCTCTCACACTGCTCTGATGTGATTTTGGTCCTCTCTTCTTCCAGTCTCCTCCACAGTTCGGTGACTGTAGTAGGTTTCTTAGCCATAACTTTGTTGCCAAGGATTTTCTAGAGGTTTTCTATTGGGTTTAGATCAGGACTCTGGGCTGGCCATTTCATTATTTCACTGTTTTCAGCTTGAACTGCTTTACCCATTTTGTATGGAGCTACATTTGTTTCTTTATTATTCAGTCAAACAGAGTAGGTTTTGCAATAAAAAAAAAACAAGATTTGAGAGCAAAAGTATCAATATTGCAATCAAAAAATATTTTATTGCAAGTAAAAAATTATTGATTAAAAAAAATGAAAATCCAAAAGTTTTGTTTGCAAATCCTAAAGTTTTGTTTGCGAGTCTTTTTTTTTTTTTTTCGTTTGCAAGTCATAAAGTTTTGTAAGTAAAAAGTTTAACCTGGTGGGCGGGGCCTAAACTGAAAGCTGTAAGACAATCTCTATTGGCCAGTCTCAATCAGCTTGCAAAGCAACATGGGAGTTCTGTAGTTCACGGGGTATTCAGTGCAGGAGCTGTGGCAAAAAATCAATGAGCAGGTATGTTTATACTTGGAACATGGCACTCTTAAATACTTGATTCTGATTGGTCAATCAACAAAATTCTGCTGTGTTTGTTCATTGAGGTATCACCGCTGCTCTGCTGCTCCGTTGCTAGGGACACCATAGCAACGGCCTTAGACTGAGGAGCATCAAAATCAGTTAACGTTAACCCCATAGCAACGGCCGAATTTTGAATCAATAACCCACCAAACATCTGACGGCGATTGGACGGGGTCATCCCTATGTTTCCAGGGTTCTGTGTTTCCCGGGTTCTATGTTCCCCACTTAACCCTGCAAAAAAGCTTCTATGTTCCCTGCTTACACAAAAAGGGTTCTAAGTTTCCCGCAACATAGAACCCAGGAAACATAGAACCTTTTTTGCAGGGTTAAGTGGGGAACATAGAACCCGGGAAACATAGAACCCTGGAAACATAGATACGCTCCCGATTGGACCGCCAGATCAGGTCCATATCGCGTCGGTCAGTCCAGGACCATATCTGTACGTCTACATGACCTCCATAATAGGTTGTGCATCTGAACGTCGTACTACGACTTCATCTGAACGTTGATATGACGTTCAATATTTATACGCTGTAGTCAATTTTTTTCTGCTCACCACATGAAATTTTAAAACAGCCTCTGTAATCAAACCTTAACGTGGACTCCCAATACATTTGTAATGTGTGTGTGTGTGTGTGCGTGCGTGCGTGCGGTATTAGCACAGCAGCAACGGTTGCCACCTGCTGGGTGTTCTGCGCAAGCGCGAACCCGCCACATTTGAATTTACTTAGCCATTATAGTTTATTATTAGCTGCCTGCAGTTGGTCGGAGTCGCAGACACAGACAGAGAGAGAGGTTGAATTGATCGGTAAGTAGCTATATTTAGCACATTACCTTTTATTTCATGTTAGCAATACAAATCTTTTTAACGTGTACTTTTCCTGTGTACTTTTACTGTGTTCATGATTGTCGTCTGAGAATATCTCCAGCTGTGCTTTTAGTCAGGGCCAATTTCAATGACCGTTATTGTCACGACCGAACAAAGGACCTGAACCCAAATGCACGACTCGAGAGGCAAAGTACAAAATCAAAGTTTATTAAACACAAAATGAAAATCACTCTCGAAAGAGGAAAAACCTACACTAAATCTAAGAACAAAAAATGATCTAGGAAATAAACGCTAGACTAAAAAACAAACAGAAAATCACTCTACTGAGGCTGAACTATCACTATGAAAAAAACAAACAGAAAATCACTCTACTGAGGCTGAACTATCACTATGAAAACCAAACAGAAAATAAACATGAACAAAGTATCAAAACACACAGGGGAAGGAGCTAGTTGCCTGAAACGAGAGGAGAGTTAACTTTCAAAATAAAACAGGAAATCACGAGACAACATAGACACAAGACAAACTGATTAAATTAACTTAACAACGTTTCTTGGTTATGACAGTTATTAGCTAACATTATTGCACGGCTACGGTTCACTATTTTAATTATTAAACAGTTTTTTTTTTCGGTCCGGTTACTACCGTTTACGTCTAGGTCCGGACCAAATTAAATTATGGTTAGTTTTTTTTCGGTCATGAACCAGCATTAACATAACATTATGGTTCTGCCCATCCATGCAGTTCTACTTGTAGCTAACGTTACTAGCTAGCTAGCTAGCTAACGTTAGCGTCAAAGTTACTATCAGACAGTTTACATTCTTTGTGCCATTTTCAACCTGATCTCACAGAAATACGCTAAATAACCACGACCACCGCATTCGGTGGCAGCACGTATCTAGATGCAGTGTTTATTTGTTTATTTGGATCCCCATTAGTTGATGCCAAGGCAGCAACTACTCTTCCTGGGGTCCATGTACAAAAATGTCCAAACTACAAAATTAAAAACTGCAATACAACAACGAAAAACTACACAAGATCACATCACCATCCCCACCCCACCCCCATACATATACACATTTATATACATATAATTTATATAGATACACACACACACACACACACACACGCCTACACATAAGCATTAAAACCATTAATAGCCAGTTATACAATATTCACTTGAAGCAACCCATTTTTTAAGACATTTTTTGAACCTTACTTTGTTAGGGATTATTTTTAGTGACTCGGGTAGTGAGTTCCACTGAGTGGAGGCTCTGTAAAAAACACTTTTCTGGATTGCACTGGTTTTGGGTGTTGGAACTACTACGTGACGTTGTGTTGCTTGTCTTGTGGTATAAGTGTGTCTGTCATTGATATACAAAATCTTAGAATGAAAGTTAATCCTTAGGTGTAGCTTGAAACAAAATATTCCTAAAAAACACGAGAAGATTGCACATCAATCTATCCTCCACTTTAAGCCAGACAAGAGCATCATGCATGCTGTCAACCCTAGTCCTGGGTGAACAATGAAGAGCTAAATGCGCTGCTTTGTTTTGTGCAAGTTGCAACTTATGAAGATCTTTAGTGGTTGCACTAGACCATACAACAGAACAATAATCCAAATGAGACAAAACTAGTGATTTTATTACAATATTGATTGAATGATCAGTCATGAAATACCTACATCTCCTGATAGATGACATTGCACTACCCATTTTAGTGATGATTTTATCAATGTGACAAGACCAGGAGAGCCGTTCATCCAGGGTGACACCAAGCAGTTTTACATTTTTGACTTGCTCAAGGGTTATACCTTTCATTGCGAGAGAAAGAGACGGCTCTTTTTTCAATGCATAGTTAGATCCAAAGATGATACATTTAGTTTTTATAATATTTAGTACTAATTTGTTATTTTCTACCCAATTTGATATGCAATCAAGCTCTCTCTGTAAGCTTTCATTAAGCTCAGTCAGGCTATTGGAGGATCTATATAATGTGCAATCGTCAGCAAACATTGTCATGGTTGATTCTTTTAACACCAAAGGCAAATCATTAGTAAAAATGGAGAAAAGGAGTGGCCCAAGGCAACTTCCTTGAGGAACACCCCATTCTGACCTTTTTTTTAGCAGAGAGACTGCCATTAAAATAGACACATTGTGATCTGTCATTTAAGTAGCTCCTTAGCCAGTCGACAGCATTTACACTAAAACCATAAACGGAAAGTTTTTTCAATAATAGATCATGATCGATCACATCAAATGCTGCACTGAAGTCAAGTAAAACAGCACCAACAAGATTTTTGTTATCTATTTGACACAACCAGTTGTCCGTCATTTGTGTTAGAGCTGTGCAGGTGGCGATTCACTTTATAGGCATGTTGAAACTCAGAACCAAGGTCATTAATGGAAAAATAATTCATGATTTGATCAAACACAATTTTTTCTAAAAGTTTACTTAAAATGGGAAGAATACTAATTGGTCTACTATTTTCCTTGCTGAAGGGACTTCTATTATTCTTTGGTATGGGAATAATTTTAGCAACTTTCCAAGCATGAGGAAATATATTCTGTTTAAGGCTCAGGTTAAAAATATGACATACAGGTTCAGCGATATAGTCAGCTATTAATTTAATTAATTTACCATCAAGATTATCCATCCCAAACTGTGTGTCATCTTTTACTGAGGCCAACATTTTTCTCACATCCCCAACTACTACTGGTTTGAAGCTAAATTTTCAGGTTTTGTTGATCATGATACATTTATTGATTAAGTCTTCTGATATTGTGCAGTTTGAAGTGTTCTTTTTCTGTCTTAAATTTTCAACTTTATTGACAAAATAGTCATTAAGATGATCAGCAATTTTATGAGGTTTTGTGATAAATATTCCCTCTGATTCAATAAAGGAAGGAGTGGTTGCTCTGGATCTACCAAGTATATTATTAAAGGTATTCCATAGTTTCTTCCCATCATGCTTTAAGTCATTAATCTTCTTTTGATAATACTGTCTTTTTTTTTTGTCTATTCATTTTTGTGACCTTGTTTCTGAGTGAACGATATTTGGTCCAATAAAAAGAGTCACCTGTTCTTACTGCACTTCTTTTCATTTCATCCCTACTAGCCATGTCAGATTTTAATTCTTTATCAAGCCATGGGGCTGGTCTTCTTCTGACTGTGAATTTTTTCATTGGTGGTGCATGTTTATTAGATATAGTCCACAACATTTCTAATAGCAATTGCAACGCAGCATCTGTATCTATTTCACCATAAATCTTATCCCACTGTTGGTACTTTATATCATTGATACATTTTTCTCCACAGAAGGATTTATATGATCTTTGCATAACAATTTTGGACCCAGTTTTCAGCCGTTTAGTTTTCCTTTCTATCATGACTATATTGTGATCACTAAAACCTACAGGAAAAGATACTGCCCTGCAACAGAGCTCGCTGGCATTAGTGTAAATGTGATCTATACATGTGGCAGACAGTCTTCCAGTTGCATTTAAACTTATCCTAGTTGGTTCATTAATCATTTGATTCAAATGACATACATTCATTGCTACCCTAATTTTCTCTT
>NC_065513.1:2403104-2406131 GCF_006386435.1 Epinephelus moara
ACCTCCCCCAAACCTATTTCTGTCTTTTCTAAAAGTGCAGTAACCAGGTATTTCTATCTCCCCATCACTAGTTAAAGCATCTAAGTGTGTTTCGGAGACTGTCATTATATTTATATTATCATTTTTCAAAATTGTCAGAAGTTCCTGAATTTTATGCTTAAGACTGCAAATGTTAAGATGTGCAATCTTAAAGCTTTTTTTATGTTGACTGAGGGGCATTATTTAATCCATAATTCCAATAACAAATCAATACACCAAGTATGAAGCTGTACATCTTGCAGAACCATAACCTATTGTATGTGTACAGGCCCATTTATTAAGATCTCAGGACACATCACATATTCATGTTAATTTTGATCAAACCTATCCAGTTGGTCAATGCTCTTGATGCATAACCCTCTGGCATTCTCAGGTGCACCCATCGGCTTTATAAAAACTTTGCAGCTGGCTGTCCACGTGGACTGTATTTTTCCCTGCTTTCTAAGCCACCTGGCCTTGCCAGCAATCTCAGCATTTTTTTTGTTGAGGTGCTCATTTATGTATACATTAGTACCCCTTAGATTTCTCCCTTGTTTGAACAACGCAACTTTATGTTTTCTATTTGCAAAGCGAATGATTATTGCAGGCATGGAAGGTTTGTTCTTCAGGGTCCTGATTGGCAACATGNTTTTCCCTGCTTTCTAAGCCACCTGGCCTTGCCAGCAATCTCAGCATTTTTTTTGTTGAGGTGCTCATTTATGTATACATTAGTACCCCTTAGATTTCTCCCTTGTTTGAACAACGCAACTTTATGTTTTCTATTTGCAAAGCGAATGATTATTGCAGGCATGGAAGGTTTGTTCTTCAGGGTCCTGATTGGCAACATGTGACAGGCTTCTATACTCGCTTCATCAATTGAAATGTTTCTACTTCTAAGAAAGGCTGATACCTGCTTTTCAGTTGTCTCTTCGTAGTCCATGTTGCCCTCTGATTCCAGTCCCTTCACGGCCTGACGGTAGCTCAGCGGTCTGACCTCCAACCCCGAGATTATGACATTGTTTATTCTTGAATATTGTTCCAGGTCTGACACGCGATTTTCCAGTTCCACAATTCTCTTCTGTTGTTCCCCATTCAGCAATTTGAGCCTCTTGATTTCTTCCAGTAGGTTAGTTATAATGGATTGCTGCTTTGTAAGTGTCGCCATTTTGCTTGACATCATGTTCATTGCAGCTTTAAGTTCCTCCATATCTTTCTGAAGTGTTTTAGTCATCCTGAGAATTGGCGCTGGCTCCTTGCCTGGAGGCTGCGGCCTGGTGGAAGCACCTCTGGCCTGGTGGAAGATCCTCTGGCCTGGTGGTAGCTGCTTAGGTGCTGCTGTTGAGGCCGGGTGGTAGCTGCTGCTTAGGCCTGGTTGTAGATGCTGCTAGCACCTGGTGGTGGCTGCCACCAAGGCCGGATGGCTGCGGCTGCTGTGGACTGGTGGTTTCTGCTGCTTGGGACCTGGTGGAATCTGCTACTGGGGCCAGGTGGTAGCAGAGCTGCTAAGGCCTGGTGGTTAGGCTGCTGCAGATGCAGACAGACAGGCCCAGAGCTGAATCCCTCAGATATCTCCTCTTAAGTCAGTCAATCCATTGCCATAAGTTGATCAAAATCACTTCACAACCACCATCAACAGAAACAACTCAAAAGTTGAAAGAAATACGGTCCAAAGGTCTCACAAGAGGTTTGAAGTCCTGCTCCTGCTCTCCCCTGTTGAGTGCAGTGATGTCTTTGCTGAGTGCAGTGATGTCTTTGCTGAGTGCAGTGATGTCTTAGTGTAATAACTAGTTCGGCTTTACTAGATATTAGATATATTCAGTAGATGTATCTTTTTACAACCCTGTTTTACAATAAGCCGCAAACAAATCTACTGTCCCAAAAACGCCGTTTGTAGCATATTAGCTAAAATATCGAAAATTAGCCGACATCTTTACTTTTTCTTAACATAGTTCATCTATTTACTAGATATTAGATATATTCAGTAGATCTATCTTTTTACGACCCTATTTTACAACAAGCCGCATACAAACCTACTGTCCAAAAAACACCGTTTCTAGCATAGCCTACATCTACTTTTTCTTAACATAGTTCATCTAGATGCAGTGTAATAACTAGTTCGGCTTTACTAGATATTAGATATACTGGGTAGATATATATTTTACAACCCTATTTAGAACCCTACTTTGCAAATCAGAAGAACTACAGCTATGTTGGGACTGCATGGCGCAGTCCCAGGGAATTGTAGTTTCTAAAAAATTTAAATGTTTTTCCTAGATTTGGAAGTTGTAAATACTGAATTGAGAGTACACTGTGGACTTTAAGGGGAGGGTAACCATACTTGTGTGATCAGATTTTAAATATCTAATTTCTAAATGGGTGAAAATGAATTTTATGAATTTTTATTTTATTATTTTTTGTCAGTATGGAGAAGCTGCTTTGACAGCAGTGCCGCCTAGTGTTGAAATTAAGTATCATACAGTGAGATAACATATTTTCTCTTCCAACTTTTTCAGGGGTTGTACTGAAAACATTTAAAGAGGGGACTGAGGATGCTGTCCGCAAACATGCTGGGGAACACCTTAAGCATGCTCCATCCAGAAAAACATATTAAACATACACAAGATAACATTAAACAAACCCAACTCAACATTAAATGTAGACAAAATAAGTTGAATTTGTGATTTGTGAGAGATCTGAATTTGTGAGAGACAACAATAAAGTGTATTTTGAATGAAATACGTTGGACTTTTTCATGGGAAAATAGGGACAAGGGGGGCATACACAACGCATTAAATATACTCACTCATATACTGCTCAGGCTTGCCCTGTACCAGCCCCTAGTTAGGCTGACTTAGGCCTAGTCTGCCGGAGGACCCCCCTATAATACACCGGGCACCTTCTCTTCTTCTCTCCTTCTCTCTCTCTCTCTCGTATTCTATTACTGCATCTTGCTAACTCGGCCATTCTGGATGTCACTAACTCGGCTTCTTCTCCGGAGCCTTTGTGCTC
>NC_065513.1:2406756-2408098 GCF_006386435.1 Epinephelus moara
ATGATAATGTTTTATCGCTAACTTGTGACTCTGCTCCCAAGATCAAGAGAAAATGGGAGTCAGAACTGGGAGTTGAACTGACCGATGAATGGTGGTCCGATGCTTTACATCGGATTAACCACTCTTCCTCTTGTGCATGCCTGAGTCTGATCCAGCTCAAACTGGTACATAGAACTTACCTTTGCAATGCTCGGCTGGCAGAAATCTATCAAAATGTGAGTCCAATGTGTCCTCGTTGCTTCACTGGTCTCGCAACCCTTTTTCATATGTTCTGGTCTTGCCCAAAGCTCAGTGGATTCTGGTCTGGGTTTTCAATACTATCTCAGACTGGGTACATTTTCAAATCAAAGGTTGCGCTTTGCTCGCCATGTTTAGTGTGCCCAGAGTTCCACTCCCTTGTAACACACATGTGTCTGACATGATTGCTTTTCTATTGCTCCTGACAAGAAGGAGGATACTTTTAGAATGGAAATCTTCCACTCCACCCAGACAGACAGACAGGCTTAGTGACACCATGTTTTTTCTCCAGTTGGAAAAAATTTAATTCATTCTCAAAGGGTCAACAGACCTATTTTATAAAAGGTGGCAGCCATTTTTAATTTATTTCAGAAATTTCCCCGTAATTCCACAAGATTAGGATAGGTTAAGACTGAATTCTGTAACTACTATGTGCACTACTAATGTGGAATGTAGGTGTAAACTCTGACGGTTGGCCAGTTTTACAATATCCCTATATTCCTTTTTTCAATGGTCTGCTGGGTTTTTTTTTTGTTTTTGTTTTTATTTGTATTTATTAGTATTATTTATTCTTCTGAAGTACTGGGTTACATAGCACATTAAAACTATCACAACTTCAGCCAGTTATAAAGACTCAAAGAACTGCTCTGACATATAATAAATGCTTAATTTCTGAAACGGAATAATGCCAGTACTTCAGATTCTTCTTTCAAACACTGTCGTCACTTTGGCATGGAAGTATATAGCATTATGAATGCTGAATTTATAATGCATTATGTAACCACTTATAATACTTTATAAACCTTGTTATAAGTTGTCATACATGATTATAAACATTTATAATGATGTTTATAAAGCCTTATAAATGTGTTATAATGTCTTATGAATGTGCTCATAATGCATTATAGACCTGGGCCTCTAGTTTTGCAGACCGGGCGAGGCGGAGGCGCAGCGCACCGCACCGCACCGCACCTGCGCTTCGCCAACTGGGTGTGGCCAGGTGGATTTTGCAAGTTTGGCACACCGTGCGCACTGGCGCAGCTACTCCTCTTTCCCACCTCCATCCCTCCTACCTGCGCAAGTCGGAAAGAGGGAGGAGAGAAGG
>NC_065513.1:2408682-2409927 GCF_006386435.1 Epinephelus moara
GGTGGATTATCTCGGCAAAGGAGAAGTGCTCACTAACACAGATTTTAGACAGATTTGTGAACAATATTTGTGAGAAATGGTCTTTTGTGTGTATAGAAAATGTTTTAGATCTTTGAGTTCAGCTCATGAAAAATGGGAGCAAAAACAAAAGTGTTGCGTTTATATTTTTGTTCAGTGCATATATATATATATATACATATACACACACACATACATATATATATATATATATATATATACACACACACACATATATACATACATACATATATAGAGAGAGAGAGATAGAGATAGATAGATAGATAGATAGATAGATAGATAGATAGATAGATAGATAGATAGATAGACGATAGGAGGGACTTTTCGACCGCAGCCCTCGTCAGGATGAAGTCGGACACAAAACTAACTGGCATGCACTGTGCAGCAGTCGCTGATGATCAAATCTTTGCAGGCCTGGCTCATCTCAAACGAGCCTCATGGCTGCCACTTAGATACTTCCGGGTCATTTTACTCAGTTAGGAACCTTCCTAAGCAAAGAAGACTATTCGACCGCAGCCAGAGTTTAAAGCCTGCGACTCTGCACCAGTCAGTCAGAACTGAAGAAGCTTCTTGGATGAGAGGCAAAACATCTTCAAGAAACGCAAGCAAGTCAAGTTGCCTATGATATAGCACTAAAGCCTAGTTCACATCACACGATTTTCACCCTGAATTTATATGTATATAGTGTAATGAACCAGCCCGGAACGGGCATTGTCAGAGGCCAACAAACACTACAACTCAGGATGTAAATAAAAGACAAAACTTTATTTAAAGATACTATTTAAAATGTACAAAATAGGGCAGCGAGACACTGAACTAACTGATTCACCTATGGGCAGACTTCTACCGTAACTGGCAAAACACACGCAGATAATCAGTGCAACATACACACACGTTTAAGAGTGAATACACACAGCCAATTCTAGGAGTCCGCACAGCAAACAGAAAACTGCACGCAACAGATGAACACACACGCCAAAGTGTAAACGGGGCTGTATCGCCCAAAACCCCTACAGTGTGGCCAGTGTCAAATGTCCCCCCACCCACAGGTTAACAGTGTCGTCAGTGTAACTCACTCGGCAATCTAAAACGAGCTCATATGTGGACTACAATAAAGCAAAACATACAAGTCAAATATGTATAAACAGAGAGAAGAATGAAAGTGATAAAACTTATCTCGCCCAGCTGGCGAGACCCTCCCCCGGG
>NC_065513.1:2409986-2413984 GCF_006386435.1 Epinephelus moara
ATGGTGTGTGTTTGGGATACAGGTCATAGGAAATTGCAGATTAAATAGTCAACTGAACCCATTAAGAAGAGCAATGTATTCAGACAGAGTTTTTGAAAAATGTGGGACAGACAGAATGACTGACTGACTGACTTACTGACAGAATGACACACTGACAGTTTCCGTGATTATGTACAGCATACCATACCATGACTTAGTCATACCAAAAATTTGAAAAAACAAACAAACATTTGGCCACAGGGGGAGCCACAGCAATCGGTCGCATTTTAGCCATTTTTAAGCATTTTTCTGTTGTTATAGCGCCACCCAGTTGCCAATTAGAGTTACATATCTCCAGTCACCTTGAGGCATCCTGTTCTACATATCTACCAAGTTTAGTAAAAATCGATATGGCGGTTAGGCCTAGATAAGAAATTAGCTCTCTAGCGCCCCCATTTTGTTTGATCAGGTCAATAATGGAGGGGTCCCCTCAGATTATGTGTGTCATATGCCTACAAAGTTACGTGGTGATCGGTGAAACCCTTGAGATGTTATACACCTTTATGTGATGAGCCACGCCCTCCGCAATATTCATTGCCTTATAGAATCTCAGTTTTAGTAAGTTTTCCAACTTTTGCCAAGAGGGAACTTTAGATATTGGTCCCTAGATTATGTTCACAGAGTTTCATGCAGCTCGGTCAAACTTCCTAGGAAGAGATCAATTTTAAGTGTTTTTCAAAAAATTCAAAATGGCAGAAAATCTATATAACCGGAAGTTATGGGTTCTTGAGACAAATTGGTTCCTCATGAGGAGAGGCATCTCTGTGCAAAGTTTCATGTCTGTACGACATACGGGGCATGAGATATGCCCATTCAAAGTTTGCAATTTCAATTGGTTGCTATAGCGCCCCCCTTTGGCCAATTGATGTAATATTGTTTCATTTGCATCCTCCCATTACCCTCTACCAGCAACTTCACACAGCCATTGAAGAGGAGTGGACCAACATTTCACAGGCCACAATCAACAACCTGATCAACTCTATGCGAAGGAGATGTGTTGCACTGCGTGAGGCAAATGGTGGTCACACCAGATACTGACTGTTTTTCTGACCCCCCCAGACCCCCCCCAATAAAGCAAAACTGCACATTTCAGAGTGGCCTTTTATTGTGGCCAGCCTAAGGCACACCTGTGCAATATTCATGCTGTCTAATAAGCATCTTGATATGCCACACCTGTGAGGTGGGATGGATTATCTCGGCAAAGGAGAAGTGCTCACTAACACAGATTTAGACAGATTTGTGAACAATATTTGTGAGAAATGGTCTTTTGTGTGTATAGAAAGTGTTTTAGATCTTTGAGTTCAGCTCATGAAAAATGGGAGCAAAAACAAAAGTGTTGCATTTATATTTTTGTTCACTGTATATATATATATATATATATATATATATATATATATATATATATATATATATATATACACACACATATATGCATACAGTACATACATATAAATATAGAGATATAGATAGATAGATTTTATATTGTTAAAGTGAAAACACTGATATACATACAGAGGATCAGGAGAAGCAAAGTAATAAAAAGCTAAAATGACCACTTTTTGGTTATATGCCTCTGTATGCCACCAGTCAAGTTTCTTTTACAGTTTACATCCATGTCTGTTAAAACATGGATGCTTCACACACATCTTTCCTCCGACAGCACAGAAGATCTGTACAATCAGTACAGTGTCAAGGTGGACACCCAAGACTAGTGTCACCAATTCAGTATCTGACCAAATGTCTCCCCTTCTGTCTGAAGAGGATCAAGAGAGAGACCCCACCCCCCTCCCTCTCTTTCTCAAACCCAGACCAAACTCTGATCAAAGGTTTAACAAGACAATGCTGATCAATTATAAACCAAGATTCTGGTACTGTATTGCCTATTTCTCACCTCAGATGTCTTAAAATTATATTGTAGTGCACTGTTTGCTTGTAATAGGAGAATATGTGGACAAGAAGCTGGTGCCACACTCTTTCCTGTATTGTAAAAAAGGCGGCTGAAAAACTCAGATCAAACAGTAAAACTAAGCAGTGCTGATCAAATATGAACTAAGATTTTGTAACTACGTTGCCTTTTTCTTGCATCAAATGTTTTAATAAACATATTTTAGCTTACTGTTTACCTGCAATAAGAGATCATTTGTTAATATCTAGGTGCCATATTGTTTACTGTGGCATAACAGACAAGCTCAAATTACATCAACCACTAGCAGAAGCATTTCTTGGTACACTGTGGTGCAGTGCATTGTGGTAGTTGTTGGTCTTTCTACCTGTTGAGCAAAAGCCAATGCCACAGCCCCTTTTCTCTGTTTTCTCTACTATCTGTCAAGCAATGAAATACGCCTTTAATGCATGCTGTATGCCTGAGGCTGCTGTCAAAGACCTTCCTTAGACTTTTCACAGGCTTCACAAGTTAAAAAGTCAAATAACCATAAAATATTATCATATGCACAATACCACAAATAATTACGAGTTGCCTTATGCCAGTGGTTCCCACCCTTTTTCCTTAAAGAGGCAACAGAAAGGATTTGGGGTTTTTTAGCTTGGCGCCACCTAGTGTCAGCGGTGTTGCTAGCACTGTCGCAACGACCAAATTGACCGTGGGGATCAGAGATTATCAATAAAATGTAGGCTGTAAAGCCACCGGTATACCTCTATGTATATGTAGAATGAGAAGATGTGTGGACACTATACTAAATAAATGAGTAAAGAGACTGAGCAACAATTATCAGATTTATCTGAAGAAAAAACCAATAGTAATTCAAATAATTATACCAGAATGCACAGTACCAGTACAAACAACTCACAGTAAATTATACCAATATGCACAGTATCAGTACAAACAATAGTAGACATGTAAGGGATAATGTATAGTGAGCCGGTGACTGTTGAAAAATAACTCCCGACAGGGGAATGGAACCCCGACGCGCAGCAGAATTATTTTTCAACAGTCACCAGCTCACTATACATTATCCCGCTTAGAACATGGCTTACTACTAAAACATTCAAATGTTACAACTGGCATCAATATATTAAATTGCTGGCAGAGTGTATTGACAGAGGAGAGGCGTTCACCAGACAAACAGGAGCGGAGGAGAGGATTTTACTCCACTTCTCCCGGTCGGAGAGGGGGGCTGCCGTAGAATGGCAACGAGGATGTCAGCCGACCAACACTCGCTACTCGGCCCCTGGTTGCGGCGATTTGCGATGCTGGCCAGCTAGGAGTTAACTAGCAGCCAGTACAGTATAGTCCTCTCTCGTCTAGCTAACATTTAGCCGTGTTACTTACTGATCCATTAGAAAGAAAGCTAGCTGGACATCGGTTTTGAAGCCTCTTTGGTCACGGAGCTCCCTCCATCTCTTGAACGCCTGAATGAGGTTTACTCTTGTTTTTCCTCTTCTTATATCACTCTCCTTTTTGCTCTTCTTTGCCTCCTCAAACAGAGGAGCTTGTTTTCTTTCGCTAGGCCGTTTTTCACTTGTTTCCAAACTTTGTCCGTCTGCCATTGTGCTCGTGACTCAACTATCTCATGCCCAACTCCTCATAAGGACCAGCTCCAGTCCCTGATTGGCTGACCGACCAGTTTCGCAATACATGACGCGTTTCCTGCCGTAAAGCAGATTTGTTTCCGCAAAATTTCGCCCCCGATGGCAGAAGCTTATTACAAAGATTGCAAAGCCACTAAGCAACCTGTGTAAATGCTGATAGTCTGATTTTACTGTGGCCACTACCCTGTGCAACCCACATTATTTTCATAATGATATATTTAGGAAAAAATGCTATCTGTTGCCTCTTTAAGGGACCGCTCTTCTGTCATTGAGTAAACTGATGACCCCTGGCTAAGGAACTTATTTCATGGATAATTAGGGTCCGGGCAGCTAAGCTGCCAGGACACTATTGTAATCCTAGGTATTCTTCTTCTTTCTTCTTTCTTCTTTCTTCTTTCTTCTTTCTTCTT
>NC_065513.1:2414282-2427212 GCF_006386435.1 Epinephelus moara
AAACCTGCACGTCTGGCTTAGTCAATTTGTGAAGCTACACATGAATTGTCACTGACTAATTAGCTCAGTGAGATAGAAATTGATCCTTAGTCTCAGAGGTTGTGAATTCAAGCCTCAGCTGATGCAAAAGGCAGATCATGTTGCCAAATTCCTAAATGTCTTCCAATTCTTCTGCTTGTTGCTCAGAATTGCCTAAAAATGCCCGGACCCAACCCATCGCTGCGCAGCAGCTATAATTTATATTATATTCAGTGCATAACAATACCAGCATAGAATAACTGATAAACTATACAAGTACCCCAATTAGTAAACACAATACTGACAGAGGTTTGTGTAAAATAAGTGATCTGGATGAAGTTTGACAGATTATTTCCTATGAATATCGCATCAGAGAGGAGGTTGTATAAAAAGCAAACTTTTTATATAATGTTCTTTTTTTTAAAAACATTATTTTTAACAATCATACTTACTTAGCCATTTGTTCACAAGGTCATTGGTTGTTTTACCAGAGTAATTTAAAATGCAAGATGAAGCAGGCTAGCAGAGAGTGAAGGCTCTGTGAATATAACTTGTGTTCAGGTCTTCACTGCCCTTATCCTGGGATTAGTTTATATCTAAATAAATAATCTAAATAAATATAATTTATTATAAATAATAATAAATAATCGGGGCGGCACGGTGGTGTGGTGGTTAGCACTGTCGCCTCACAGCAAGAGGGTTCCCGGTTCGATCCCGGGTGTGGGAGCCCTTCTGTGCGGAGTTTGCATGTTCTCCCCGTGTCAGCGTGGGTTCTCTCCGGGCACTCCAGCTTCCTCCCACAGTCCAAAGACATGCAGATTGGGGACTAGGTTAATTGATAACTCTAAATTGTCCATAGGTGTGAATGTGAGCGTAAATGGTTGTCTGTCCCTGTGTCAGCCCTGCGATGGTCTGGCGACCTGTCCAGGGTGTACCCTGCCTCTCGCCCGATGTCAGCTGGGATAGGCTCCAGCCCCCCCCCGCGACCCTCAAGAGGATGAAGCCGTTAGAAGATGAATGAATGAATAATAAATAATCTAAACTTTAGAAATAACAATTTCAATTAGTTGTCTTCACAGAAATGAAGATGCTGAGAAATAGGTCTACTGTATATTTTTCACAAAAGTTTTCTCACCATCTTTCCCTGACTTTCACCATACCATAGTTGCCAATATGCAGATATTGCAGGAAAAAATTTAAAACATTGTAAGTGAATATAATTTCGGTTCTTGGTTTTCAAATATCAATGTCCTGTCTAGCAATAAAGTTGATTTGATGACTCATGCAATTACAACAACTTGCATGACATCAAGATATGAAGAACCTAATTGAGCATAGCGTTAGTTCAGGCAGGACACGATGTCAAGCTCAGCTCACATCCCATCTACATCAGTTGATCTTAAACAGCCAATCAACTGATGGAGCAACTGATTGATGAAAGCGAGTCACTGATAGATCACATGATTCCTTTCTACGCAACCAATTGGCAAATCTCATTCAGGACGCCCTATTTAAACTGCTCTGGCCCGCCTACTGTTGCTGCTTCCTCTGCAAGCTGCTTTCCAACCCACCTCCACCCCAGCTCCTCCTTTTCATGTTGTGTCTGACTTATAAATGTTATTTCTGTTTGTCATTGATGCTGGCTCTGTTCTTTTCTCTCCCTGCTTTAGGCTTTCCATGTAGGCGCATGGAAGGGTAGGGAGGTGTGCTCTCTCTGTCTTATGGCTTTCCACGCAGGCGTGTGGAAGGGCGGAGAAGTGTGCTCTCTCTGCCTTAGGCTTTTCACGTAGGCAGGTAGAAGGGCGGAGAGGTGTGCTCTCTCCGCCTTATGCTTTCCATGTAGGCGCGTGGAAGAGGCTTTCTGCATAGGCCCGAGGAAAGGCAGAGGGGCCACAGAACAGAGCATTACCACAAAATATAATACTGCAAATGGAAATAAAGTTTTTTTTGACAAAAGTGTTCCTGACTGAACTCAGGTTTAGATTTCGGGAGCTTTCCACTAATCAGAAGAACGGATGAGGCCTAGTGGATTAAACACTTTTACGACTAATATCAGCAGTTGCCTCTGATACTTTTTACTGAGGTCAGTAACTTCCCTCTTGCAGCCAGACAGATTTTAGCTTCTTGAGTGTGTTCCCTCAAGAACATGACTGGACTTTCTATGTGGTGTTAAGTTGCTGGAGGAGACAAGGTTTCAGCAGCAGCTTTGAAGCATGCCAGGTTAGTTAGTTTCTTTCACTTTGAAATGATTCGCGACCCTCCAAGAATTTTCTTACCCATAACCTGGAAGAGGTTTCAAAGAGCCCTTTGAATAAATGACCTCAATCCAGTTGAATATCAGCGCAAACACTCCTGCCTAATTTTAGATGCCAATAACACTGAATACTTGTCACTGGGTAATAGTGCATGCCCCTAGCTGTTGAGCAAACATATGATCTTGCTAGTTTGCTGAAGGAAGCATTTTGCACTGAGCTGCGTTAAGATTGAGTCTAGCCAGGCCTGTTTCTGACTCACACACACAATACCTTCTGTGCTGTCATTTCTTGATTAAAAGTGACTTATTTCCATTTGCTGTATATTGTTTTTTTTTTGTTTTTTTCAGCCTCAGACTTTGTGAGACTCAGTTCCTGTAGGGGAGCCCTGGAACGTTTTATGTTTATGGCTTTACTGTGATAACATTTTCCCCTCTGAATCACAGGCAGCGCTGTGTAGTGGTGCCACCTTTCCCCTGCCCACTAACAAGACACTCTCTGTCAGTTTGCTACACCGCCAACTCCCACACTAAAGTCCCTTTGAAATACCAGTTTGTTTATTCTTGTGTACTAAATAGGCAGTGTGCAGTTTAAGAAAGCTCAGACTGACTGCAGGGAAAGGCAGCATCTGTTTAGTGGCTCTCACTTCTGTAATTTCTTGCTAATTCATGTTTCTTCAATTGTACTCATGTTTCTCAAACTGTAATGTGTTTTCATGCAAACTTCCTTTGATGGCACAGTATCTCTGAAGTCTGTGTTACATTTTCTCTCTTTTTGGCTTTCTGTATCTTTGTTTTCAGTGTTGGATTTTATGGAGGATGACTCCACACATTGGTCACCTTTTTATTTGCAAAACTCAGATTTTAGCTTTTAGACATCAGTTTTGGAAAATAAAATCAATGTATACATGAAATGTCCATGTTTTTTTTTTTTGTTTGTTTGTTTGTTTTTACACACATTACCACACACACACATTATCCTTCTCAACTAGAAGTGCTTTTAACATTTCTGCCCAACCATCAGTCCAAATAGTCTGAATTCCAATTGTGGTCTATTTGGTTTAGTGCATAATGATCTACTGGACCACATAGTCCTCAGCTGTCTGTATAGTATGGTGACAAAATGTTGACATTTATTGTTGTACAAAGTTATAAGTGTGAATATCTAAATCCTTGAAGATTTCACTTTATGTAACATTGTTTCAAATTTTCTGGCTCCAGCTACAAACATCCTTTCAGCACAATTTACATTCCCATGGTGTGGCACTGTATTACTGATGTACAGGTGGCAGTAACACACCAAGATGTGCTACAATGTTAGCCTGATAAGACCATCCTGATGACATGAGCTCAACATTCAGTTTCCCTCTCTGTATTAGTCTGGACTTGTGCCGCCTCAAACATTTTCCAGAAATTACAATCCAACTGGGGCCAATCAGGGATCCACACCATGGTTGACAACATAAACAGCCAATCAGGGACTGCACTGTAGTTAGCCGGCTACAGCTCGCAGAACAGTTAGGCCCCAATCACTCACAAAGTGTTTTGCAGGTTGTAAAACACGAGGCGCACCACACTGGCTGTTTCCAGGCATATTTTAGGATAACTCGAACTTTAAACACTTGCTGTCTATAAGAGAAGTCAACCCCAGATGCACAGAATGTTCCAAACCATCCAAATGTGCTCTTATCCAGGTGTGCTGATTAATCCCATTTGATCATAAGTAACCTAACCTGTAAGTACCTAGCACTGGTAATGCCCCCTAAACACTATATAAGGGCAGGTGTGGTGTTGTGTGCAAAGACTCTGGCCCAAGGATTGGAGAGATGCCACCAAAAAAAGGCTGTAAGAAGAAGAATCTCAGCAGTAGTGAAATTGACGTACTGTTTAATAAACATCAACAAAGTAAATGTCATTTGCCAGAGTGTGAATATTGGTGTTAGTGGAAAATCAAAAACCTTGCAATGGCAAAACATTTGTGATGCTGTAACCATCGTGTCAGTAGCAGTGGTGGAGGAATTATTCAGATCCTTTCCTTCAGTAAAAGTACTACTACACAGTAAAAATACTCTGTTACAGGCAAAATCTCTCTTGAAATTTTTACTTTACATTTACATTTAGTAAATAAAATAATTTAAATAATTTAAAACCAAAGCATTAAACCCTCATATTTGAGAAGATAGAACTATGAAATGTTTTTCATAAAAAATGATGAACAATTGTCAGAATAGTTGCTAATTAAATTCTAATCAATCAACTAATCATCTCAGCTACACTTGTACATGTTCATATTGTTTGTGCGCATAAATCTTTATTTGTAAATTAACTAAAGTTATTCAATTATAGTAGTAGTGTAAAAAGTACAATACCTCCCACTGAAGTGTAGTGGAGTCAAAACTGAAAGTGGCATGAGATTAAAATACTTAAAGCTATAGTTGGTAATGTTGGAGAGCTAGCAAGATTTGAAAGCGGCACCTCCTCTCAGCTCCACCCCCTCCTCCCCCTCCCGTCAGTGCGCCGTCCAAAGCCACGGCTCCACAAACTTGAACGCGCATCCTACACTGCAGTAGAAGTCAGCAGGGCAGAGGAGAGCCGAGTAAAATAACAAATCCCCCCGAAGCAAACAAATAATTACCTGTCCAACAGAAAGACAGCAACCTCTGCATCACTTTTCAGGCCCTTCAGCTCCCTCAGTTGTCTCCACCGTTCAAAAGCTGCACCGATGTTGACATCTGGTTCGTCGCAGCCTTTTCTGCCTCTGACTTTCTTTTCTCAGCCTGTTTAGCGGAGCAAGCCGTTACAAGTAATGCTGGAAGTGGTACTTTTGGCTACATTTTCTCTGCCATTGTTCAGCAAACTCCTGCTAACTCGGTATTTCTGCTGAGGAGTGTGCTGAATATTTCTGGCAACGGTGACACGTGATGAGTGCACGCAGGGAGGAGGGAGGGAGGGACGGAGGGGGGCTTGGGCAGGGCGAGACATGAAGGCGTCTGATTGCTGGTTCTTTCCATTCGCACCGAATGGCAGAGATTGGTCAGAGTTTTTACAGGCCTGCAGCTGCCACAGAGGTCGGATTTTTTTCATTCCTTTTTCTGAACACATTATGTATTGACTACTCTCAGGATGGAAGGACCATTTCACCCAGTATAACAAGAAGTGTCTCTGAACAGGATTACCAACTATAACTTTAATTAAAGTCAAAGTACTTCACATTTGTACTTAAGTACAGTATTTGCAAAAGTGTACTCAGTTATACTCCATCACTGGTCAGCAGAGGGACGCACAGTGTCTGAAATTACAGTCAGTGGGATCAATGGACCAAGTATAGTAGTATTTCTTTAGCCCTGAAATTAAATAATCCAATCATTATAATTACTCTAAAACACAATCTAAGTTTGACTAAATGAAATTTGTACATTTTTTGAATGTTTGTCAAATATAAAACTTATTTTTCCTTGTGTTAAGCAGCAATTTGTAAATAGTGAAAAACAAAATATTTTCTCTTATCTTAGTAAGAGTGCTCTCGACCACCTGTAAATTTTTCTTTTACTTAAGAGAAGAGAAAAATAAGAAAACACTGGTGAATCCCACACATCAATAGGTACTAACAAAATAAGTACAAATCTAGGATACAAACAAAAATAAAAGAACATTTCTTCATACATCATTTCTTGTGTGAGGCCCACTGTGTTTTGGTGAATAATACTGAAGGTAAACATAATTTTTGTTTGTTTACAAGAAGTCCACTTGTTGCATACCTCAGCCTCTCTTTGGAATGGACATGTCCATCAGTACCTGCAGCACACCTGCTAATGCCAGACACACAATGGCCAGGTTATTGCTAGTATTGCTAGCACTGTAGCCAGTTATTGCTGCTCTGTGCTCCCTGCTGTCATCACTCCTATTAGATGCTGTGGAGGAATGTGCGGGCCACAGCTTCCCTCGGCCCTGTGCTGGGCAGCTGCCAGCTCAAATCATGACTGCCTTTTGTATGTGGCTGCAGGCCTGCAGCCACCACATGCAGGACGAGCCTACTTCATCATTAACTTTTATTCATCTCAAGAGTTTATGAGTTTGTGGAACTGCCTCCTCCTGCTAATGAAAACCCATCCAGCCAAAGCCTCCTTAAAATAAATGACTATTGGAATAAATTCCTCCAAATGGATGTTTTTATACACAGTGCTTTGTAGTATTTATTTTAGCAAGTATCTATTTATAATTTTTCACAAATTATTCTAGAAAGATGACATGTTTAACCTAGAAAACCATTCTGGTCCAGCAGCTTTCAAATCCTTTAAATTGTATCTGGTGAGCTTCTGACTTTATCATCAACACACAGAAAGGATAGAAGCTCCAATATTAAATATTTGAATAAAAACATGATCCCTAATACCTGAAGATGCAAGAAAAATGAATGATGTTATCTGTCAAGTTATCTGCCGGGCCATGTCAAGCCAGGTGTACGCTGCTGAATGTAATGGTGAAATATTTTTCCTTTGAATGGTTTATGGACACAGATCCATGGATGCTTGCATGTTTTTCATTGAAGACTACAGGTCTGAAATAAATTATGCATCAAAGACAAGAGGAAGAATTGGCACTCTTTGTTTTCACCTGATGAACAGCAGTTAGTGATGTCATGCAAGCCCGTCAAGTAAGTAGCCTGTCTATGCAGCCCCTCAATAGCTTTAAATTTAGGCTTAGCCACTATAGAATTAATAACTTACAATAGTAAATAGCAACATAACAAAAAAAAACCAAATGAGCATGCTTCATCTAGAAAACAGTGTGCTGTCAAAGTGCCTATGAATAAATTTTAAACTAAACAAACAGGTGTTGTATATATTTGAGGAGACTGCAAATGAAAGGTAAGTGAACATGTGGTAATGGTGAGGGTGAATGTGTGAATCAACCTTTTGTGTGGCTGTGGGCGCAGCCATCACCATAACAAAAAAAGTCTCTCCAGAAATGAGGACTCTGTGTGCTGGGATTTTTAAAGGTAGGCATATTTTCCAACAAATTATACTGAGCAGATTCATGTAACTTCACACACACACACAAAAAAATCTAATAAGGGTCATATCATTTCTAAAAAACATGCTCTCCCGAATGGTACATTTGTCCTTTCATGGTAAAGGTTGTGAAGCTAAGCTAATGCAACTAAAATTGAAAATTTGCTATAAGACAAATAAATGAAAAACTTCTGATAATTTATTGTTGTTAAATGATACATGTAATGTTATCCATTATATATAAACTGAAATAATTTTTAAGTATGATATTTTTACTGTCTAAAGCCATGCTCAACCAAACAACCAAGGGGTAGCATGTATTTAATAGATAACAGACCCTTTGGGGACCCCACAAAAAAGTGAAGCACAAGAGGAGGTGACGTCTCCAAAAGGTCCTGTTGGACAGACAAGAGATGAACCAGTCCAGAGCCATATTATTAATGCTAACATAGTATTTCAGACAGCTGATTAAGACATTGTGGTCCACTGTGTCAAAGGTTGAGCTGAGGTCAAGGAGAACTGAAATATATGGGCCTGCGTCTGCAGCAAATAGTAAGTCACTGCTGACCTTGACCAGAGCAGTCTCAGTGCTGTATGAAAACCACACTGATATGTTTTCAGGCATTTGATTGTTGTTCATAAAAGAAGTCGAGTAGAGACAATGTTCTGTGATGTCTCCTAAGGATGATTGTTTAAAAACCTGTGAAAACATGAATGTGTCACACACATCTTCCCGTCCTCAGGATAGAAGATCTATACAATCAGCACAGTTTCAAGGTGGACGCCCAAAATCAGAGGCACCAGTTCAGTATCTGATCAAATATATCCCCATCCAAAACATTATGATGTCACAGTGCAGCTGACCATTGACGTTTTGGATATAAAATGCCATCACTTCATCATTATATCCTATTAGACATTTGTGTGAGTTTTTGTTATAATTAGCATAAGAACTATGGCCAAAAACATGTTTTGTGAGGTCACATTGACCTTGACCTTTGACCTTCAACTGCCAAATTCTAATGAATTTATTCTTCAGTCCAAGTGGATGTTTGGTTAAAATTAAAAAAAAGAAAACCCTCAAGTGTTTTAGAGATTTCATGAGAATGAAATTGATGCAAGGTCACACTGAAATTTGACCTTTGACTACCAAAATCTAATCAGTTTATCATTTAGTCCAAGTGGACATTCTTGCCAGATTTTAAGAAATCTCCTCAAGGTGCTCTTGAGACATCACATTCACAAGAATGAGACAGAGGCAAGGTCACAGTGACTTTGACCTTTGACAACCAAAATCTAATCAGTTCATTGTTTAGTTCAAGGGGATGTTTGTGCCAAATTTGAAGAAATTCCCTCATGGCGTTCTTAAGATATCGCGCTCATGAGAATGGGACGGATGGACAGACAGATGGTTGGGTGGACAATGCAAAAACATAATGCCTCCGGCTACTACTATGGCATGGAGGCATTCAAACAAACAAACAAACAAAATAACAATATAATATGCTGCAGTTGTTTGTTCAGTATTTCTGTTTTTGGCAGCCTTTAACAAATTCCCATTTCCCATTAGGCCTAAATCTTCACAGAATAAATGTTGAAACTTGACAAAAGAAGTCCAAGAGTCTACAGTGGAAAATTAAATCTTTAAAGTACAGAAGTGAATATTAATGTGTAGGTAAGCGATGATGACTGTTAGAAATTACTACCATGAAGGAAATTTTTTTATCTGCAGGCATCAGAGGACTGATGTACTGGTGCCTGTTCCCTGTCATGGGCATCCAAATCCATTACAGATCATGACATAATCTGCTCACACTCATCTATGAATTCTAATACTGATTTGGTGATCAGTGTGTACAGTATGGACAGTGTGTGTTTGGAGGGGAAAATGGAACTCTTTCAGAATGCAGTGTACCAGGAGCTTTTTAAGGACACTAGTATGAGGAATGTTGCGAAGACGTAACCTGTGGAGGTGGAGGTGGAGTCATGACTGGGGCTGGAGTGCAGCTTTCACACACGCTAGGGCTGCACGGTATATGCGGTAGACGGTAGAAATGATATAAATTTGGCCCACGGTAGAGATTTGCGCTCTACCGTCCTATCGTCGATGACGTCATCGCACCTGCCTCAGTGTGAAAATGGCTGCAAGCACAGAGACAGCGGAGCAAGAGGAGCTGGTTCACGTCCGTGATTTAGCGTAGCACGTGCAACATGTGTTGCTGGAGAACTTGTGAGTGAGTGAGTTAATGTCTTATGAACAGCCCCGGACTTCTCAGACTCTTTTAGCGACTTACCGCTCAGAGGGAACTCATTCAGTGTCTCCTCTGGCAGCAGCACAGCGTCTCTCCCTCTCCTCTCTCGCCGTGCGCACACGGGAGTTGGTTTTCGGCAAGAGAGTTTGTCATAAACCTTTGGTAATGTAAACCTATGTGACGCTAGGGGCTCCACAAAAAACTCCATATGTGAATGTGTGATAGTTGTGGTATCATAGCAGCCTGTCACAGGTTACAGCGTGATGATTAGAGGAGAAATGGCAGAGCATAAAGGTCCAGGTGGAAAAAACACAACTCAGTCATTTAGGATTTTGCTAAAAGAAGGAAATTACCTTTTGATATAGATCCCAGGGGACATTTTGCACCATAGAGTACTGGGTTTTAATTTTGAGTTTTGAGATCTGCATTCTGCACAATAAATGCTCTAAAAAATACATTATATCTTTGCTTTTGTTGTTGTTTTTTTTTTTATCAATTTAGCTTTGCTAAGGGACTACAAAACCCATTCAGAAACACTTCTATTATAACTTTTACACTTAAATTTATACCGCGATATATACCGTTACCGCGAAGGGATTCGATTCATACCGTGATATAAATTTTAGGTCATACCGCCCAGCCCTAGTACATACACACTCTCACACAGCTGATTTCACACTGAACATATATGTACATTTACCTAATCGCATATTCCTTACCAACAAATGTGCAAAATGTGTTGTGGTGTCCTTAGTTCTTCTTGTATCTTCTGTATACAGACGAGCAGGCTTAAAAAAGGATAAACACCTGAACAAGACTGCTATGGTGTGGCTGTAGATCAATAATGTTAGAAATAACAAGAGTTAAAGTCTACGGCCTGTAAGCTGCCTTGTGTTGGGCTCAAAATGTAAAGTTTGTCCATATGGTGGTGCCAGAGGAACAGAAGGATGTGGTTCATCACTTTGAGAGCATTCATGTCCTCATTAACCCTTTGAGCTCTACCAAAGAAATGTTCCGCCAGTACATATGTTGGTATTTTTGGTTATTGTGATGTCACTTCTTGAAATATTTTCAAATGCTTCATATACCTGAAATCTGTACAGCCTAAGCTAAACAGTTATGTAAGTCAGTAAACCATAATAACTAGTAAAAGTATTGAAATTATGTCAAATTTAAAATATACAGAAATCTGATTTTTTTTCATCAAATTTGAATAAATAATCACACAAAGCATGTTGATCCAAAAGATTTCTTAATGTAGAAACATGATCAAAATATTTCTTAACACTAATAAGTTAACAGTAAGTTATTTGAACCATGTACATTTCTTAGTTTTTGAGATATGCTCATTTTTATGATGAAACTATCAAAGCTGTTCTGATTTCGATTTCATCTGCATTAGAAATATTTCCCCCATGCCTACGTTGGTATTTTTTGGTATTTCATATCCCTAAAATCTGTACAATCGAAAAGCTAAAAGGTTATGTAAGTCAATAAACATAATTGATAATAGTATTGAAATTGTGTCATAAAAACAAACAAACAAATAAACAAAAATCTTGTGATCTTCTGGTGTCACCACATGATTTCACCATCTTTTGGACCACTTTTAGGATAACATAACGCCATCATGCATCACAAGCAGATGCATGATGGTGCAAAAGTAGTCTTAGCTTTCTGCTGCTGCAAAAATTAACCCTCTCACTAATATAGTTTTTATTTCATACAGATTTTGATCGATATGATCTCCCATGGCCATGATGATATGATACTGTGGCATCATCCCACCGCATGTAGCACAATGTGGTTACATCCCTGCATGTGGATAATGTGATGGCGCATAGACACAAGTCTCAACTTTCTGCTGCTGCTGCAAAAAATGCTCTAGCTAGTATAGTTTTTATTTTAGATCAATGTTAAACAGGATCATGAACACAACAACCCCCACCCCCACCCTCCTGTGGCCGCTGGCAGGAGGTCCATTTTTAGAGGGTTTAATATAATGAGGGTAAATTAGTGTCAAATGGGCAAAGTTTTGGGTTACTATAATTTTTCATTAGTAGAATATTTACTAAAACTGATATAGAAGATATGAATGAACCCTGTCAGTGTTAAATGAATTGACTCTGGATGAGACTTACTGTTAGGCTTTTTAAGACACTTGTTCTAGAAAGCAATACACTTGAACGAAAGTGTTCTTTGCTACTGAACATTCAATATTGGTTGAAGAGACGACACTATCTTAACATCTCTGCAATCACTGTAATGTAAAGTATTAGTAAATAACCTAATACTGTCAGCTCGTGAAAAATGTCGTGATTTAATGATAAAGGCATTGAGGAGATGTGAAAAGATCTGTTAAACTTTTGCAAGATTAAGGTAACTGGCCCTCTTAAAGGTCCAGTGTGTAGGATTTAGGGGTTATATCCGCAGAAATGGAATGTAACATAATAAATATGTTTTCTTTCGTGTAGAATCACCTTACATGAGAATCATTTTTTCATTCCCTTAAAATAAGCCATTTATATCTACACTGACAGCAGGTCCTCATCTGCGGAGATCCCCATGTTGCACTGCCATGTTTCTACAGTAGCTCAGAACGAACAAACCAAACACTGGCTGTAGATAGGCCTTTTTGTTTTCTCATACTTAGTGTCAGCTACCATAGTTAGAAACTCCTCAAAGACTAGTGTGGTACAAATATTAAAACTGCTTTAGTATGTGATTTTTACCAGTTTTAATCATCCGGTCTGTTTGTTTTGGAGAGGAAGAGACCTCCTGAACAGTGAACACTGAAGAAATTTCAATCAGTAATCTGACACACTGGACCTTTAAGTGTTAAACTGGCTGCTAACTCATAACATACTGTTCCTGTGGCTAAGTGATGTCTTTTTAGTTGTGGGTGATTGGCTCAGATATAGTCTGAGTGGGCGGAAGTTCGCTGCATAGATCAGCCTCTCATTGGGCGGAACAAGCCACCCGCTGAAGTCCCGCCCTACCACCTCCGGTTGTGTATCAGTTTTCAACCGTTTTCAACACGTCCTTTACTAACTTTTGCGGTGTTTGATCTTGCGGGGATGTAGCCATTTTTCTGCCATGGTTTGCGTCCTGTAGGTGATATTTTTGTGGGCGTGTTACACCAAAACCTGTTTCCCCCCGGCAATATTTTTGCAAGCGCACTGTTGCTGTGGCACCACCCAGAACGACTGTGACTGGTTGAAAGAAATACAAGCAGCCGGGGCGTTTTTTTTCTCCAATCTTAAAGGGCCAGTGTGTAATATTTGGCATGGTTTATTGTCAAATCTGAATCTGAATATTCTACCCATTAATATGTTTATATAAGTGTATAATCGCTATAAAATAAAATTCGTTTGGTTTTCGTAGCCTTATAATTATG
>NC_065513.1:2427243-2448775 GCF_006386435.1 Epinephelus moara
ATGGTAGCAGTAGCACCGGTGCAGCCAAATGGGAGCGGAGGATTCAGCCTCTCGTCTCGCCCGCTCAGCATCCAAGTTCCTCATCTGTATGCTCCGGCTCAAACAGGTATGGCTCTGGGTCTGTGTCCGCTACAAGAAACTCTTCAAAATCACGTTCAAAGTCGTCCATTGCATTGATATCGCTAGGCTAAATAAACACCTGAGCTCTGTTTACAGGCTACGCTGTCAGTCAGTGTGCGGGCTGGAGATTGGTGGAGCAGAGAGGGGAGGGGGTACCCGCTAGGTATTGTAAACGAGTATGTGTGTATGGAGTGTGTGTGTGTTACGCTAGAAGAGTCAGAGTGTGAGACGGAGTCTTTTACCCCCTGGAGTGTTACTGGAGTTTTTGGAGTGCTCAAATAAATGGGCCTTTTTCCCGAACGCTACTCTGGTCTCCTGCTCGTGAATGATTCATTACAATATCGTAACATGGTTTAGATTTCTAAATAAACATTCACCTCGTCGCTAAATAGACCTACTCCTGAAAAACTCATGTCTGCGCAAGGCTTTTTGTCCCTACGAGGCCACCGTCATTTACCCGATGGGAGGGGTGAGCGAGTGAGCCATGCAATCTAGAATTTGACCACTGATGTCACTGTTTTCACTGGTTTTCAACCCATTTTACACAGTGGCCCTTTAAAGTGCGAGTCGGCCCAGCCAGACCTTTATTTTCTTGAGAGTGAGACTAGCTCAGATATTACAGCATCTCTTCCTGCATACTGTGAACACTTCTTATTTATCACTGTGATTGCTGTGAAAGTGAAATTCAGTTCAGCTGGATTTGCCATTTTTGTTACTACATTTCAAGGAAATGTAAGAATGAAAGGAGTCTGTAGAGGGATGAAAATTTTAAATACTAGGTGGTTTGCATTTGAGGTGTTTTCACAGTGGCAAGTTACCTTGTTAGAAGTTTGTAAGAAAAATGTTAAAAACACTTTATGACTGACTCTTCATGCTTGTGGATGGTATCAGATATCGAGCTGAGAAAACAAACAAGAAGCAACAGCGTGATGAATCACCGCCGACTCCTGACCTCCATGTGTTTTGGAAATATTTGCCTGGCGAACAAACAATGGTTGGCACAGGGCCAGGCAGGGGGCTGCCAAACTGGCAACCCCTCCTCCACTCCCCCCTCCTCCCGCTCCTCCATCAGTGTGCAACGCAGCGTGTCCAGTACACACATCCTGCCTTTGTGGACCAGGAATTCTAAGAATCCAGACTGCTGCCCTCCTCCCCACTGCTGCCCAACAAGGTGCTCTCACCCTACTTCCCTCTCACCCCCCATCTCACCCCACTCCAGTGTCCTGGTGGTTTTACAGCCCAGCCAGTGGAGTGTCTGGGGGGCTGCATGTAGTTTGATGTTGTGCTCTCTGCACACAATAACATCACCACTTCAGTCTGGAGTTACAGCACCTTCTGGCAGGTTGTGGGCTCTGGTTTGGTCCCATCCACATAGGCTACTACGAGTTTTAAGAGGTTTTCAGGGTGGGCTGTGGGTGCTGAGGTTAGTCCTGTTTCATCAAAAACTGGGGGCTTCTTTCATGGCAGAAAGTGTGAAAATGCTTCTGAAATACCATGGCAATAAAATTCTTTATTGAAATCCACAAAATTATCACCTCTCTTTTAATGTAATACTTCATCGCTAGCTCATTGCTAACTTAGAAATTTTGTTGGCACTTTCACTTCTGGGCCAAGGAACAATGGGGGCTGATCGTAGACTGACGTATTGGTATGGTGGGTGGGTCACGCAACTACTCCAGCTGCAGTTATACATGTACCTACTCTGGAAGCTTAGGGACACTGGATGTACAGTGTTTTATTTTGGTGTGAATTAAAGAAGATGAAACAAGAGAAATTGTGGCCTCCTTATTATCCACAAGCCAGACGGACTGGCGAACATTATCGAACAAGAAAGTAGGGTTACAATAGTTCTCTAATTTCTCCCAAACTTTGTGGTTTTAAAGTTGCTACAACTAAGTGACTGATGTGTCAGATGTTCTACATCTGCATTTTTCTGTGATCAGCCTGACAAACAATAACTGCTCTTGGCAACCACTACTGCAGCTTCCATGCTGACTGAGAATGATGTTGGGGGACAGATGGGTCTGTTGCTGAATTACAGTAAAATGAATTGGAAATTCAGTCTGATTATCAAGCTACCCCACAGCTTCCTCAGAATTGTTAGCAGTTCAACTGAGGTGTGATTTTCTCCTCTCTTTGGATTGTTTGATGTGATGGATTTTTACAGACTTTAAAGGGCTCTCCGGGATTTAGTAGATTTATTAAGAAAACAGTTACAAAAAATAAACAGAATTTTGCAATTAAAGAATCATTTTTGACTCACCACAAACACCACTCAGTAAGAACAAGCCACAACCTCCAGAGCCGAAAAATGAAGTCAACACAAAAGTGCCAACAACTGCCAAAACTGCAGTGCCTCCACTTGAGGCTAATCTCTGGGCCACAGGGGATTTTCGTGAGTGGCCACTAGGAGTCTTCATATATATATATATATATATATATATATATATACATAAAATGCCTTAATAAAATGAAAAAGGTGAGTTATATATATACAAACATATATACTGTATATATATAACTCACCTTTTTCATTTTATTAAGGCTTTAAGTTACGCATAATTAAGGGTGAGCTACTCTTGACAGGCTGTCAATAGTGTCCTCAGTTTCTCAGTCAGATCCACCCCTTGCTCCTCCACAGCTCCACCCTCTCGCTGGTCACTTGTGGCTCCCAAAAACCAGGATGGCAGTGGCTCAAATGCCTGGGGTCCATAAATTAATGGGTGACGTCACAATGGCTATGTCCATTATTTTAACAGTCCATGAGTAGGACCTTCACATCATCACATGACCTTCCTCCATAGATAACGTGGCCCAGATGATAATGATGATGTGGATTTTCGAATTTCCATTTTTTCTGGCCTCTTGAGGGACTTCTCATCTATGTCTAAGCTTTCTCTAGAATGGCTACTGAACCAACGTGGACGAGAAGTCTTCTGTGTAACAAAAATATTTCTTTTAATTTTTTCTTGTGTTTTAATCATTTGGTGCTCTTCTAGATGTTTCTAACCCTCAGGCTGGTAATCATCCCCTGCAGTCATGCCTGCCTACATATTATACTACAGTTCACCCTGGTCAAGGTCCCACAGAAATCCAGAGCTGGTCAGTCCTTTGTACTAACCTGATGCATAATTGCTGCATCATATCCATAATCTTATGTTATTATCACTGGTTACATCCATTTTGACACACACAGATGATGTCTCAGTAGTTTCTCTCAGCAGACATGTTTTTTAGGTATCCAATGTGCCAAATTACATTTCCCATGTTTCACGACAGCCTGAGCCAACGCTTAATGTGAGGACCTTCCTGCTCTCGAAAAAAAAACACTTTTTACGTGCCCCTGGGATGACAATGGGAAAGCAGATATTTTCCTACCAATCATGGGAAACTGAGGACAGGCTTGTATTTCCTGGAATGTGGCCCATTCGGAAAGAGATGGAGAGAACACAGGATGTCCTGAGCAGTGTCCCACAGCACACTGCAGTGAAAGGCAGAACCTGGCTGGTGGGCTAAGGCTGGTGAAAGCATTGTTCACAGGGATTTTCTCCACATCACCACTCCCCTTGTTCAAGACTCCACAATAGAGTGGGATTCCTTACTCAAGTTTTCCATTACACCTGTCCCACCATTATTTTCTTCTTTCATGCAGACATCTGTCAAATATGACCTGACCTAGGTATGTGTAATACATTCTAATCAGTGTTTGGTTGCCTGGGTATACCAGTCACTACCACCAAAGATTAGTCCCTTGCATTCATTTTGACACCTTGACATCCCTGAGGCCACATGTCCACAATAACACAGTGATTTGAGCATGTCTATATCAATATTTCACACCAACAGAACCTCCACCACCTCCCTGTGGACACTCTCCCCTTGTCTTGAGAGGAGAGTCTATGATATCACAGCGGGGCGGGGACATATGTGTCTATAAGTACAGGTTGCACACAGGGAGACCTCTCTATGAAGTGGAGCTGAGCTGTGTCGATCTGTGCTGACAACAAGACACTGTAGGAGAGCAAGAGAGCAGAAGGGTGTACCTCTCTGTGCACAGACTCTGAACTGTGGATTTTATCCTGGAGCTGACAAGACTTCCTATCTTTAGGGACTCTGGATGAATGATCTAAACAACTTCTTACTTCTACAATTCTTTATTCCTTTAGAGGGTTTACCAGTTTCTCTTTTTGTTCATCTGCTGTAATCAGGATGCTTAGCCCTGTTCTGCACCACATCATTTCCACCCTGTTTGTGCTTGGCAGTGCTACAGTGATGGTGAGTTGCTGTGACTTGTGGCCACTTACTTTTAAACCTTCTCTTCTGTTTCTGAAATTTCCTGTTGATTTGAATTTGAATTTTAAAATCGCATCCACCCATTATGACACATCCTGAGTTGACCTCTGACCCATTTCCCCAGGCAGAGAATAAGTGCCCTTCTGAGTGTTCCTGCAGCACCTCGCCCCAGCCATGCCCACCAGGCGTCAGCTGGGTGACCGACCACTGTGGCTGCTGTAAAGTTTGTGCTCGGCAGTTTAATGAGGACTGCAGTGCCACTGAACCTTGTGATCACATCAAGGAGCTACGCTGCCATCTGGGGGCTGGAGGAGACCCTGAGCGAGGACTGTGTCGAGGTGAGGGCCACGGCTGGACTGAGTGAGGCACACTGTTAAACTAAAATGAAAACAACAAAAAAAAAACAGCTATGGACTTCATGCCCATATGTAGATGTTATAATAAAGCAGCAAATATTTAATGTTTTTGTGTATTTGTGTCTTGTGAAATATTAGGGTGACCATATTTTGATTTCCAAAAAAGAGGACACTCAGCCCGGCCACGAAATAGCCTACTTAAATGATACTCGCAGTTTACTCAAAGATGCCTTATAATTTTAATATATTTAAAGTTTATATGTATGGATAGAAAATTCAGTTATATTACAAAATAATATCTCTCAAAGACAGAAATTCAGATAGGCCCCGATAGATAGGGGACACATACACACACTAGAGTGTGGCTACCCGATCCGAGCCCGACGGTGGGTTCGGTCAAAATAACATAAATTGTATTCGGGCTCAGGTTGGATTCAGTCAGCTTTCAGTGAAAATGTAGTGTAAAAATAAATAAAATCCTATTGTCTGTCCTGTTTATTGCTTGGGGACTGTTATTTACGTGACAACACCTGAACAGAACACACACACACATTGCCTCGAAGCCTCGGACCTTCCGCCTCTGCCTTGATTAAACGCTGAAAATAAAATAAAAGAGGGAGACAGGTTTTTCCTATTTTATCTTACTTTGTTATATTTCTCCCTCTCCCCTTGCTGGAAGCGTCAGACCTCCCGCCGCCCGCTCCTGTCTCAAACACGGAGGTCTCCCCCTCCGCGGAGCACCCACGGTGCACACCCAGCCTGTTAAATAGCCTGTAACCATAACAACTGTGTGACACAAACTCAGTGCTTTGGTCATTAAATAATGTCGGGCTCGGTTCGGTTTCGGACATAACAAAACAGAATGACTGTTGGGTTCGGACAGAAATNGTGAAAAGTGGACATTTCCGGGCAAAAGAGGACGTTTGGTCAGCCTATGAAATATTGCATAATATATTCAAGGTGCTCAACATCTCTCAACTGAGTCACCATTCCAAAGTGCATAATGCTTATTCTAGGATCGCTTATTTCTTGGTAGATGGGAAAATACTGCCACATATGCACAATATAAAGTTTCACAATATCATTATTTCAGATCATGCTCCAGTCTCATTTTCTATGAAAAAATATGAATCAGTGGGAGAAAAAAGGAAATGGAGATTTGACTCTCACCTTCTCAATAATCAAAGCTTCTGCAAATATCTAGAATCACATATATCACTATTTTTTGAAAGTAATGATAACAATGACATTTCTCTTACACTGTTATGGGAAACCTTCAAAGCGTATGTGAGGGGGTGTATAATTTCCTTTCAGTCCTTTCAGAAAAAATGTGACAATGCTGAGCAATTGGAGTTGGAGAATCAAATAAGGAAAATGGATGCAGATAATGCTCAACAACCGTCTCCAGAAAAATACAATGCAATTTCATCCCTCAAGTATAAACTCAATCAGTTATTATCACAAAAAATCTGTAAAACCTGTACCTTTATGAAGCAAAAATACTTTGAATTTGGAGATAAACCTCAAAAATTGTTGTCAAGGCAGCTTCATAAAATAGAAAATGATAGAACCATCCATAGAATTAAATCTGAAAACGGTATACTCCACACATCACATAAAGACATAAATAGTAGATTTTAAACAGTTCTACGAGGGGTTATACATCTGGATTTAACACGCGAGCAGGCGATATGCAGAACTTTCTAGATTCATGCAAACTACCAGAATTAGACGATAATGATCGTAGTTGTTTAAATGGGGAGATTACTTGTGAAGAACTCATAAAATCAATTGACTCTGTCAAATGGGAAAAGTCCAGGTCCGGATGGACTAGGGAATGAGTTTTATAAGAAGTTTAGTGGGCGACTCGCCCCCTATTTGCTTAGAATGTATAAACAGGCATTTAAGGATGGTGTAATGTTGCAAACCCTGAATGAAGCTATTATAACTCTCTTACCAAAAAAAAGGAAAAAAATTAGAAGAAGTTGGCTCTTATAGATCCATCTCTTTATTGAACACGGACCAAAAAATTCTAACTAAAACTTTAGCTCAAGACTTTGAGTGTTGATGGATGGATAAGTTACTGTATAGTAATCCCACTGCAAGGATACTGACAAATCAGACATAATCTGCTCAGTTTAAATTATGTAGAGGTACTGGACAGGGGTGCGCACTTAGCCCTTCATTATTTGCTTTGTGATGGAGCCGCTTGCAGAGACCATTCGATGCCATCCAGATATACATGGTTATGACACGGAACATACTGTAAACAAGATATCACTATTCGCGGATGATATTTTGTTATATGTATCTCAACCGAAAACTACAATACCCTCAACATTATCCGTAATTAATTAATTTGGTAACTTTTCTGGATATAGAGTTAATTGGTGTAAAAGTTTGCTGATGCCTATACAAATGGAGGATTATGGTTGGCTCGAATCACTTCCATTTAAAATAACAACAGGAAAATTCACTTACTTGGGAATTGTGATTACTAAAGAGTATGATTCATTATTTAAGGTGAACTTTCTTCCGTTAATAGATAAACTTAAGGACAGTATTCAGTTTTGGAGGACACTTCCAATTTCATTAGTAGGGAGGATAAATACAATTAAGATGGTTTTTCTTCCACAACTACTTTATCTCCTCCAAAACATACCAATTTTTTTTAACCAAATCTTTCTTTAAGAGGCTAGATACAATAATTCTTCCCTTCATATAGAACTATAAATCCCATAGAATTAAGAAAGAATATCTCTGCAAGCATAAGCTCCATGGAGGACATGCTCTGCCTAATTTTATGTATTATTACTAGGCTTCAATTATCCGTCTTATTGCATCTTGGTTAGATGATACTGCTCTGCTTTCAGAGCGACTGAAGATGGAGGGAGAGGACTGTCTGCCATACTCTGTCGGTGCAGTTATTCTATCTCCAGTTCCTCTTGATAAAACATATTATAAATATAATCCCATGATACATAATACAGTCCTAGAAGACCTGGAAACAGATATCAAAATACTTTAAACTAAGAAAAATGTCCTTTCGGTTGCCGATATCAGCAAATCCCTCTTTCAGTCCATCTAATTTAGACAGGTCCTTCAGCATCTGGAAAGAGCTGGGGATACATAATATAGGAGACTTGTATATAAACGGCACTTTTGTATCCTTCTCTCAACTTCAACAGAAATATCATCTGCTGCAAAGTCAACAATTCAGATTCTTTCAAATTAGAGATTATGTGAAAGTACATCTTCCCCCAGTTCATAAATGCCAAACCAGATAAATCGGATGAATGTTTGAAAGGGTCTACTGGGGTTCAATCGACAATATATAAAAAATAAAATATATATTTACATTTATAAGATATGAGTTGCCCATCTACAATCGCTGTGAAAGCAGAGTGGGAAAAAGAACTAGGTATCCAAATAGAAGACAACATACGGAATGAGAGTCTAGCTTACATTCATACTGGCTCGATAAATGCATGCCACTGTTTAATACAGTTTAAAATTACACATAGATTGCATTACTCTATGTAAGGCAGAAGAAGGTAACTTACTGCACAGATTGCTCTCTCTCATAAAATACAAACTTACTGGATTGAGATCTTTATTTTTTTTTTCAAAGATATTAAATGTTCAGATAGACCCAGATCCAGTTTTAATAATTTTGGGCATAGCGACAGAGATTAAAAAGTTGAAATGGGCACAGCAAAGACTTTTGTCATATGGACTCATTATAGCTAAGAAACGGCTCTTGTTGTACTGGAAAAAGGAAGCTGCCTCAACATTGAAGTTATGGCTCACAGAACTGACCGATACACCGATTTATTATTACAGATAAACAAAATGAATTTGAAGAAATCTGGCAACCTTTAATCTCATACCTTACAGGAAATAAAAAGGAAAACAAATTTTAACTCTAGTCTGAGACAGGGCGGGGAGGGGTGGGTGGGGCCAATAGGGGTGTGAATGAAGTTTGTTATGACCTGTGGGTCTGCTTTTTGGTGTATTTTCCTTTTATGATGTTGTTGTTGTTTTGTGTTTCTGTTTTGCTTGTTTGCAAGGACATTTTTTAGGTGACATACAAGTATCACCAATTAATGTTTCCTTATCATCCTCTTGTGTTTGTTTGTTTGTACAGGGAAGGGAAAAAAAAAAAAAAGAAGAAGCATGGCAAAAGCAGTCTTATTTGAGGTTGGCAGCGGATGTTGCGCTCTGACGTGAAAGAATGTGATGTAAAGCCACTTTAAATTATGTACAAATGTTGTGATACCTCCATGAATGCTTCGAATAAATTATTTGAAACACAATGTACTGCTGTGGACAGCAGCAGCAAAACGTATTTTAACCACCTAAAAATGTCCCACCTAAGAAAATTAATAGCAGTTTAAGTGTATGCTATATTGAGAGTATTTTCGCTGCTTTACCTTAATGTCAGACAGTAATCTCTAACTGAAAAAAATGAAGCTGTTTCATCGTTCTATCTTCGCGGGAACTGCCCATTGGTTCGACAGCCCACTGGTTCGACATCCCATTGTTCCTTCAGCCAGACTCTACTGAGAGAAAACACTGATTTAACATTTAACAAAGGAGCTGCTGGTCTATTACTGCCTCTTTTATTATTTTGTTTGTGTTATTGTGTGGCTTTGGCATTTATAAGGTTTAGTTTGGGTTCATCAAAGTCACACAATGACAATGAGTAAATAACTGATTGAGGCAGTGCAAGACAAGCAGCTCCCATGTTCAGCATTCTCAAATGACTGTTTTTGTCAGTGGAGTCTGGTGGCTTTGACAAGAGCATAGATGGGGAACTGAAGCCGTCCCCTGTCAGAAAGGGCTGTCTGGTGGGAAGATAGAGCAGTAAAAAATACTGTCAATATAACGTACAATTAAACTGATACGGGATTTTTTAGATGGCTGAATTATGTTTTGTTGCTGACCCCTCCACAGCAGTGCATTGTGTAGCTTCTTTGTTGGACACCAGCACATTTACAAACTGGGGGTGTACTGACAGACGTCTACTGCAGGTTATACACTATGGTGTAGACTATGGTTAAGTGCCCCATACAAACCCACTTCAAAAAATCTTTCCCCTAAGGAACACTCGGATTGGATTGGATTGGATTGGATTTAACATATGACGATCAGTTCACTACTACTGGGAAGCACTACTTAGCCTTTGGAAACAGATGTTAAGGTCTCCAGGAGCAGTCAGTGAAAATAATCCCAGTGATGTCATCAGGGTTATTCTGGAGAAAACAAAATTTAACCAGAAAATCTGTGTGATAAACTGGAGGTGTAAATTTTAAAAGATGTGGGCGTTTTCCAGCCAGGGAGGGTCGAATAAGAGATGCAGTGAATGAATTTGCATCATGGGAAGTGTCTCGTCCAGGGGTTTTGGAGTTTGATTACAGTAGGGACTGACAGGAAGGATATTTCTGTTGCACAGATTCCTGGTGTATTTCCTTAAATTGCTCAAAAAGCATGAAATCATGAAATATTCCTCTTTAGAAATATATTTATTTTCTCAGTTTGATTCAGGCTGTGTTGTGTTTGTGTACAAACACAGTTTTTCAACTGTTCACAGGTCTCTTTTTACAGCTGTGTTTCTATGTTTTGTATATGCATGTTAACAGCTGAGGCCCAGGGTTTGCCCTGCGAGTTCAACGGGCAGGTGTACCAGCACGGAGAGGACTTCCAGCCCAACTGCCATCACCAGTGCACTTGTATGGACAGGGTGGTGGGCTGCATGCCCCTCTGTCCTCACCAAGTGCCCCTGCCCGACTGGCGCTGCTCACGGCCCCGGCTTGCCAGGCCAGAGGGCAGCTGCTGTGAGGAATGGGTGTGTGACGACAACAACCACATCAGTGAGGAGCCAGACAAGCTGACACACACCTTCCTGTCAGACAGACAACTCCTTCCGAACCACATCAGTGCCCTTCTGCAGGCCCAGCCACACCCAGCTGCCACCAGAGGGGCCACGTTCAGAGGTAAACATCACAGTGTATCCCAGCGATGCTTTTTCTGGTGCCCACCACCATCCCAAAATATGGTCTGAGGGAGAATTTTTCATGTCGATGTGCATGAGATGGGCCAAACCGTGTCAGAATCACTCAACACAACATTTTCCACAATATGGTTAGACAAATCCTGTGAAAACTGCTTTGGAATCCATCTTGAACTGGTGTCAGAGAGATATTTAGCTTCTGACAAACAACTGAATTTAGCTGTAATTACATGATTTACCACGTCATTACTCTAACATTCCATCAGAAATGTATACAGATATATATTCATTTCAGTTTCCAGTTCAGAGATTTTTTTTGGCTTAACTTATGACTTAAAATGAAATTAAATAATAATAATCATAATATAATCATTATTATACAAAGCTGATATTTTTAGTACACCCTGGACAGGTCACCAGACTATCACAGGGCTGACACATAGAGACAGACAACCATTCACACTCACATTCACACCTACGGGCAATTAAGAGTCACCAATTAACTGATCCCCAACCTGCATGTCAATGGACTGTGGGAGGAAGCCGGAGTGCCTGGAGAAAACCCACGCTGACACAGGGAGAACATGCAAACTCAACACAGAAGGGTAAGTAATTTCTACTGTAGAAGTGAAGATTTTGACCTGGTATTAACACTACAGTTAAGGTCATATGGTTGCCAAAATCTTTGTGATTCATCCTATGGTGAAAAATAATTGTCCACGACTAATTTCATGAAAATTTGTCCTTTAGTTGTTGAGATATCCTCCTCAGGACCCAAGTGTGGGAAAACAAAACAACCAACTGACACCTCTATCCTCAGGTTCTTCCAGTGCTGGGGAAAAAAAATATCTCATGAGCTTTGAAAATGCATGACATTTTTTTTTTAATTTAACAAACACACTATATACTATGCTTGTAACTCATTGCCTTTGTTTTTTGTTGTTTCAGAAATGGTCTCCATCCCCATGTCTGAGGTGTTACTTAAATCCAGCTGTTTCCCACAAACTACAGAGTGGACTGAGTGTTCCACCACATGTGGAATGGGCATTTCAAGTCGAGTGACCAATAATAACCCAGACTGTCGACTGGTTAGAGAAACCAGACTGTGCCAGATCTGGCAATGTGGGCTGCAGCTTCCTGTAGCTAGCAAGGTATGCTAAAAAAATGGAGATAAACATAAAATACTAGTGGGATGTAAAGGATATTGCATTACAAGCTCATCTCAATTTCTTTGAACAGTCCAGTACTGGTGGTGAGTCAGCCTTGAGATGATGATGCTATATTTATCAGTCCTTTGGAATTCTAACATAGTATGGAAAATGCAAAGTGAAATCATCAAATGCTGCATTGTTCCTTGATAAAAATTAAACAGGAGTTTCATGATGTTGTTTTGATGGTGGCTCTGTTTCTGTCATCCAGAAAGGGAAGAAGTGTCAGCGAACTGTCCGCCCCCAGGAACCGGTCAGAATCACCTTCGCCGGATGCTCGACAACACAGCAGTACCGCCCTCGTACCTGTGGGGCTTGCACCGATGACCGCTGCTGCACACCCTCCCTCTCCCGCACTGTATTGCTCCACTTCCACTGCCCTGATGGAGAGAGCTTCTACAGGAACATGATGTGGATCCAGCGCTGCAGCTGCAATACAAGGTGTTGTGTACACAGCAGGCCCTCCAGCCCTTCAGTCACACTTCACAATGACATCCACACCTTCAGACACTGAGGCTGACTCGTCATGCCCAGTCCTGAGCTGGCACCCGGCTCCCAGGAATGCTGCTCAGCCTTGATTCCAATTTTTCCCAGTGGCCACTCGCAGTATTGCAGCAAAAAAATCTCCTGCCACCCAAAACATAATTTTCCCCACTGACCACCATTACTTGGGAGAAGTCTGGAAAACTGTTGACAGGACACCTCAAACTGCAAACAAGGCCACTTATGACTCTTTCTATTATGAGTTTTTGATCCATGAAGGTATATATGTATAAAAATTTCCACCAGCCGGGAAGAACTATTTAAAAGTCTGCGATTTCATCACAATGTAAAGTCTATGGGCTGAGCGGAAACTGATGGGCATGGCCAGCAAAAACACACTACTGCGCAGATTCAGTGGGCCGCATACCCTGCAAGCTAGAAATATTTTTGATGTATGCATGCGGCAAGGCAATTGGACTGAATAAGCGCCATCTTGCTATCCAGATCCAATAATACATCCATACCTGGCATGCTGTACAAAGACTCTGCACCTCTCCCTCCCTGAACCCACCACCTTACTCTCTGTCAGCACACCCTCCCCCCAAATAGGCAATACACTCGCTTGCACTTTAAATTACATCAGTTTGTTAACGCTAGAAGAGTGTTACTTCTCTTGTACCAGGCAGCACTGAGGACAACACACTGCAGTTTGCTGCTGTGTTCAAGCACTGGCAGAGAGCTTTCACTGAAACTCCTTTAATGTAATAGTTATGTTGTGTCCTCTCCACAGAGGGCAATGTGACAATTTGTCATTCACAAAAGATTTGTTAGACCAGTAATTGAGAACATTTAAGAGAAATGATGGGAACTATGACATGCATTTTCAACAATAAGGAAGAAAGATGACAAAAGACATATTCATCATCAATGACAATGAGGGCTATGTGTTCTTTATTGCCCGTCCTTTGTGATACAGCATTTCCTACACATGTAATGGTTGTGGCATTGATTGTCTGTGTGTGTGTGTGTGTGTGTGTATTTGCATGTTTGAATAATGAGAAACTTCTACAAGTGAGAATTTACAGAGAATGTGCTCATGATTCTACAGTATATACGTGAAAGCATGAGTATACATATTTCACTCTTAGCTGTGGAGTGGTTATTTCTAGGATCACCTCATTTTTCGGGGTGTGAGTTTGTTTTTTAGTGTGTGTCCTTCACAGTGTACATACAATGCTTTATTTTAAGTAATAAAAAGATGCTATATATTTAAGACATGCGACACATGTAAATCGGATGTTGTTGTCTGTAAACTCCTGCACATCAAATAAAAACTTATCGACCTAGTGTCTTATTGTTTGGCTAATGATTTAAATAAATGTATAAAGAGGTGTTGCAGTTGTTGCACTTTTAGTATTTGTTTTAGTGTTGTGGGTAATTCACTGGAAAGTCCACTTCGGGAATAGACCAACCAGAGGGTACTGGACAACCAATCACTATAAAATAGGAGATTTCCACATTTAGTTCACAAACCAGCTTCTCTAACCAGTCGCTGCTTAAATCATTATATCATCTTTTTTTTTTTTTTTTTTTTTTTTTACCCACTGTGTTATATAATATTTTGTGAATTTTCTTATTAGTTTTCAGGTTATAGCTGCTGGGGTTTGGAGTGAAGTGAGAAAATTAAAATGAGCCTAAGGGCCCGACATGCCAAGTCAACAGTCAGCCAATAGTCAACGTTGGGCCGATGGTGAGTTCGTCACCCTAGTTGGTGTGATGTGTTCTGCACTGTTGGCCCTTGTAGACCCCCGTCAGCTTTTTTTTTTTGGCCTATTCAGCAAGTTGAATCTGTGGTGGCAACAGAGGAGCCCATCGGTGCATGAAATCACTCTGATTTACAGTACAGCTCAGAAAATAAATGTAAGTGAGTGAAGTAAATAAAGAGCTAAATTCAAAAGGGAGTGAGTTAAAAACAAACTTCTTACATTGGGTAAGATTGTTTGTCTTTATCCACTTTATAGTCTTTGTGGTGTGTTCATGTGCAACTTTTTGGCTGAGACACAGGCGATGTGAGGCGAAGTAGCAAGTGACTATGACAATGGGAGAGGCATAAGGGCTGCTGCTCTCTCAGATCACCTGGCATTAGCAGTATGGCTATGGATTCCGCCCATTGACACCTGCATAGTCTCTGCCAAAGCCAGCACTGAATACCTATTAAACATATTTTGTGGTACTGATTTCTGTAAATTTTGTAAGAGGAACCTACTGTGCCTCTTATTCCCAATGTTTTTAATGCTGTTTCTGTGATTTAATTATTCTGTTTGTTTTTTTTTAAATCCAGGCTGTACTCTCCCTGTGGCTGGTCACCTGGTTTGCTGTGCTGATAAAGTATCCCACAACACTTGGGTGGTTATTTGCGGTGAGTGTGTATGTGTGTAGTGCATGATTTGCGGGGAGCATGTGGTAGAGTAGGTTTGGATACGGGTTAGTTCACAAACAGACAGCCTGTTTTATTTATTACATTTTTTTTTAGCAGAATAATAATTTCTCTTTATGTCATTTCAGAGTCCAGAACCAGCATTACATCTTGGGTCAAAATACTGCCAATTCAAATCTGAGTATCTTGGTTTACATTTTACTTTTATTTTTTTTAAACAATAAACTGCTATTTTATTGTAATTCTTAATATCTTTATATATACATATATATATATACATATACACAGAGACAGACAGACAGACAGACAGACTGACAGACAGACTGACAGACAGACTGACAGACCTTGTACAGTTGCACTTGATGCCACGTCTCTGACTAACATTTTCTTTTTACACTTATCTGTGTGTTGACCTAAAGCCTATAATCAGTCCTGGGGAGCCCAGGTTAAGGGTGGGTTCAGGCAGAACCCTTATCCCTTACTTGCCCTACTACTACTTTGCTTTGGTCACACTAACATGCTGGTATGGTAACATTTGCTACAAAGCAGAAATGTCATTGATTTTGAAGTTATTGGGACATAAACCAAAGTACTGGACAAATAAAAATATTGGCCATAGGATGGCGCTAAAAGAAAAGTCAGGGCATCAACAAATTAATCTGGATATGTGCTGCAGAATTTAATCCACAAGTTGCTGAGATATTTCAGTGATTGCAAAAAATGCAACATGTGTGGGTAAAAGTAAGACCAGAGTTGAAATTAACTACAATTATCAATAGTCCCCTTTCAGCCTAAATTTTCCAAATTGTAATCTTATGGTAGCTTAAAAGGCAGGGCCATTCTGCCTTGGACAGTCAAACACTTGCATGGGGAAGAATCTTAAAAGACAAACCAGCAATTTAGCAGAAACCCACAGTGCTGTGCTTTAGTGGGGCTCCCTAGAAACACGGTATTTCACCCTGATAGGCAAACTTTTGCAGAATTCAGCAGTGTACAGTGAGCTGATTCTTTGAAAGAATGCAGAGCAAAAATCCTGAATTATTTCAGTTGATAAAAATGATAAGTTGGACTGAGTGGCAAGGAACAGGATGGTTTTATTTCTCAAGCTTGAGCAATTAGACAAACTAGATTTGAATAATACATAATACAACTGTAAAGGCACACAGATCATACTATTCATGTTTTTCTATAATTTGCATATTTGGTCTCACAGTTATGTACATGGAATTTGGCAGTCTGCCTTGTGAGCCTTTTTGGAGATCTATTGTTGCAAAATACTACACTACCACTTGTTATTAGAATTCAGTAGAATTCAATAAATACCTCAACCAGGAGGTCACTGGGAGGCTAATAACACTTTTGCCCCAAGGCATCCTAACAGGTTCACCTAGCCAAGGCTGCATAGTGTTGCTTATTGAACCAAATAAGTCCACTGAAATACAGGAACCCACAGCGGTTGCAGTTATAGTTTTACGTAGTTGTACAGGGAATGTACCAAACAAAAAAGGTGGGTCTGATATGTTGAATGCCTCAAAGGAAATGTTTTATTTTACAATGAAATCTTCCTGGTTCAGCCATGATACATACTGTGTACACCAACATCACCTTCACGTTTTTTTCAGGTTTTTGTTGTAACAGTGGAATCCTCAACCCTGGGTCATTAGTGTCTTACTCTTACCACAGAGTCTCTCAGACTTTAACACATTTTCAGCCAGAGCTCTGTGTTCATGATGCCTCGTGGCCTTACACAATGCTCCAGCTGGCTCTGAAGCACAAACATTACAGTGGACTACTAAATTCCTCACCCAGGCCTCTGACTCCATCTGAAGGAGTGAACAACACTCTTGACTGCCCCACTCAGAACTACTGATGTGGGCCTCATCTTTAACAACTCTCCAGCCTCCACTGATAACTGGAACAGAGATATTTAGTGAGGTGGGATCATACTTAAGGCAGTGTCTCGGTTTCTTGGTGGGTACGACCTTAGGGAAGGATTCATTCTTTGACAAGTGTGAATGTATTCAGTAAATCTAAAGTCAGTGTGCCCATTAGATTTTGTTACTTCAAACAACTACTACAATGGCAACAGTTTGATGAATGGCATGGTACACTTGGGCCTGAGTTAACACTGAATGAATCGATAATCTGGTAAGGCTTTAGATCACAGTACACAACATACAGCGTAATTACATCAGAGTTATGGTGTACTCAATGTTGGGCAGTAGCGTCACTACAGTAGCGGACGTTTGTAGTTTAACTACATTTCTCAGTAGCTTGGTGGTAGCGTCGCTGTTTTCTGAATTAATTAACTTTTCAGTAGTTAAGTTCTTTTATTGATCACTTCTGAAGCTCAAACGAGGCGGGGATTTCTGTTATGGGCTGAAATAAAACTGTCACTGCTACCACACAGAGTCACTTCCGCATGAACCTGACGGGGGACAGCCCTCTATTCCCAAAAACCGCCGTTCCGAACCCCCCCACTCCGAAATTGATTTTCAAGTTCATATCGAGTTTCCTGCATCAAACACTGCCGCCCGCTCTCCGGCCGCACTCGCACAATTCTGAAACTCGTACTACAAAAGCTTGAAATGAACGTTCAACTCATTGTTTTTTATTGAAAATATGTCACTGTCTTCATTTATTATGTATAATTTCACTAGCAGCAAACACAATTAAAAGGAGACGCTTGTCAAGTCTTTTTACGCGCGCCGTCCGTGGTGCTGAAATCCCCGCTGCAGCCGCCGCTCCTGCTGACAGCAGACCGGGGGAGAAAAAAAAGACATTTCTTTGCTCTGTGCTTTCAGAAAATAAGCAGGGTTAGGGTAAGAAAGACCAACGGTCTGTACAGCAGTCCCACTGTGTTTGCCAGGGTATATCAGGCTGTTTGATTATGCGCAAAGTTTGGTTTAACACATTGGAGCAATTTCATACACTTTCGGACATTTAACGTGATAAACTAATTTCAGTTCAACATGATCATTTGCTTAGAGGATTCAGCTGAAGCATAATGAGTGTTATATGTCATTAAGATGAAGTATTTGCTTGTTTTGTGGTGAATTATGCACATAATCCATTTGACCCCATTATGAATGGGATTTTTATTTGTTCCTGCAGAGGCAAAAGGATCAATGCGCAGCCTCCGTTTCCTTTGCGTCCGTCTCGTTCATTCAAACTTTGTAAACACGGTTGGGATTTGTATGGGACATACATGTGTATGCTGCTCACTATAAAATGTGTTTACTAAAATGTGTTTACTAGCCTCATTTCTAGTCAAAACAAATCTCTTTACACTTAAAAAATACTTGTTTCAAGCAAATTTTCACTTGAAATAAGTATGAAAATCTGCCCATGGAGCAAGTTTTTTTTTTTTTTTTTTGCTTGCAATAAGAAAAAAAAACTTGCTCCATGGACAGATTTTTTTTCTACTTATTTCAAGTGAAAATTTTCCTGAAACAAGTGAAAATTGTCTAAAAACAAGTTACTTTTTAGGTGATGAGTCTTATTTCAATTGTAATGAGATTTGTTTTGACTAGAAATAAATATTCTTGGTAAGATTTTGAGTTTTTGCAGTGTACATACACATACATACACGCATGTACGTTTTTGACCATGTTGTGACTGTTTGAAGCAGGTCTTCATTCTTGCTGTTGTGGTTTGAGTCGTGTTGGGAGTTAGTGCAGCTCACTGTTCAATAAACAATTGAACTTAACTTTTTTACCTGCCTATCTGTTTGACTGACAGTTTTATTGATCAGTAAGATAACACTGACTTGGCACGAAGTTGGTTCAATTTAGTAAAAAGCTTGGATGTAGTTGCACTAGTTACTTTCATTTTGCTGTAGCTTAGCTTGCTACATTTCTGATAGCTTTGATGTAGTGAAGCTTCATTTAATATTAGAGTAACTTGTAGCTTAGCTCACTACACTTTCCAAGTAGCTTGCCCAACACTGGGTGTACTAGTATAGTATATACCAATACATATATGTAGATACTAAGGAACGAGATGTAAACTTATGGAATAAGGGTTTAACAATTGAGGAATTTAGTCAGACTTTATACTATAGTTATTACAGTATTTGACTAATGGGTACCTACTGTATCACTATTACAGAGTAGCCATATAACCATGAAATGAAATATAGCTGCAAGCATTCAAACTTTCAAGCATTCAAGCATGGACTTTTAAAACTTGAGAGCTGGGTAAGATCAAAACATTTGACAGTTTACAACACCTGATGATTGGACAGATGCTCATTCATTCACGTCCAAATCTATGCTGGCCCACACTGTTCTTTGGCAACAGTCACTCTCACTTCCTATTGGTCAATTGCAGAAACATTTTGGAGACATGCCTCAATGTCTTAGTTAAAAACATCCCCTGAGTTTGGTAATATTTGTACAGACTGTCATTGATTTATGGCCAAATTTTGTGATAGACCAATGCACTTCTTTGGAACTAGTGGTGCCCCCTATTGAGTAATTTCAAAATAATTTTACCCACGTGGTTCAATATTATTATTTAACAAGTTCTGGAATGATTGGACAAATAATTTCTGATTATTAGTCTGATTTGTGGTATGCCACGCTCATTTTCACATTTGTAGTGCCCCCAAGTGGTCGATTTGGATTATACTCTTGGGGTATCTTAAAGATACTTAAGTGGACATATCTTATAAAAGTCTTGATGATTGGCCTAAGTGTTGTGAATTGAGGTCTAATTATTTGCTGGGCCAGGCCCCTTTTAAAGTTAATATGTCAGTATCCTCAAAACGCAAAGAGACGTCAACAAGCGTTTGATAACCTTTGATAAGCTTTGTCCAATTAAGATCCACAGAAAATATGGTACAAATCGGACCTATGCTTTAGGAGGAGAAGTCAAAAAGTTATGAGTTATTCATAAAAATCTTAATGGTGTTTTGGCACCAAAATAATTTTACACATCTGTTTCAACATTATTATTTAACTTACCCTGCAAGTTTTTAATGATTGAACAAACAATTTCTGATTTTTAGTCTGAGTTGCGTTACGCCACGCCAGACCTGGAATTTCATCATTTTAGGGGCAAGGCCACTTGGCCTTTCGTGTTGTCAATTTTTTAAGGGCACAAAGGCCAAAACCTAGAGCAGCAAGGCCATAAAATAAAACAATGATTTTAAGTCCACGTTCATAATGAATTTAATTTAAGGACTAACGATGTATAACTATCCAGGCCTGGAATTTCGTCATTTTAGGGGCAAGGCCACTTGGCCTTTCTTGTTGTCAATTTTTTCAGGGCACAAAGGCCAAAACCTAGGGCAGCAAGGCCATAAAATAAAACAATGATTTTAAGTCCACGTTCATACTGAATTTAATTTAAGGACTAACGATGTATAACTATCTGTGAAATGAATAAATAAAACAAGCTCAAGTAATAATAATGGGCGGCACGGTGGTGTGGTGGTTAGCACTGTCGCCTCACAGCAAGAGGGTTGCCTGTTCGATCCCGGGTGTGGGAGCCCCTCTGTGTGGAGTTTGCATGTTCTCCCCGTGTCAGCGTGGGTTCTCTCCGGGCACTCCGGCTTCCTCCCACAGTCCAAAGACATGCAGATTGGGGACTAGGTTAATTGATAACTCTAAATTGTCCGTAGGTGTGAGCGTGAATGGTTGTTTGTCTCTATGTATCAGCCCTGCGATAGTCTGGCGACCTGTCCAGGGTGTACCCTGCCTCTCGCCCGATGTCAGCTGGGATAGGCTCCAGCCCCCACGCGACCCTCAAGAGGATGAAGCGGTTAGAAGATGAATGAATGAAAGTAATAATAATGAGTATAATAAGTAATAATGTGATTTATTTATTTAAAGGAGCAATAAGCGAAATTCATCATTTGTAGATTGAAGGAATTGAAAATTGCTATGTGAAAAACTGGTGTAATTTCATCTGGAGTATAGCATGACCTCACACACCCTCTCTCTGTGTTGATCTCCAGCCCATTGTTTACAAGCCGGTCCGGCTGCGCGTTCATGTACGTTCATGTGAACTAGGGGCTACAATCTGACTCGGAGCTAGCTCTTCTTCTCCTGGAGAGGTGCAACATAAAGTCAAATGTCTGTTTTAATTAGTGTTACAGTAACGTTAAGCACATGTCGCTATGTCGATTCAATTAAATTTAATGTTACAATCGTAGCATGGGTTAATGTCCGGAGCTTGAGTTATTAGCGGCTCGGTCCCAGCAATGGGTCAGGCGTTTCGGTTGTGTTAGGTGAGTAGCCTGGCAGCTCAGCATTGTAAAATGTAGCCCAGCGGGCAGCTTGGCGGCTGTGTTTAGCTATTCCCCTGCCTACTTCAATGATGATGGTACCTGTAATAAATGCAATATATTTGCTGAGATGGAGGCGAGGCTCAGTGACTAGAAGAGCTGGTAGAAGCGTTCCATAGCTGCAAGCTACTCCAGTAGCCGTAGTAGCTCTACCCAGATAGCACACATACATCTGGCCGACGTCGGCCCGATGTATCAAGTTTAGATCGTTAAGACGTAGCAGGGACAGTGTTTGCTCATTGCCAAGACGTCGCTGAGACGTTGGCCTTTAATCGAAAATGACCACCACGCGACATTCAAACGATCAATAAAAAGCTGCGCTCAGTAGGC
>NC_065513.1:2450726-2455876 GCF_006386435.1 Epinephelus moara
CGCTAGCTTCCCAGCTAGCGGCTCTCCGTTTGGATCCAACCGGAGCACCGAGCCCTGGTTTGTTATTCAGGTTAATGTGGGAAGAAGCAGCGGGTATATCGGGCAGCTGAGTGAAGCTGAGTGAAGCGGAGCCTGCGGAAGAAACACCGGGACCGTCTGGATGTGATAGTCCGTGGAGGTGCTGCGGTACTCGCCAGCACAGAATAGACGAGTGGCGGGGGGCTGTTGGAGAGCAGAGGTAGAGGGAGGAGTGGCTCATGACACACTTTGTTTTGCTCTACAGGCAGTGCACAACAACGAACCTAGCGGTGAAACGATTTTGCTTATTGCTCCTTTAATAAACCCAATGTGTTTTAAATATAGAACAACCAGGTTTATGTATTTATAAGCAAACAATCTTAAATATTATCCTAATTATCCTTAATAAACTTTGAACAACAACAAACTACAGCAGGGCTATTCAATTAGGCTACTATTTCAACTGGGCCGCATTTCAAAACCAGGGGCCTCATTTATAAAAGAGTGCTTAGGATTCATACTAAAAGTTGACATGCGCCCAAAAGCTGAAAATGGCGTGCGCCAAAAAATAATCTGATTTATAAAACCGTGCGTACGCACACTTGCACGCAATGTTGTCTTTATAAATGTTGTGCGCACCCAGATCCGCCTCATATTCCGCCCTCTACACGCCCTAGTTCAACCATAAATGGTCATGCAAATCACCTCATGAATGTGATCTGCATATAAATAAGCCGGCATGCGAGTGTTCTCTCGTTGTGTGAGTCATGGCGACGGGTGAGAAACGAACCAAAAAAACGGAATTTCTACGAGACTGAGCTAGAGACCATTTAACGGGAGGTGGAGGACTGAAGAAAGATTTTATTTGGTGGCCACAGCAGTGGGATCACTAATAAAAGAAAGAAAAAAAAGTGGCAACACATCAATGCTGCTGATGCTGTCAGCTGTGTCTGTGGGACTGCAGGGACAGTGACAGACAAAAAAAAAAGTGGTCTGATCTAAAGGTAGACCAAATATTTCTACTCCTTTACCAACATGTAGTTAATGTGTTGCTTTTAAATTTGAGGATGTTTGACATTGATGTGCGACATAAAGAATCACATTTATTAAAGGTGGAGGCAAAAAGGAGTATGTGCCAGTGCCATCTTGCGCAATTACGCACGAGGGTCACCGCAGTATTTATATGTTTATGGCAATTAGTCTGATCAGACACCCGGCCTGAATTACAGCATGAACCAGTGGTATCCCTGTCCCAAAATACAACGTGTAATTTGAAATACAATTCAAAGATGAAAGTGTAATAGGCGAACACGTTTCTTCATGCCGGTTTTGTCATGAACAGCACATGTCTAAGTAGGGCTGATGAAATGAGTGTAACGGTTGTGCTTAATGGCTGTATTTCGAGACATGATAAATGCACTGGAAATATTTAGCTAAATAAATAAATATATTCCATGTAGTCGCGCCATCCTCTCCCCCTCCTGCGCTCACAGAGTGGACAATGAGACGTTAGAGGCAGTGCGGATTAAATATGTATTTAGAAAGTATTTCAATTCAGGATTTGAGTTGGATTTTACGTTTTTATGAAACAATTATCACTCACTCCAAGCGCAAAATAAGGCTGCTGGATTTAATTTCAATGATAACGTGGATCTAAGGTGGATATAGCGTGACATTAAATTTGTGTGAGACATCAATAAAAATCTGACTCCACTTCTCCACCTCGCCGTCTGCGTCGCCACTTCCCAGTGTCTTACAAAATGTGCGCATGCACGACTCAGACTTTGCTTACAGGTGCGCACATTCTCCCACCAAGTTTATTTTTATAAATCACAACCTTTGCGTGGTAAGTGTAAATATATATATTTATATATACAGACATGGCCCTCCTCAACATGATGCAGAAACAGACTAAAAAAGAGCTATCAATGCACAGAAGCATAATAAGTGACATTAACAGTTTCTAACAACACACACTATCTCTTTACCAGCATCTCCCTCTCTCCTCTCCTCCACACGCAGACATGCACACACCTCACCTCCTGATGCTTTCCTTATAGGTCAGTTACACAGGATATAGTTTTATACAGTCCATGGCAGCAACAGTCATGTTTACAACAACAAAATCACTATTTAAAACCCAATAATATCTCACTGGAATATAAATATTCCTCCTGACATCACAATACTGAGTGAAGAAAGTCACGTCATCTCAGCATGAAGACAAACATCAGTATCAGTCATTCATCCTGCTCTCTGCCCCTCCTCTACTGAGGACACTCATTGTCTGCAGGTCGGCTGCCTCAGGTAGGCTACATGTTCAGATAAAGTGTTAGCCTACACACAGACTGCTTTCATTTTAGTTTTAAGTCTATAACACTTTGCTGTTAGCACCGCGAGTGCGATGTGCTTGTGTTGACTGTGATCATAAATCATAATAGCAGTGAATGAGAGACTGCGAACAGAGCAAACTGAAATATGGCTTTCTACATGCTGATCACATGTAGGCCTATTGATAAAGTATTGGCTTGGCTGGCAGAGGTTATATTGTACGGAAGTGCATTGCATTTACTGGATAAAAAAAAATTAGACACCTTATCTCATAATTACGAGATCCTGAATTACGAGAAAAGATCTCGTAATTACGAGATCCTGATCTCGTAATTATGAGAAAAGCTCTCATAATTACAAGATCAGGATCTCATAATTACGAGATCTCGTAATGGCCAATACCACGGTGCTGAAACTAAATCAATCGATGTCAGGCACATCGATCACCCACCACTTCATCAGCGCATGTCAGGCACATCGATCACCCACCACTTCATCAGCGCATAGGCTAAGTCACACACAGCCTACTTATTTTTCGTCTTATTATTATTTTTCTTCCGCCAGATTTCGGTGCGTAACTTGTGACACAGCTCTGAGCGCACACAGGGTCTTCATAAAACATAGATTCAAGATTCAATATGCACAGTAAGGACACACGTTTCCCTGCAGAATGAAATTTGTTCTTTTCTGTCACCAATTAACGCCAAACAATATAAATCTGAAGTATAAAATAGATCAAAATATATACGGCGCGCACTGTTTTAATATCTCCTTGCTTAGTGTAATATTATTGTGCCTGCTGCGGCTGGATCTGTGAGCGTTTGGTCGCTAAGAAGACTGTTAAGAGTGGGTCAGCTCGATCTTACAACTCCTTCTTAGTGAAAGATCTTCTTAAGCTAAGAGCGATCTGGGAAACGCGGCCATTATCATGTCAACATACAGGGAAAATGTGTCCAGAGTTTATGACATTTACCGGGAGAGCTAGAGCCATTTGAATAAAGCTGACGTTATTACTGCTGTAGCATGATGTTATTAGGCTAAATACTACATTTCTAACAGTGTCTGAGCTGATTTATTGTAGGCTGCTGTAACGTTAGGTTTACAGAGGAAATAACGGGAAATAACAGGATGTGACTTAATCGTGTGAAAATATTGTTAGTGAAACAGAAACAAGCGTTAGTTAGGGGACAAGAGTCAAGAGTCACAAAGACTCATGTAGGCTATGTTAAAAGTTACTTACAACCTGTGTATTTACTGTAGGTTATGTGTCCGGGGTCCTTCGCCTGTGGAACAAGTAAGTGAAGGAAGTTGTGAAGGATGTCAGACTGGCCAATCAGTGGCAGAGTTGGGCCCGGAGTCACAAACAGTGCATTTCGACGAACACAGAACCAAATCGTTAGAACACCGGCACGGTGCCGGTTCCCGAACCTAATTAAGTAGGCTACTTACAACGGCATGAAAGACAGTTTGACATTCTGATTGTTGTTGGTTATTTCCTTAAAAAACTACGACTTAATTCTCGTAATATTATGACTTCAATCTCAATAAATAACGACTGTAATCTCATAATTCGACTTTATTCTCGTAGCCTAATATTAGGCTATGACTTTTTCTCAGTTATGACTTTATTCTTGAAATCTCCAAATTTTTTTTTTCTTCAGTGTGGCCCTAATACTCCATCGTACCCTAATACTCCATCGTAATTTCCAGTATATACACATTATAATAAAGATATGGGATATAGTCAAGATGGCACCACCCGAGTGGCAGCTGGTTAGAGTAGTTCCGACCCCCCTTTGTGGATGTGCAGTATGTGGATCTGAGCGAAGCAGTGGCTAATGTGGCACCTTTCCTGATCTCATAATTATGAGATCCTGATCTCGTAATTACGAGATCAGGATCTCGTAATTATGAGATATTTTCTAGTAGTTATGAGAAAAGATCTCGTAATTATGAGATCACCTGGGCAGTGTGGGCGGGGCATCAAGGCTACTGTGGCCTTAAGGCAGATATTTTTTTCAAGGGCACAGGGCCAAATGAGGAGGGCACGAGGGTCCTGGCATGAGGGTCATGGCCCTCGTGAAATTCCTGCCCTGCGCCACGCTCATTTCTTGCAATTTTTTTTGTGCCCCCTAAAGATCAATTTGAATCAAACTTTCACGATATTTTGCTGAAATGTTGGAATTTTGTTTTCTTATTGGGACTTTCTATTGTGAATTTAATGGACAAATATTTAAATGTTAGCGTCCCTCCCTGAATCCTCCTTCAAATGAGACTGAATTCTTTTACCGTCCGACGGACAGACAGAACCAAAAAGCACACATGGCAGACCTTCTCACCATGGAGACTTCCTCACCATCTGCTTTTGTCACTGATAATGCCACTGGTTCCCATTTGACTCTGGCCGTTCAACATTACCCCTGATGACGATGTTTGTCTACTTGGGCTGTTTAGTTGGTGTAAATTCAGGGAAATGATCCCTCTGATAGACTTGTTGTACACAAAAGCTGGTGTCCCATGACAATGTTTGAATGCTCATTTGTTCAAGAGTCATCCTGGCATTTCAGTGACATTCATGGCACCATGAGAATCTAAGGTAAGCAGATATTAGAAAACTATTCCTGGGTAGTAGACTCCTGCGGCAGCATTTCAATCAATCAATCAATCAATTTTATTTATAAAGCCCAATATCACAAATCACAATTTGCCTCACAGGGCTTTACAGCATACGACATCCCTCTGTCCTTATGACCCTCGCAGCGGATAAGGAAAAACTCCCCAAATAAAACCCTTTAACAGGG
>NC_065513.1:2458138-2461283 GCF_006386435.1 Epinephelus moara
CAGGAGGTCATGAATTGTGCCTCTAATAGTTAGAATTTTGTCATTAAAAAAGCTCATAAAATCATTACTGCTAAGGGCTAAAGGAATACAAGGCTCAATAGAGCTTTGACTCTCAGTCAGCCTGGCTACAGTGCTGAAAAGAAACCTGGGGTTGTTCTTATTGTCTTCTATTAATGCTGAGTAATAGTTTGCTCTGGTATTTCTGAGAGCTTTTATGGGGAGACCTGCAAAGAGACTGTCACAGTAATCCAGCCTGCTAGAAATGAAAGTGTGGACACAGGTTTTGACACATCTTCAGATTCTTGCTATGTGTCTTAAGGAAAAGTTTGACATTTTGGACTTGCTGATTACTTGCTTCATTGCAGAGAGTTAGATGAAAAGACTATCACGTCTGTCTGCTAAATATGAAGCAACCGCTAGCAGCCAAATACTTTAGCTTAGCATAAAGACAGGAAACAGGGAGAAACAACAGGCCTGGCTCTGTCCAAAGGTAACAAAACCTACCAACCAGCAGCAGCACAATTCTTGGTGATGACCACAGAGTCACTGTTTGGCACATACTCTCCCGTAAAACAATGACTGTTTTTTTTTCTTTCTTTTATTAGGGTCCGGGCAGCTAAGCTGCCAGGACACTATTGTAATCCTAGGTATTCTTCTTCTTCCAGGACACTATTGTAATCCTAGGTATTCTTCTTCTTCTTCTTCTTCTTCTTCTGCTTCTTTCTTCTTCTTCTTTTTCTTCTTCTTCTTCTTCTTCCGAGGAAATCATACTTCCCATAGGTGAAAACTCACCAAACTTTGCACAAAGGTCCAGTCTCATGCCAGATATCCTCAGCTGTAAACTCAAGCCAATAGTCCTGATGGTGGCGCTACAGCAAGTGTCTAAATCTTTGAAAATTCATAACAAATCAACCATATGTGCTACAACTTCACAACTTTCATCAAACTGTAGCCTCAATACTGAAGAAACTTTTGTACATTTAAACCTATTAAAAATGATTAAGTTCATCCCTCTGTTTTTTTCAAAAACTGTAAAACTTCTTAAACCTATCTCCTCCCACTGGCTTACTCAGTTTGTGAAGCCACTGTTGAGTTGCTACTTGCCAGTTAGCTCAGAGCGGTAGATGACTGTCTTAGGTTCCAGAGGTTGTGGATTCAAGCCTCAGCTGGTGCAGAATCCACATTGTAATGTGAACATCTTCTTGTGCTCCAGCTTATTACTTAAAATTGCCTGAGCATGACTGATCACTGTGCAGCATCTTCAAGCCTTTTTTCTGCTAGAAAATCTGCCTTCTCATGCTTGAAAATAAACCAAACTTTGCACAAAGATCCAGTGTCAATACTTCAGTGTGAAACCATCTGAGGCTTCTCACTTTGCACATAGCTCAACTAGTTAAACATCAGTTTTTCACTTATGAAGCAAATCAATCATTGTTAAAATAAATTACCAACATCTCCATGCTGTCTAGATGCAATATGTGTATTTTCAGATTTTTGTTTCGATAACTGAATTTTTTACAGTGGTTTGAAATCTGCTTTTCCATGCATGGACGGCTGCAAAACCTGCATGTCTGGCTTAGTCAATTTGTGAAGCTACACATGAATTGTCACTGACTAATTAGCTCAGTGAGATAGAAATTGATCCTTAGTCTCAGAGGTTGTGAGTTCAAGCCTCAGCTGATGCAAAAGGCAGACTGTGTTGCTAAATTCCTAAATGTCTTCCAATTCTTCTGCTTGTTGCTCAAAATTGCCTAAAAATGCCCAGACCCGACCCATCGCTGTGCAGCAGCTATAATTTTTCTCTTTGGTTTTTATCAAACACATACAATATGAGCAACCCATGAGATACAGATAGGAGGATTTGTGTCCAAAATTGGAAGAAGCTATCATACGGAAGCTTATTAGCTGTACCACTTTATTTAACTCCCTCTGTCACAGTGAAAACTGGTCCAGTTTGCTTACGGTGGGCACAAATACATCTTTCCAGTAACTCTGTGAACCTATTGACAGGCAAACAAGTTTTCTACCTGACCATTAGCAAGCTTGTTAGCGAGGTCTTAGTCCTTGAGTTAACAGTATGCGCAGCTACAGCAGTTCACCAACTAGGCCTGCGGGTAGACACAATGTTACCAAGCTTGTGGCCCCACCCTTTGCATGTAAATGTCCCTTTGTGGTGTGGATGCAGCATTAGACTTGCCTACTACAGCCCACTGTAAGACTAGGTCTGGGCCTTGTTATAATTCCTGACTTGTCAACATACCATCGTACCATCATACCATCCTCTTCCAAAACCTGATCGTTTGATACTATCGACAGCAGTCAAAGAGTGAAAAAAAAAGGAATTCTTCTACCATTACTGTAAAGAATTCAGCTGGTGATTTTAATCAAGAAATGACCTGCAGACTTCTTCCTGCAAAACACCGCTCCAAACTCAATGACAATGACAATCATAAATGCAATTGCTTTGGCACTCTGCAGTGCTATGATGCTCCACAGGGGTTTATATTGGCTACGAACCCAGACTGGAAGTTACAGGTGTTGTCCAGCCGGACAGAGAGCTGTGACTTTAAGCATGGCCTTAACAGAGAAACAGGAAATATGTCGGAAATCAACAGGGCCTCAGAGAGTGGAGGAAGTTGGCCCAAGCAGCAACACCAACCGCAAAGGAAACACTCTCAATCCCGCCTGCCTTCTGATAAAGAATGTGTTGAAGTGGATCCTTTTCAACACAATGTCGGATAATAACACATAACTCCATAGAAATTGTTATTGGCTTGTTCTACTGAAAATGAATGTGTGACTTATCTTCTTTTAAGAGTGTCACAACTAACAGCTTTTATGGAACTAACGTCAACATTTCTCCTGTTTTAGCTTCTCTGCACTGGCTCCCTGTAAAATCCAGAATTGAATTTAAAATCCTACTGTTAACTTATAAAGCTCTAAATGGTCAAGCTCTGTCATATCTTGGAGAGCTCATAGTGCCATATTATCCCACCAGAACTCTGCGCTCTGAGAATGCAGGGTTACTCGTGGTCCCTAAAGTCTCCAAAAGTAGATCAGGAGCCAGAGCCTTCAGCTATCAGGCTCCTCTCCTGTGGAATCATCTTCCTGTTACGGTCCGGGAGGCAGACACCGTCTCCACATT
>NC_065513.1:2461572-2468370 GCF_006386435.1 Epinephelus moara
TCTCTCTCTCTCTCTCTCTTTCTGTCTCATTGTGTCATACGGATTACTGTTAATTTATTATGCTGATTTGTTCTGTACAACATCTATTGCACGTCTGTCCGTCCTGGAAGAGGGATCCCTCCTCAGTTGCTCTTCCTGAGGTTTCTACCGTTTTTATTCCCCCATTAAAGGGGGAGTTTTTCCTTATCCGCTGTGAGGGTCCAAAGGACAGAGGGATGTTGTATGCTGTAAAGCCCTGTGAGGCAAATTGTGATTTGTGATATTGGGCTTTATAAATAAAATTGATTGATTGATTGAACATTTCCACAATGGATCCTGATTAGGCTGAGGATTCACAGTTCAGGAAACAATGTGACGTCAGCACTGATTCACAACACTAAAACTACCACTATCATCGTGCTACAGCTACTTTTACTACTGCTGATGATGCTGATACTATACTATTGTTGGCTCCTAGGATCAATTCTTGGTCCAGTCCTTGTTCTTCTCTGCTCCACACAATATGTAATTTTGTAAGTATTTCTTACTAATCTTACTCTAATGACCCCACACTGTAAACCCCGATTCACTCATTCAACTTGATTTTTTTATTTTTTATTTTTTTTGGAAACAGCTTACACTCAAAACTTTAGTTTAGTGCAATATAGTAACATAAAAGTTTTAAGTACACCACACACAAAAAAATTACATGGTCACATGTACTGTGCGTGCGTGCGTGTGTTGTAAGACCAGTCATACTGTGAGGCCATTTTAATTTTCCCTCTCTCCCTGTGGACAGGTGCTGTGGGCCCAGAGCAGCGACCCAATCCCTGGTGGCGTGTTCTTCACTTCTCCTCAGCGTGCGTGTGTGCAGTGTCACGGGTGATAGTTTAGTTTATTTTTCTCCTCCCTCATTGGTTTCGGGCCGCTGCAGTAAGCTCCAGCCCTGTCCTTTCCCCTTTTGGCCCAGTATTTCGTTGTGGTACAGACTGGTAATCCTGAGCCTTTTTAATAATAATCTGTGTAATAAAGAATATTTTGATACCTTGAACACCGTCTCTAATAATAATCTGTGTAATAAAGAATATTTTGATACCTTGAACACCGTCTCCTGCCCAGTGGTGATCCGAACCTGTGTGACCTTTAGCCTCTCTAAAAATAGTAACTACTTCTTGGGGCGAAATTCCCCAGGTGGCGTTGTTCGGCAACACACTCATCCCCACCCTCCACTTGCCACACATTGATTAGTGGGAGCATTATTTGATGCCAAGTATTTCATCCATCAAAATACACTATCCATGAAATATTAATTTCATTACACTTTTTGTACATTAGACAAATGAGAAAAGAAAACAATTATTTTATGCCTTTATTGTATATACAGATAGAAAACCATAAAGTAGCATTTTTTGATAGAGTAGCGTGAATCGATAGACAGACCTGTCGGTTTATGCAGCGGTAGAAATTTTTGACAAAGCAGCAGAAATCGTCAGAACCCCGGCTGGCTAGTAGGCCTACTGTTGTGTATGGAGATAAGTCTTCAGCAAACTTGGCGTGCTCACTCAAAAGTCTAACAGTGTAATTGGGTGCTGGTCCAAAAAATTACAGCAAAGCATAAAAACCCAACAGCACTAACAGTATAATACTATTTACAGTAATATAGTGGATTGCACAGCAGCAGTCGAACGGACGCTTTTCAGCTCATAGCCGTCCTCAGCGTTAAATGGTTTGTGAGCGTGTGTCCCTTTTTAACAGAAACCAGCTGGTTCAGATTAACATTAAAAACAATAGAAATATGGATCATTCATAAATGCACAAAGTAGGGTAGAGCATGCACATCCAAGGTATTACAGGTGCAGGACTAATAAGCCCTGCATACACATAAGCAGGATGAGACATAAACGTGTTTACAGGGCACCCAGGATGAGGCTCTATGTAATTAATCAATGTGTATACTGGTCATCTATTGTGATTATGTGATTTTTTGCAAAAATTTCTAAATAGTTCTCTAAATATTTATCTTGGGACCATTTGCTGAACATTTGTTGTTTATCTGTATTTATATGTTTATTGTCTTTCTATCAACCTGCTCAGTTCCCTACCTTTTCCTTTCCCAACAACAGCCTCAGATTGTATTGATTTGTATGTGTTTTTTTTTGGGTTGCCCCACCTGAGCTGCATCCCTGGCTTAATTGGGGGGTGGGACCAATAACTTATATGAGCAAGGTGTCTCTTTTGTCCTTTATCCTGACGAAGATCTATGTGATCGAAACATTGATCTTATACAATAAACATTTGAGGAGCTACAACAGCGTGTGGACTTCACCCTTTTTTAAAAAGTCATTCATAAATGCAACCTCAGTGACACATCGAATAGTCTAAATATAATAAAAAATATAGAATAATAGAAAATCTTGAAGCACAAAATACAATATACATATATATATATATATATATATATATATATATATATATATATATATAAATAATGTATATATAGGCCTATATGGGCAGAGAAAAGAGAATAAGAGCATAAATCCATTAGTGACTGAAAACCCATGGTGTCGTGGGAGTGATATATGGTATTAACAATCATTTCACCTGCAATTACTGGGTAAATAGATCTATACATTCATGTTACAGTAATGTAATAGGAATCTACTCTTATCTGAGTAGCCAACACAATGTGTTGCCAGATGAGGAAACATTTTTATTAATACCACTACTACCATACTACTCTCACTGCTCCTCCTACAGCTACTAAGAATCAGAACTGAAGCTACTATTTAATCTAAGAAATCTATTTAAAGCGTCTTAGTGTCCCTGGGTCAAATATAAGGAGAAGATGCCAAAGTAAAAAAAAACAAAAAACAGAAATGAGCTTTAAGCAAATCCATAGATTGCACCAATTTTCATAGGCTTGTTTTCTACACTTGATATCATAATATCATTTTAAAAAATGTTTAAGATTGGATAATCACATTAAATGTTTTATCTCAACAGTTAACACTGAAAATGTTGGTACAGTGAACGGTGTTGCTTTGATGCTAGTGGAGTTCATGGATGACTGGAGTAGGCTATATTTAGAATTATGTGTGTTCACTGCCCTCCAGTGGTCACTGCAACACTAAATGACCCCTAGAAATGCAGTATATTGTTTATATCAATTGCATCAATTTCTTCAGACCTCTAATCTGTCAGTTCATATCAATCTGGTGAGTTACTGTTTAGACAACATCCACAGAGAGTATACATATTGATTTATTGACAACATTTTCCCCACAGAACCATTGTTATACATCTCATAATGTAAGAAGTTCATTTAAAGATTAACCACAGTTGAAAAGTGGTAAAGTAAAGCTGCTTGCTAATCCTTTGAGTAAAACTACAGCCACTGTGTACTGTTCCTGCTCTGTTTTTTTATTTTTTTTATCATCATGTCAGGATGTGAAGTACAAACCTGCCAGTATCTGCTCCTTGCAACATCATAATATGCTGTCCTCTACTGGAGCTCAGCTGGAAGTACAGCAAGGCGGGAGGTTGATGTACTGACTGAGAGCTGGGACCTTCTCTGACCTAATCTGCCCTGCTGTAGTGTACTTCAGCAAAAATAAATCCCATCAATGTTAGCAGAGCTATTTTGACCCTACTGTGAGGTGGGTGGAGGGGTTTCGAAAAATACTGTATGTATGTAAATATATCCTCATCATATTCCATACATTGTGCTTTTATCAATGTATGCAAGTAGGCCTATGGTTGTTGGTTTTTTTATGCTTTATTTGGGCATATATTACTGAAGATTTCAATGATAGTATAAATGGATGGATGGACGGATGAGATATTGAGTAGCCCATTAGCTATGTCCCAGGCTGTCAAATATGACAACATGTAGTTTGCATTTATAACCTAGGTTTGAGATAATATTTAGGAGTGGTTGGTATTTAATGACTTTGGTCATAAAGGTTGCAGCCATTTTTAACTCTAGGCTATTAATCAGCCCTAAACCTAAACTAGATTATGATTCCTTTGAAAGCCTTGTTCTTAGTCTTTTACATCCGACCTGGAAAACCTCGCAGCCACGTTTATTTGTTATAGTGTACCGGGCTCCTGGCCCATATTCTGAATTTGTATCTGAATTCTCAGAGTTTTTATCCAGTTTAGTTCTTAAATCAGATAAAGTTATTATTGTAGGTGATTTTTTCATGTTGACGTTGATAATGACTCCTGTGTTTATCTCATTATTAGACTCCATTGGCTTCAGTGTACTGAAGAGTGTACTGTTTTAACCGCACCCTCGATCTAGTTCTGATGTATGGAATTAAAATTGATAACCTAACAGTCTTTCCACAGAATCCCTCTCTATCAGATCATTATTTAATAACTTTTGATTTCTTTCTACTCGATTACATGCCACTCAGCAACAGTTACTATACTAGGTGTTTATCAGATAGTGCTGTCGCAAAATTTAGGGAAACGATTCCATCAATGTTAAATTTAATACTATGTCCTTCTGTAACAGAGGTTTCCCATACCGACTTTAACCTCTCCCGAATTGATCATCTTGTTGATAGCGCCGTAGGCTCGCTGCAAACAACACTCGACTCTGTAGCTCCTCTTAAAAATAAGTTAACAAAGCAAAGAAAGTTCGTTCCTTGGTTAAACTCTCAAACCTGAAAATTAAAACAAAGATCGTTAAAATCTGAAAGGAACTGGTGATTAACCAAACTGGAAGAATCTTGTTTAGTCTGGAAAGACAGTCTCAAAACATATAAGAGGGCCCTCCGCAATGCCAGAGCAAACTATTACTCAGCATTAATAGAAGAAAATAAGAACAACCCCAGGTTTCTTTTCAGCACTGTAGCCAGGCTGACTGAGAGTCACAGCTCTATTGAGCTTTGTATTCCTTTAGTCCTTAACAGTAATGATTTTATGAGCTTTTTTAATGACAAAATTCTAACTGTTAGAGGCAAAATTCATGACCTCCTGCCCTAAAACGGAACCAATCTGTCCTCAAACACAGCTGTAAGACCTAATATTTAGATAGCTTCTCCCTGATTTCTCTTCAACAATTGACCTCAATGATTTCTTCATCTAAATCAGGGGTCAGCAACCTTTACTATCATAAGAGCCATTTTTGACCAAAAATAATTTTCAAAAATCTGTGTGGAGCCACAAAATATATTTGAGACTTTTAATGAAGGTAAAAAGGCCTATTAAGTCCAAATTAGTCTATACTAATAGTCTAAATGATCATTCATTCATGTCTTACCACAAGGTGGCGACTCTACAGGGCACTGTTCATGATTATTTGGTACTTTATCTTTGCAGAGCTGGCGGTGGAAGCAAACAAATCTGTCCGCACACTAGTTAATTCTCTATCTTAGTCTAAGACCTTTACTTTTTTGATCTGGCATCCATAGCTAACCAGCTAGGAGGACTCAAGACGAGCCTCTGCTGTGGAGGATTGGCACAGTTTCAAGGCAAATGTGTCAGGCAGTAGATGTGTTACGCACATTTTAGTTATTTTCATTTGGTTTGGAGGCTTCACAATTTCACAATTGGAGAATGCAGGAGTTTCTTTAGGCCTACAACACTGATATATAAAAAATATAATGTTAAAAAACAAGAACATTACTCATTTCCATGTATTTTTTTTTTGTCAAGGAGCCACTGGAGAGGTGCTAAAGAGCCACATGTGGCTCCTGAGCCTCAGGTTGCCTACCCCTGATCTAAATCATCGTGTCTCTTAGGCTCTATCCCAACTAGGCTACTTAAGAAAGTCTTACCTTTAGTTAACACTCACTTATTAGACATGATCAGTATATCTTTATGAACAGGCTATGTACCACAGTCATTTAAGGTAGCTGTAATTAAACCTTTACTAAAAAACCCACCCTCGATCTAATTTCTAATCTTCCCTTTCTTTCAAAGATCTTTGAGAAAGTAGTTGCAGGCCAGCTGTGTGACTTTCTCTGTGATAATAATTTATTTGAGGAATTTCAGTCAGGATTTAGAGTGCACTAGTTAAAATTACAAATGATCTTCTGATTGCTTCAGACAAAGGACTTGTCTCTGTACTTGTTTTATTAGATCTTAGTGCGGCATTTGACACAACTGACCATCAAATTCTGCTACAGAGACTGGAACATTTAATTGGCCTAAAAGGTTCTGCACTAAGCTGGTTCAAATCTTATTTATCTGATCGTTTTCAGGTCGTCCATGTTCGTGATAAATCATCTCTAAGTACTAAAGATTGTTTTGGAGTTCCACTAAAGATTGTTTTGGAGTTCCACAAGGTTCTGTGCTCGGACCAATTCTGTTTACTTTATATATGCTTCCCCTAGGTAACATCATTAGAAATCACTCTGTAAATTTCCATTGTTATGCGGATGATACATCGATAATGCCAGAAGAAACGGCTCAATTAACTAAACTTCAAAAATGCCTTAAAGACATAAAAACCTGGATGAGCTCCGATTTCCTGATGTTAAATTCAGACAAAACTGAAGTTATTGTTCTTCAATCAATCAATCAATCAATCAATTTTATTTATAAAGCCCAATATCACAAATCACAATTTGCCTCACAGGGCTTTACAGCATACGACATCCCTCTGTCCTTATGACCCTCGCAGTGGATAAGGAAAAACTCCTCAAAAAAACCCCTTTAACGGGGAAAAAAAACGGTAGAAACCTCAGGAAGAGCAACTGAGGAGGGATCCCTCTTCCAGGACGGACAGACGTGCAATAGATGTCGTACAGAACAGATCAGCATAATAAATTAACAGTAATCCGTATGACACAATGAGACAGAGAGAGA
>NC_065513.1:2469267-2470231 GCF_006386435.1 Epinephelus moara
ATTTAACATCAGGAAATTGGTGCTCATCCAAGTTTTTATGTCTTTAAGGCAGTTATGGAGTTAAGTTAATTGATTACTTTCTTGGCCCCAAACACCTCAGAAACTCTTTATCTGATGATATAGTTTCTCTGGATGGCATTGCTCTGGCCTCTAGCACTACCGTAAGAAACCTTGGAGTAATATTTATACAAGTCTTTAAAAACTCTTCAGCTAATTCAGAACGAAGCGGCACGTGTACTGACAGGAACTAAGAAATGAGATCACATTTCTCCTGTTTTAGCTTCTCTGCACTGGCTCCCTGTAAAATCCAGAATTGAATTTAAAATCCTACTCCTAACATACAAAGCTTTAAATGGTCAGGCTCCATCATATCTTAGAGAGCTCATAGTGCCATATTATCCCACCAGAACACTGCGCTCGGAGAATGCAGGGTTACTCGTGGTCCCTAAAGTCTCCAAAAGTAGATCAGGAGCCAGAGCCTTCAGCTATCAGGCTCCTCTTCTGTGGAATCATCTTCCTGTTGTGGTCTGGGAGGCAGACACTGTCGCCACATTTAAGACTAGACTTAAGACTGTCCTCTTTGATAAAGCTTATAGTTAGGGCTGGCTCAGGCTTGCCTTGTACCAACCCGTAGTTAGGCTGACTTAGGCCTAGTCTGCTGGAGGACCCCCTATAATACACCAGGCACCTTCTCTCTCTGCTGGAGGACCCCCTATAATACACCAGGCACCTTCTCTCCCTCTCTCTCTCTCTCTCTCTCTCTCTCTCTCTCTCTCTCTCTCTCTCTCTCTCTCTCTGGTGTCCTATTACTGCATCTTGCTAGCTCGGCCATTCTGGATGTCACTAACTCGGCTTCTTCTCCAGAGCCTTTGTGCTCCACTGTCTCTCAGGTTAACTCGTATTGCAGCGGTGCCTGGATAGTGTGACATGTGTGGTTGTGCTGCTGCTGTAGTCCTGCCAGATG
>NC_065513.1:2470528-2489309 GCF_006386435.1 Epinephelus moara
ATTGATTGATTGATTGATTGATTGATTGATTGATTGATTGACTTAAGACTTTCCTTTTTGATAAAGCTTATAGTTAAGTCTGGCTCAGGCTTGCCTTGTACCAGCCCTTAGTTAGGCTGACATAGGCCTAGTCTGCCAGGGGACCTCCTATAATACACCACCTATACAGTAATACACGAGCACCTTCTCTCCTTCGCTCTCTCTCTCTCTCTCTCTCTCTCTCTCTCTCTCCTTTGCTAACATTCATGTCCTGTTACTGTATCTCTCTAACTTGGCTCTACTGCATGTCACTAACTAGGCTTCTTCTCCGGAGCCTTTGTGCTCCACTGTCTGGCAGGTTACCTCGTATCGCAGCTGTGCCTGGATCGTGTGACGTGGTTATATGTATTATACACATATGATTATTGTCACATACATATACTATCGTATATAAATATAAACATACAACACATTGTACCAAAATAGCCGTAATTATTATTGTAATATTATTACTTCATGTGATTGATGACAGCTGAACCTGCCTGCAGTGATGTTGATTCACAAGTCAAACTTTTTTTGCAGTCTTTTGATCTTACTGCTGTCAAATTCTTCTTTTTTATTCACTGCTGGTTGATGTGAAGTGGTGTTTGATGATCTATGGCTGTGGATTGTGAAATCTAAAGGTGATATTTGGTGGATTGAAACTAGGCCTGTCATCCCAGGAGGCTGACTAGCCAACAGCCTTAGCTGTAGCTACCACCTGGCTTTGGATGCTACCATCACCTTGGCCTTTGCAGCTACCACCACCAGGTCTTAACACCTACCACCACTAGGCCCTGCAGCGGCCCTTCCACCAAGCCGGGCCCTGCAGCAGACCGGGCCCTGCAGCAGCCCATCCACCAAGCCAGGCCCTCCAGCAGACCGGGCCCTGCGGCGGCCCATCCATCGGGCCGGGCCCTGCAGCAGGCCAGGCCCTGCAGCAGCCCATCCACCAAAGCCAGGCCCTGCAGCAGCCCATCCACCAAGCCAGGCCCTGCAGCAGACCAGGCCCTGCAGCAACCCATCCACCAAGCCAGGCCCTGCAGCCCATCCACCAAAGCCAGGCCCTGCAGCAGCCCATCCACCAAGCCAGGCCCTGCAGCAGCCCATCCACCAAGCCAGGCCCTGTAACAGACCAGTACAGGAGCAGCCAGCAGCAGCCAGGCCTCAAGCCTCTAGGAGCAGCCTCCACCATAGCTCCAGCAGCTGCTGGCTACCACCAGGCCAGGCTAACACTGTTGCTCCTGCAACAGCTGCGTTGCCTCCTCCACCATCAGTGTTAGCCAAGGAGCTAACACAAGGCCCAGGCATCTGGAGCAACCCAGCTAACCAGACCAGCTAACCAGCCCAGTCAGAGGCTTGTGAAGAAAGAATGCCGAACGGAAGAAACAACACACGGGGCAAAGACATGACAACTACAGACGACCTGGAAGAGATTAAAAGATCTCTAAACTTTATGTCAGGTGAGCTGACAAAGTTAACATCGCAGCAGGATCGATTAATTGGACTAATAGAGGAAGTGAAATCACTGAAAGCCATACTGACAGAGAAAGACAGAAAGATAATACTACTGGAGCAGAGGGTGGATGAACTGGAGCAATACACAAGACGAGACAACGTAGTATTAACAGGTCTTGAAACTCGACACCGCACCTATGCTAGAGCTACTGCAAACTTGGAGACAACAGAAGATGCCCTGCAGGAATAACTGCTGACATTGGAACAACAAGTGGTGGACTTTCTGCGCAGTAAGAACATAAACATCCAAAGTGATGCTATTTCTGTTTGTCACACATTACCAAGAAAGACAGAGAAGGCAAAACCAGCTATCATCATAAGATTCATCAATAGAAAGCAGAGGAATGATTTGTTAATGCAAGCAAAGAAACTGAGAGGTACTAATGTATACTTAAATGAACATTTAACAAGAAAAAATGGCATCGCATGAGAGGCAAGGATGTTGAGAAAACAGAAAAATATCACAGCAACATGGACCCGAAATGGCAATGTATGGATTAGGGAAGAAGATGGGTCACAGGCTAAGATGATAAGAGACCTCAAAGACCTAGATAAATTCAGAAGAAGATAATGAAGCTTGGTTGATGTAACTGAAATCAAAGTTGAAGTCAAACTTGATATAGGTGTAAGGTAATGGATTGAAGAGTGGACACAGAATAGATACATATACTGGAACATGGATCCATATACAAACTTAGATGCAGATTCTGAGAGTAAAATATATGATGTAGAAAAGGGTACAAACAAAAACATATTAATTCCTGTTAACAACAAATGTGAGTATTACACTGAGGAGCAATTTAATGATAAACTAAATTTGAATGGAACACTGTCTATCATCCATTTCAGCAGTAGAAGTATAAATTGTAACTTAACAAAAATAAAAGATTACTTAAAGCAGTTCAGAAAGAGTTTTAGTATAATTGCAGTGTCAGAAACATGGTTGAAGGATGGGGATATGGATCAATTTCAGATAGAGGGATATGAGTTGTATTATGTAAATGGAAGGAATAGAAAAGGCGGAGGGGTAGCTTTGTATATCAACTCAACTTTGAATTGTAAGGTTGTTGGTAACATGACAACTGTTGTCGACAGTATTATGGAAATTATCACAGTGGAAATTATTAATGAAAAAGCTAAAAATGTTATAATCAGTTGTGTCTATAGATCACCAGGTTCCTGCGTAGAGACATTTACAGACAAAATAATGGAGCTGTTTGACAGGGGCCATAATAAGACTGTGTTTTTATGTGGAGACTTTAACATTGATCTTGAAAATCCAAGTTCACTGTATACAAGTGAATTCATAAATTCAATGTATAGTTTGAGTCTGTTTCCAATGATATCTAAACCAACAAGAATCACATCACAGACTGCAACTATTATTGACAATATTTTCACAAATGCAGTTGATGGAAATGTAGTGAGTAGGATCTTGATAACTGATGTAAGTGATCATTTACTGTTTTTGCAGTTTATAAAAATTGTCAATGTAATACAATGGAATTCAACTCAGAAAATTGATAAGAAACAGATCAAAAGAAGCCTTGGAGTCACTGAAAGAAGACCTAAAAAAACAAAATTGGGATGGAGTGTACGTAAATGATGTAAATATAGCTTATGATTCATTCATGACGTTATTGATAGATTTGTATGAAAAAAACTGTAAACTCAGAAGTCTTGCCAAAAAAAATGCTATTGACAAACCATGGATGACTAAAGGACTACGGAATGCCTGCAAGAAGAAAAATTATTTATATAGATGTTTTTTTTTTTTAAATTAAGGTCAAAAGAAGCAGAAGATAGGTATAAGAAATATAAAAATAAATTAGTATGGATAATAAAAAGGCATAAAAAGGAATACTATGATGATTTACTAAATAAAAATAGAAGCAATATGAAGGCTACATGGGGAATAAGAAATAGTGTAATAAAAAATGATAAAATAAAATCAGCTCTTCCAAATTATTTTGTGAAAGAAAATCATGACATTTATGACAAAACTGAAATAGCAAGCGAGTTTAATGATTTTTTTTGTAAATGTAGGTCCTAGTCTTGCAGCAAACATACCAACAATAAATGACAATGCAGATGAGAACACAATAAGGGATAATGTGAATAGTATTTTTCTTGGTAAGGTTGAAAAAGAAGAAATACTGAGTATTGTAAAAGGTTGTGCAAGTAAAGGATCCACTGACTGTGTAGATATGGAAATGATATTAGTAAAGAACATAATTGAATTGGTTATTGAACCATTTACATACATATGCAATCTATCATTTTCAACAGGGATATTTCCTGAAAGTATGAAAACAGCCAAAGTAATTCCACTTTATAAAAATGGAGATAAACATGTTTTCTCCAACTACAGACCAGTATCCTTGCTTCCACAATTTTCAAAAATATTAGAGAAATTATTTGTAACCAGGTTAGACAAATTCATCGACAGATACAATATATTAAGCAATAGTCAGTATGGATTTCGTACAAATCACTCCACATCAATGGCACTAATGGAATTAACTGAAGAAATATCCACTGCAATCGACAAGAGACATTATTTTTTAAGTATTTTTGTTGACCTCAAAAAGGCTTTTGATACCATAGATCATATTATACTTCTTAACAAACTGAGTAAATATGGTATCAGAGGGGTAGCACATCAATGGGTTTCTAGCTACTTAGAAAACAGAAAGCAATTTGTGCAGATAAATAATGTAAAATCTGAATCATATCATATAAAGTGTGGAGTACCTCAGGGGTCGGTCCTCGGACCAAAACTGTTTATTTTGTATATTAATGATTTTGTTAATGTATCCAAACTGTTCAAATGTATTCTGTTTGCGGATGATACTACTTTATTTTATTCTGGGGAAGATATAACACAGGTGCTGAATGTGGTTAAAAAAGAATTTGAAAGAATATGGTTTGATGTAAATAAATTATCGCTAAATCTTGAAAAAACAAACTTTATGATATTTAGTAACAGAGGGAAAGGCACTGATGCTTCAATTAATATAGATGGTATTGAAATTAATAGAGTAAGGGAAATGAAGTTTTTGGGTGTCATCCTGGATGAGAATTTGAGTTGGAAATCACATATAAATTATACAAAGGTAAAAATATCAAAAACAATTGCTCTGTTACACAAAGTAAAGGATTCATTAAAGCATTGTACATTTTATACAACACCATGATTGTTCCGTATCTGACCTACTGTGTTGAAGTTTGGGGAAATGCTTGTAAAACATATACTCAGTCAATTTTCATTTTACAAAAAAGAGCTATAAGAATAATCAGTAGAAAATGATATAGAGATCCAACAAATCCATTATTCCTTCAGTTAAAAATGTTGAAATTTCATGAATTAGAAGATTACAATATTCTGCAAATTATGTTTAAAGCCCATAAAAAAACTTTACCAATCAATATTCAGAAAAGATTTGAAAAAAGAGAAAGCAAGTATAATTTAAAAGGAACAGAGATCTTTAAAAAAAAACAAGATTCAGAACTAAACTGATGGAACATTGCATTTCTGTGATAGGAATCAGTTTATGGAACAATCTGAACAAAGAAACCAAAGAATCCAAGTCAAACATTACATTTAAAAGAACAATTAAAGCCAGTATGTTAAGGAAATATATTGAAATATGTTAGTTATGTTTGATTGTCATACCCATTGTCATGAAAGGTATAGTATCTAAATAAAATAAATAAATAAAAAAATAAAAAAATAAAAAATAAATGTTTGAATGGTATCAATTGTATTGTAACTCGGGAACCAAAAAGAACGTGACTGTTTGTGTTGTGGCCGGCAGCTATTTTATTTTATTTTTGTTTATTTTGTTGTTGTTGTTTTAATTTAAGTGCTTTGTAAATTGATTTTTTGGGATAAAGGGGCGGATTAAATAAGATTACTCTTCTTTCTGCTCCCTTTCATTCAGATTTGGGAATGTTGTGTTTATATTGTATTATTTTTTTTTATTTTTTTTTTTCAATGAATGAAATAAAAATAAATAAATAAATAAATAAATAAATTACTTAATGTTGTTGTAAGCTGTCATTACTGTCTGTCCTGCATCTCTCTCGGTCTCTGTCTCTGTCTCTCTTTCTGTATCATTTTGTCATATGGATAATTGTTAATTTCTTATGTTGATCTGTTCTGTACGACATCTATTGCACGTCTGTCCGTCCTGGAAGAGGGATCCCTCCTCAGTTGCTCTTCCTGAGGTTTCTACCATTTTTCCCCATAAAGGGTTTTTTTTGGAGGAGTTTTTCCTTATCCGCTGTGAGGGTCCAAAGGACAGAAGAATGTTGTATGCTGTAAAGCCCTGTGAGGCAAATTGCTATGTGTTATCTGTGATATTGGGCTTTATAAATAAAACTGAATTGAATTGAATTGAAAGGCCTCTTCCAAGTTAGAGTCAAAGATGAAGGCTACCTCTAAAACACACACTTCTTTGAACTCTTCATGAACCACCACAACATCTGGTGTATTGGCAGATAGATGTTAAAAAGTACCTGGGTTACTGTTACAGAGATGAAGCATGGAATGTTCAATCTGGAAATCCATTGGTAAAAAAAAAAAAAAATTTCTCCCTTTACCTCTGGAGGCACAGCCCGGAGTTTTTCGACTAACGGAAGTGCAGGGGCCTCGGCGATCGCTCACGCCCTTCACTTTCGGCGGTGCCCCCAGGGAATCGCCGTGTTGTTTACAAATACTTCGGGTAGAAAACCAGCAGAGTTTAGCTATATATCACATTTTTCACGTCACTATATCACCGTGTAGACTAATCTGATGTTTAAGTCAATAAACACAATGATTGAACAAAAGTTACTATTTCTGTGTGCACGTTTTGTAAATAATAACAATAATAACATCGTAGATTAGCTGGGCGAACCGTTAGCTGTTGACGTTAGCCGTTAGCGGTGTCTGTAATAACCATAGACTGTATAAAAATAAGGTAATAACTCAATAAACGGTCCGTGAATAAAATATTTCTTCCAGCGGATATCTTAGTTACAACATGATTGAGCTAGCAAAGCAGTTTTGTGTTGCTATGTGTGGTATTTATTCAGTTATGGGAAATCACGATGTCTAGAAAGCATCAGTGGCTGCAGCTGACAGGGACAGCTAACAGCAGCAGCAAAGCTAACATCAGGACGTCATCTGTTAAAAGCCTCCCGTTGTTGGATATGACATGAAACTACTCCAGTTAGCTCAATCATGTTGTAACTAAGACATCTGCTAGAAAAAAATTTTTTTTTCACGTTGACGAGATGGCGTTTTGGGTGGAGCGGTCGCTATGAACGCGGAGCTTGCTGTTTCTGTAGGTACACATTTCCTGGGGACACCTGCACGTCTCGGCCACACCCCCTCCCTTGTGATTGGCTAAAGCGCAGCATCGTTCAAACTCAAAGCCCCGCCCTCCCCCCCTCTCTAGTCGTCTTTCACACAGGGCTGCCGACAGATTCTACAATGTAAATTGCAGAATCTGTTTTAAGAGATTATGGAATGTTTGACACTGGAATATCTGTACATTCTCACTTAAGGTGAAAAATGGTTTGATATGTCCCTTGTCCACTATTCTGTAATGATATGCCATGTACATTGCTTTGCAAGCATTCAAAATGTGTGACATTGTTTCAGTGATCTGTTCTGTGGGGTGATGCAAACAGTGAGGAACCTGTGTCGTAGGAAACCAGATGGAGAGGTTGAGTCGGGTTTGACAGACTTGTAGTCTATAGCTTTTACTGTGAATGTGACAATGTCCTCACTGAGTGCAGTGTTCTTGGGGAATGAATGAGAAACAGAATGATCAGCACAGGAAAGACATGAAAGTTCCCTCTGAAGTTTTAATCCAGTCCTGTGTTGTTGTTGTTGTTGTTGTTGTTGTTGTTGTTGGTGTTGTTGTAATCCATAAATTCGCCAGGTGCATGTAGGTGTTAGTGAGTGACTGTGTCCACCATATGTGGCTGTTGCCTTGACAAAGATGAGCGATTCAGTTATAATGTCCTCTGAGACCCTCACAGTCCCAGAGTCAGACCATGCCCACTCCAGGAACACTTCAGAAAAAAACTAAAGAAAACTAAAATGTGTCCTTATCATACTCCATACATTGGAGCCTATTTTTATAAGTGTGGTTGCTTGCTTTTTTGCGTACTTGACCACATAATACCTAAGATTTCAATGAGTCCCATATCTGACACACACAGTTTTCATAAGCTCTTTATGTGGTGTGTTGTGAGCATAATGTAGCAAGGTCTTAACTTTAATTTGAAGGTTAATTTGATGAATTTGATGAAATATTCTGTTACTGTGTATCATTTCTTACCAAATAACTTCTTAACAACTTGGGCAGAACTTGCCAATGGAGAAATTCCACAAGCTACTGAAAGATGATTACATTCATGTTTTGACTTTTTTTTTGACTCTTCTAATCAAAAGTTGAATACACAACTTCTTAAATGTAAAATTTGGAGCAAGAGAGCAAATGTCCATTAATTCTAATTAATAAAGCACCGGTGGACAGTTTTGAAAATGTCTGAACACATTTCCTCTGGGCACAGTTACTTACAGTAAAGTATGAGAAAGGAGATGCCATCTACATCCATGTAGCTAAACAATAAAAAAAATACCATTATTTGTTTGTAGCTATAGCTGTTTCCCATGTCAACACCGCACACACACAAAGTGGCATCCTGTGAGTAGCTTAAGGGATGTGAATGTGCATATTAATAAACCACTATAATCTCATAAATCATTTTGACTGCGGGCACGCCCCCTCCCCCCTTATTGGCTGCTGCGCGCTTTATGTCGGTTACGTCCCCTCTTAGCAATTTAAATAGTGCCTTGCGCAATTTGATGAATAGTGTCGTTGTCAAAAGCGCTGGAAACAGATCAAGGAACGTTGATAGATGGACAGCTGGAAGAGAGAGGAGAGGAAGAGGAGCTGCGTCATGCCTCCTCCTCACGGTTACATGTAGTTATTTCTCTTCGGAGCTGGATGTCGGGGCGAGTTTCCTCAACTCTTACCGTGCTGTCCCGGGCTTTATGTTGTGTTGCTTTGCGTTTGTTCTGGAGAGCTGTGGAAGGCAGAACATGCCAAGTCTAAGTGTTACAACTGCACGCGTGTCGACGTTCCTGTGAATATTTTCTGAGCTTCTCAAACTTTACTACAGGAGGAGAAGCTTTGGCTCGTAAAGGTAACATCTTGTTTTTCCTCTTTCTTTTACCTCTGCGCGCGCATGTCTGAATAAAGCTTTCCTTTAGGCTTATATCTCCTGGTTGGAAACAGCATGTCAGTTAAGATAATTTAACATAGATACTGTATAAAGTTAGAACTAGTTAGGGACCGTTTGTTACTTATGGNGGCATGTCAAATAATTTTGAAGCACTGGGGAGGGGCTTGTGTTTTTTTTATTTTGGCTAAGAGGAGCACATAGGCCACAAGTTTAAGTGGTTTTATTTGGTATTTATTTGAAATACCATCTAAACCCCAAATCCCATTGATGGGTTTGAAAGCTATGTTTTCTTTGAAAAATACCATAATCACACCATTTCTAGTAGTCAGAAAGTGTAAAAATGAATGTTACCATCCAATGTCTGTAATTTTTAGGGAGGATTTGCATTTTGCTAAAGAAATTAGCTGTTTGTTTTGGTGATAACTCTAACTCCATGCTGCTTGCTTGTTGCTTTGGCTCCAATACTGCTTATATTTGGTGTGAATATAAAAAAATATAGATATTTATGGTGGAGGAAGGGCTATGCATTTACCCCCAGTCACCCACCAGGGAGACTCAAAGAAAAATATTTGTAACTTTGGGGAGGGTCAAGATAAAAATAAATAAATAAAAAAAATCACAGCTCAGCCACCCCCTTCTCTGATAAATAAAGTACAGTCCCTTGATGCTGAATAAAACACTTTTATACTCTTCAAGTATTACATATAGTCTTTTAACTGGCACTCTTCCAAAAGTCCAATTTGTTGCCTTCCCCCTTTCCTCCCTGCACACCAAAATACACTGTTGACTTACGGCCTGTTGCATTAAGTACCTTTCCCTCTGTGTACTTGCCAATCCAAAAATAAGATTACTTGTGGTATATTAACGTTATAGAGTTTCAGTGAACACAATTCTAATATATTTTGCACATCATGTGCTGCACTACTATGTACAGAGACATATCTGTGAAAATATTTAAGTTATTCTCTCGTGTTGATCGATATGTTAGTGTCTGGGTCAACCTGTCACAGCTTTTAAAGGGATCATGTAACAATTATTAGCAGTCATGCTGAAGCCCTGTCTAGGTTTGTCACAGCAAATGAAAATGGCTGATGTGTGCCTAGTCATAAATACAAAAAGGGCTTTACAATAAACTCCTGCTCTTAATTATTAAGTAAATATCCTCCAATGGAAACCGAAATGAGTACATTTTACACAAAAATATGTCAATTCTGACATTTTACAAGGAATCAGTGTGTGAGAATTGAAGTACTCTTAAAAAGGCAGAAAAGTGAATATAGCTGGGTCCAGCTGTTCTACCTGTCTCAGTTGTCAAACCTCTACTCTATGCGTCTAGGAGCCTTTGAGGGCCCACATCAGCATGGTGAACAGCCAAGCGTCAGGCATACCGCCAGCCCCCAGGTCATGTGCAGGATGCGGGGGGAAGATTGCAGACCGCTTCCTGCTCTTCTCCATGGAGCGCTACTGGCACACTCATTGCCTCAAGTGCTCTTGCTGCCAAGCCCAGCTGGGGGACATTGGCACCACCTGCTACAGCAAAGGGGGCATGATTCTGTGTCGAAGTGACTACATCAGGTGAGAGGAAGGAAGAGGTGGCAGAGGAGGAGGAAGGAGGAGGCGAGAAAGCTGCTGGTTTTTAGATTTTGGAGGCTGTACAGACTGAGCAATCTGTGTTTTTGTGTTTGCAGACTGTTCGGGCACAGCGGGGCGTGCAGCGCCTGCGGCCAGTCGATCCCAGCCAATGAAATGGTGATGAGGGCGCAGGGAAATGTTTACCACCTCAAGGTAAATCCCCAGTTCTCACATCAATGGGCTTTATCTCCTGCTGCTTGTTTAACAGAAACATCTGGGATTTGTTGGGGAGAGACAGTGGAACGGGAGGATGTGTCCCCTTAGTATCAGGAGAGAAATTGGTTGTGTCCTCCATCATTTACCTCATGTACTCAATTTTACACTTTGATTGAGACATATTTTAAGATATTTCAAAGTGATTCATATTTTTATTAATACTTATCAATCTGGTTTCAGTGTCTCAGGTGACTTTGCTGACAAAATTTTGTTTCAACTCTTGATATCATGCTCAAAATATATTACTGTGCTGTAGCATGTTGAATTTGATCAATTTCTTACCCTTTGTTTATTTTCTGCTCCTCTGTAGTGTTTCAGCTGTGCCACCTGTAGAAACAGACTAATGCCTGGCGATCGTTTCCATTACATCAACGGTACAATCTTCTGTGAGCACGACAGACCCGGCGCTGTCTTGCTCAACAGCCACCTGCCTCCACTTCAGAGCAGCTCTGTGCTGACAGACCAGAAGGTGAATAAAGGGGTTATTGACATGACGATACAGAATCATCTGTATTTACAGCAAAGCATAAGTTCTCCTTGCATAGATGTGAATATATTTATTAACCCTGGGGCACTAGCAGGACATGTCATTAATATGAAGAAACTGATGCACTAAAGTGGGTAAAAATAAAAAATGTCAGAGGTGCTATTTTTTATAATGCAATCAACAGTGTTTACACCACAATATGTCACAGAAAGAAATAAAAAATAGAGTCTTAAATATAACAGTAGAAAGAAAAGGTGAAAAACAATAGAGACTTTAAAGATAATGTATTTATAAATGGCAGTGGTGGAATGTACATTACTCAAGTACTGTACTGCAAGTGCATCTTTGAAGTACTTGTACTTTGCTGAAGCATTTTCTTGTTATGTTACTTTACATTTCTACTCCTTTTATAGGGAAATATTGTACTTCTTACTAGCCATATCTCATCAGTGATTTTACAAATGAATACTTTATAAACACAGTGTATCATGGGCTTATAAAATACATTTTTTTCAGATTAATTTGTAAAAATGTATTTTATGTTTAAAATGAGCTCCACATTGACCAGATACAATATTAAGATACTACTTACATGTTAATAGGGGTGTAAATCACTAGTTTCATCACAATACAATATTATGTAGCTTCTTTGGACAATGATACAATATTTGCCGTTATTATAAAGTCTGCCACGCTACTATTTTGATTGAGTGTGATTCAGGGATCTGCGATCGATATGAGTCGGTATTATATGATCATTTAACACAATCTTTTTACAGAAGAAGCTGCTACCCCTTTCTTTTTTACTTTTGGCTAAAAGGATAAAAAACCACACATACACAATGTAAATAAGTTGTTAAGTTTACTTAAAATTGACTCCATTAACACACATAAAACAGCACATGGGATAAATTAACCCTCAAATCTTTCTGTAAGAAATCCTTCTTTGGAAGAAAAGTTTTCATTTAAACCCAAACCATCATCCTTTTCCTAAAAAATCAGGACTATCTCGCTCAAAGCTGAAGGCAAACTTCTCCAAACAGCCATAAAACAACAGCATCATAATACAAAAGTGATTTGGCTCATTAACTGTCAAGGTTCATAGACAAAACAACTGTTTTTAGCTAGTCACCCATTATAAGCTTAAGCACCTTTACATTACCGAAATTAGCCCAGCAGCTAGTGGACTTTTTCTTTAGCAACAGCTAAACAAATTGCTCACTGCATCTCCCAACAGAATAGTGCGATTAAATTTCAGCCTGCATGCATGTTTTTTTTCAGCTTAACATTATTGAGACAGAGCAGCTGATGTTGCTGCAAGAAGTTAGCAGAGTGAGATGCCCAGCAAGTCAGGTAACATAATGTTGTGTCTTATCTCGTAACTGTGTTGTTTACATACAGCATGTGCTTTGTCTGTTGACCTGTTTTTTTCCCCCCAAAAATCAAGAATATTTCCACGCTGCCGAGTAAATAATGTAAGCTCTGTCGTCTTTCTCTTGGCAGCTTGCCGTCATCTGCCTGCTGCTATTTTATAGTTACACAGAATTTTAAAATAAAAATAAAAATGTATCCTAAAGATTATGATGTGGACTGGTCGTTGATCATTAAATCGATACATCAATCCAGATTGATGGATTGTTACATCCCTACGTTAATGCAGCAGTAATTGTTATCCAGTATTATATATATAATAACATGAAAGTGACAGGTATTATTCTGCTAATAATGCTTATACTGTTGATACTTGTTTACTTGTCTTACTTTCACTGAAGTATAATTGTGAAAGCATTACATAGTAATGCATACAGTTGAGTATTGGTAGAGTAATTAGGAATCTAAATACTTCTTCCACCAGTGAAAAATCAACTATGATTGTGGAACAATGATGCTAAGTGATTTTCCAGTGCTCTTTACAGCTTGTGCATTACTACTATAATGTAACAAATGATTTTAAATCATATTGCATTTCATATTGTTCTGTTTTTTAGATTTTATTAATTCTCAAATAGGTATTATACAATAGATTGTATTTGTTCATGTGGGTGTGTCTATGAGAGAACAGAAACATGAACACAAAAGAACAGCTGTGGGGCTTTGTGTTCATATAGCCAGAGGGTGTCTGTTGTGCCAGTGACCCTGACCCTTCTCCCTCTCTCTTGTCTTGTCTGCAGGTATGCTGAGTGGCAGAAGTGCTGAGTGTCGCCCTCACCCTTCCTCCGAGCTTCACTTTTCTTCGGTGCACTATTCTTCTCCTGCTACTGTCGTTGTTGTGGATTCTCATCACTGACCCGCCTCTCCTCCTCAGGAAGGACGCAGTTTCTCACCAACATCCCTGCCCATCACCATGCCAGAGACTATGTACCACATTCAAAGTCCCATTTATGTCGTGTTAAACGTTAATGTGGTCTGTGCATCATGCAAAGACTTAGTGCTGACTGCACTGGCAAAAGGCTGCTTCAGGACTTAGAGAAAAGTGGAGGAAAACAATGACGATGAAAGCCTGCACCAACTGGAAGATGGAATCAAAGATCCTCAAATTAACATTTGATGGACTGCTGTAAAATGACTGTCAAAGCTTTGCTTATGCCATGTGGCATCCATTTCCCTGAGCGTCAGTGTTTTTAATGAACTCTTGATCTCTCTCTTGTATTTGTTAATCTGAGATCTAACACACTGAGTATGGAATATAAAATTGATGGGTGTCAGGCAAAAATCCAGAGTATCTGTAAATATTCATTCATAGAAACCTTTTAATGAGTTTAAAAAATGTTTGTCAGAAGTGAGATTCAAATCTTGAACATAAACTTTTTTTTTTAAAATACTTGAGGAAAACAAAATGTAATGTTGCGGTATGATTACTTTTCAGACACCCTGCACAAAGCACTGAAATATCCAGTGACATTTTTTTCTTTTCCTTCTGTAGAGTTTCATTTCTTCATCAGATGCCAGTGTGAAAAACAAATTGTGGAGTTAAAATTAAAAATCCTATAAAATGATTTTCCTGTTACATGTCATGAATCGCGTCATTTTGAAGCCCCTCAACGGCATTAGAGTGCCATTGTATTGCATGGCACCTAGCACGGTGGATGTGACTGTCTCTCTCACTCTCTTTAGCCCTGTATGGTGAAAACACGCCTGATTACCCTGAGGAATGGAATTAAGGGGCTTGAGCTCTGACCATTTACAGAAGCAATTAAACATGAGCCCTGTATCTGTGCTGCTGGAGCTCTTGGGAGGCTGAACTTGGGGCATATCCTGTGGCTGACTGGCTCAGTGGCTGCCTGCCTCTAATAAAGCCTAATCTGAAAGCAGGCTAATTAAAGGGGAGTGGCACCCTCTATATCCAGGGCATTTGAAACAATCTGATGTATTTACTGTTTACCATGTTCTAATTAAAGCTCCAACACAGACTGGTTTGTTTCCCACCACAGCTCTTTGTTCTCCGCCACTCTGCATGGCTTCTGAAAATGATTTTCCTGAGCTGCATCTAATTCGTTCTAACTCTGAGTGCCTTTTTAATGCTACGTAAAAACTTCCAAGTCTCAGCATACCATCGGAGGTTGGAAGTTAATCTCAGTGTGATAGCAGCAGTAGAAAGCAGAAGATAGGATCTGCTCTACTTTCACACCTTGTCTGGGAGCATGGCAGCCATCAAACTCACACCTTAATGCGCTTAGCTATTTCAAAACGTCCCACTTGTCGTGGTAGGTGCTGATACTGCATCAATTATTTATTCCACGTCTGATCAAGAAGCGTCACGCAAATTCATTAACGTATGCAAATGATCACAATTACAATTATCTTTGTATCGTGATGGTGAAGAAATAAAACCTCGGCACATTCCCGAGTCCCACTGCACCACAAGTTACACTTTGCATTCAAACTAATCAAGCCTCATCTGCCTTTTCCTAATTAGCCGGAACGTTCTCAGATGCCAATTAGCAGGTCTCATGAAAAGGCTCTTTGCCATGAGGCGTTGTCTTTTATCAGAGCTTCTGCAGGTGTGTGGCTCACCATGTAGCCTGTGTCATAGGAAAGTGTTTATTCCTGCTAATTAATCATATTAACACATGCAGATGAGTGTAATTGCCTGAGCGCCTCCACCTCACACTGTGTGAAGACACAAGATGATGCCAGGATATTTTTACATGCTCATGATGAAGAGGACCAGTGAAGCCTCCTTCTTGCCCAGACACTCCCGTGATATAGATCCAAGATGGCTGCCCCCTTTAGCCCAGTTCTCTTCTGATGCTGATCCGCTATTCTGTCAGCCAGAAGCTCTTTCGAACTACTTGCCAGACAGAGTGTTTGGAATTGGACGATGTGCTGGCGCTAGCTTATATATCTCTGTGATGGTCCAGTCTGCTTTGTGTTGCCAGATGTAAACTAAAATCTGAACAGCAGGAGAACACAGGGGCTTAGTTACCATGTAATAACTGTTGTTAGGAATGGTTTCAAAATGGAAGTATTTATTTTCACTTTAAGTTTGACTTCATCTTTAATGCTAAATACTAATACTTGTGTTTTTGAGCTGCATGTCTATGAGAGTACTTACCAACTGCTGTTAGCAATACCACATCTTCGCCTAGAATCCTGCATGGGTCCATTTTTGAGAACCCACACCAGCCCATATCCATAAAGCTCTACCAGAACCGACGCGTCATTATGTCTAAGTCAAAGCCATACCTGCCTGCACCCATATATGGTGCCGTAGCATTGTTTCGACCTCTCATTGTTCCGACCTCTCATTAGTCCGACGTCCCGTTGTTCCAATATGTGATTATTACTGTATTTGTGTACCAGAGATACAAGTGTCATAGAGAGGAGAGAATGAAACACCATAACCTCCTGTTATTAACTCTGGGGTCCGGGTTGTGTGGGGAGCTCTTCGCGGTGCTGAACGGCTCCTGGCGGGCATATTTCTACCTTGATGTTGCGCCGCGACCGGCTCTGGCTCGCATATTTCTACCTTGATGTTGCGCCGCGACCGGCTCTGGCTCATCATGAACAATGGGTTTAATATGGTCAGAACAATGGGATGTCGGACCAATGGGCTGTCGGAAAAATGGGCAGACCCTGTTTTATTTGTGAATAGAAGATTACAGGTTAGGGTAGTACGACGCAGTTGTTTTGAGCAGAGTGGTGAGCGAGTGGAGCGGGATAAAATTTATGATGGAGCGGAGCGGAGCGAAGAATGCGCAGAACCAAGCGGAGCGGATGAGCGGCGCAAAGTGACAGGTCTGCGAGCAAGGAGCGGAAATTTTCACCCGCTCCGCTCACATGCTCTGGTTGACATGCCACTGTCCCAGGCCTACCTTCAGAAATGCCTTATTCAAGGCCATGACCTCATGGAAGAAATCATGGCATTCTGCCTATGGAAGTTCCACCAGAGCATTCCCTATTGAGTAACCCAACTAATGCCCACCTTCAGGTCAAGTAGCTGTAATGTCCCACAGTCTGCCTCACATCTGTAGAAGTCTGAGGAGAGGAACCTCATTGATCTGGACAGCAAGGTCACCCACAGACAGGCCTACACAGAGTATGTCCAGTCCAGTCAGTCCAGTCAAATCATGATGCTCAGAGTCAGGCCGTTCACCAGTTTCAGGAAGAAAAGAAGGTAAATCCTGAAACAAACTGACTAAACTGTGGACAAATAAAGTACTGCCTGTTCACAGGGTGTACTTACCTCTTCGACTTACCTTTTGTTTGTTCAACCTGATGGACAGAAGTCTTTGTGTATGATGACATTTATTTCTAATACTTACCTTTGGTTCTGTACTTCTGTTTGCTAAATCCTGAAGGAAGGATCTATGGTTCTGAGTACTCTTTTGTTGAACCTGAAAGGCAAAACACATCATTTTAAATTTTCTAATTACCTTTTGTTGAAGTACAAAGACAGAATTTATAGTGCTTAGTTACTTTTTGTTCAATCTCACTGAGTATCAAGGTTATAATAATAAGTATTAAAAACAAACTAAAAACACATGGACTGTGCCTGGCCGTGGCTTGGGGGCTTATTCCACTCATGAATTTTGAAGCTTTTATGTGTCTTATAAAAGGCAATTGCTAACAAGTGGCTAAATGATACAACAGAACATCATCTTCTCAAATGCGGCCTTACAGCCTTGTTGTGGTAGGGATGTTAAATCATGCAACCGTGGTATAGTTCCTTATAGCCTAACATTAGCTTTTTACTTCTGGCAATTGCATTTAGGCTTCAAAAACCATAAAAGCGGTGCTTATTTGTGAAGATTATTTTGCTGAATAATAGCCACAGATCTTATTTTCTGCAGTATTTCAAAACCCAGTGGAAAAATTCCATAGACTTTTTGACAAGAGAACAAGGGCAACATTAGCTTAGAGTAACAGCGTAACCAGGAAATAAGTCCTCATAGCTTTTGATTTTTTAAGTCATTTTTTATCTGTGAGCTCCACAATCAAAATCATAAAAAGCATAAATCTAGACAAAGAAGTACACAGCCATTGGTAAGTGAGCGAATATGTTTGGGTTGTAATGTCTGTGATTGAACCCAAATGCAGCACTCAGCGACATTTGGTAATGACCTTTATTTATACACGAGGGAACAGAAACATGAGCTGACAGTTCATTTTTCGGCCCAGACACAGTCTGTGGGTTCAGGTCTAGGGAATGGACCGGGTCGCATTCGGAAGTGGGACCGGGAATGAGGACGTGAGTCCTCGGATCCGAACAGTTCAGTCTGACAGCAGGCAGAGATAATAAAGAGGGGCTTACTGATGGTGTGGATGAGAAGGGGAGGGCTCCAGAATCAGAGGAGCAGTCCAGCAAAGCAGCGGAGCTGACAAGGTATGAGTAGCAGGAAAGTAGCGGCCAGTCAATGGATCGAGGAGCTGACAGGTAGGTAAAAGATGGACACACACACACAAGGCGGTGTGTGGCATCTCACAGCAGAGAACTGACAAGCAGGAGGGAACACTCACACTGAAATGTCGTGGCAGGAAAACACCACACAGCCACAGGCAGAAGGAAACCAGAGACACTGAAGCAGAACTTGTGGTCAGGGACAGAAGGCAATTTATTGGGAAACAGACGACGTAGACAGGTCAGAGGCAGGGTCGGTAACAAGGAATCAAGCCGAGAGTGAATGCTGGAAAGTCTTGCATGAAGTGAAAGAACAATCTGGCACTGAGGGAAAGGCAGCAGCTTATATGCAAGGATTGCTGATAAGAAGTGGCTGGCAGCAGGTGAGTGGAGGTGTCTTGATGAGGGGGCGTGGCTGGCAGGTAGAGTGGAAAAAACACAGGGAGAGCAGGGGAGCAGAATGCAGGCTGTGACATGGGTAAACTGATTCCTTAAATGAACAGTGTGTCAGATTTAGGGGGATTGTTAGAATTCCTTCAGTGTTCATTGTTCAGTGGGTTTTTACGGGAGCTGAATTATCCACAGAGGTCTCTTCCTCTCCAAAACAAATGGACCAGTTGATTCAAACACAGCTGTAAGACCTAATATATATTTAGATTGCTTCTCCCCAATTTCTCTTCAAGAATTGACTGCAGTGATTTCTTCATCTAAATCATCAACGTGTCTCTTAGACCCCATCCCAACTAGGCTACTTAAGGAGGTCTTACCTTTAGTTAACACTCATATATTAGATATGATCAATATATCCTTATTAACAGGCTATG
>NC_065513.1:2490395-2511504 GCF_006386435.1 Epinephelus moara
TACTGTTATTATACACATATGATTATTGTCACATATGTATACTATCAGATATTAATATATACTTTCAACATATTGTACCACAGTAGCCAGAACTGTAATTATAATATTATTACTTTCATTAATGTTGCTGTAAGCTACTGTCATTACCGTCTGTCCTGCATCTCTCTCTGTCTCTGTCTCTCTCTCTGTCTCTCCCTCTCTGTCTCATTGTGTCATACGGATTACTGTTAATTTATTATACTGATCTGTTCTGTACAACATCTATTGCACGTCTGTCCGTCCTGGAAGAGGGATCCCTCCTCAGTTGCTCTTCCTGAGGTTTCTACCATTTTTCCCCCCTTAAAGGGGGATTTTTGGGTTTTTTTTCCTTATCCACTGTGAGGGTCCTAAGGACAGAGGGATGTCGTATGCTGTAAAGCCCTGTGAGGCAAACTGTGATTTGTGATATTGGGCTTTATAAATAAAATTTAATTGATTGATTGATTGATTAAAACTGGTAAGAAAACTGAATAAAGCAGTTTCACGTTAGAAATCAATGTTTCTCCAATGCTGTTTGGCATGTCAGAGACGGGACGCAAGTTGAACACTTGCTTTGATAAATTAAGATCTAGACAAGGAGGTTTTTACCAGGAGCCAAATTATCTACAGAGGTCTCTTCCTCTCCAAAAAAAATGGACCTGGTGATTTAAACCTGTAAAACCTGAATAAAGCAGTTCCACAGTATAAGTCAGCGTTTTTCCAACAAAGCTAGTGCCAGTGTTTGGTTTGTCTGTTCTGGGCTGCTGTAGAAGCATGGTGGTGTAACATGGCGATCTCCGTGGATGAGGACCTGCTCTATATGCAGATATAAACAGCTTATTCTAAAGTAACAAGGTGATTATACACAAAAGAGAAAAAAAAACACTTTTTCTTTTACACCATTTCTGCCAATATACCCTCCTAAATCCTACACACCGGACCTTTAAGTGACATTTTTAATCACAGAGCAGTAAGTACGGGGGTCATCAGCTGGACTCTGTGCATAGATGTGTGGCCAGCGCCATCATACTTTTTGACTAAATTTGTCTGGTCTGTATCATGTTGATGAAGTTTAACTTTGTTACGCGTTTATGCCTATCATTACTCATGCTCTGTATATTCCAGACAAACTAGAAACGTCAAATACATTGTTTCTGAGGATTTTTCCCAGAAAAGGCTCACACTGGGTGGTTAGAACAGCAATGTAAAAGCTCTCTTGAACTGCACTGTACATTGTTACATCCATTATCAAATAATGAATAAAAAACAGATTGTTACTTTTAGCCAGGACTTCTTGTTGATCTTGAATCAAACAGTTTTAGTGTGAGCTTCCAAATATTTAGATAGATTATGGATTAAAATGATTCACATTACTGAAAAAATAGGCAGATGAGCTGACAGTGAAGGATGCCAGAGAGGTAGTGTGTGTTGAGTTTGTGCTGTAGATGAATGCTGATAGACAGGTCTTGTCAACCCTTAGGCACTGAGCTCAATATAAGTATTTTTGCTGTAAAACCGCCATCTGGTTGTCACCATTTCCAAAACCCAAGCGTGTAAATGCAATGGTAGTGTGTTGAAAGATGTCTATGGCATTTAACTGTGATGACAATCCTTCTCAAGCTGCAAAAGCTATTTATGGTAACTCTGATCACTGAGCACCAGATGACTGCTGAGAAGTAGCTACAACAACTACCAGTGCACACCTAATTTGTATCCACAGTGTGTTAAATGTTCAGACGATTTCTGAATCCTCTTTGAATTTGCTGAGGTCTCCAGTGCTGCACCGCATACCCTGCATTGTATGGGAATAAACATGAGACACTGCTAGAACATGTAGGAAGCGAAGCATGTTGCAGCTATGACTCACTGCCTTCAACATGGGAGTAGAGGAGCATGATGACAAAGAGAGCGACTTTACAACTCTGAACCTCATACTGGAATGTCAGGGAGGGGAGAGGGAGAAAAGTTCTCTTGGCCAATCGGAGCGCTTTGAATAATTAAAGTGATCGGCTTAATTAGCTCAATTACGTTAATTTGACCACGGAACACGGCCATATGGTGAAAGGAAACAAAAGAGGGGGGAACTAATTAAAAGTAAAATAATGAGGATTTTAATTAACTGGCTCCCCAGACAGTGGAGCGCAGGGATCAGGAGCCTGCTACCATAATTAAAGTGCTGTAACGCTGGCAACATCTCTCCTCTCTTTCTTATATCTGTGAGGGCTCTATCCATCTAATTAAATCTGTAAATAAATTAGCAACATTGAGGGTTCCTGCTTGACTTAACACCGCCTTCAATCCACCCCCCACCTTCCCAATAACACACTCACCTTACTTTCAGCACACTGCGCCACCCATATGTAGGCAAAGGTTGAGCTAAGGTCTGTCATTAACAGAGGGATGTGGGTAGAGGATGGTGTGTGTGTTTCACGCTATCATGTTTGTGCAGGCTGATGCTTGTGTTTGCTTCCTTTCATAACCCTGCATTCTGTTTTGAAGCTCTATCTGCTGGGAACACTGGCTGACGCAGATCAGAGGAGGCCAAAGTGGAGGTGACAGTGACATCACCTCCATGTGTAACACATGTGCAGGCTGCAACCAACTGCCATGCATGTTTAGTACGTGCCATCTGGGCTTCCTTTCTCTGTCCCTTATATATTGTACCTCATTTTCTTACTGTTATCATTCAGCCACACCTCTCCTTTGCTCTGTGTTCAACCTTCCTTGGCCTTTTTCTTTCTCCCATGCACAAACAGCCCCAGTAAACCTGCAGGAGCCACAACCCGTGGAAGCAGCAGCTTTTTCATTAAAATGCATTCAGACTGACAAGAGACTTATTTGCATACTAAATTAACAAGCACTTAAGAGTTTTGAGCGAACTGTTACACTGCCAGCTCTGAGTAAATGAGGATCGAGCGAGCGTTCGACTGTCATTACCCACGGCTGTCACCGTTGGACAGAGAGACACACAGAGACAGATAAACGTGACGCAGTCAACAAATTTATTGTCTTTTCCACCTCCACAGTCCAAACTATGGTTAGAATGATGCATCGGTTTGATGGTAACAAGGCTGATACTGGTTTTTCATTACAATCAATCAGTGTCATCCATATGATGAAGTTATTATAGAACTGATCAATGCTACGCTGGTAGTCTATGAAAAGACCCTAACCTGATAATAATAACCCTTAGATCAAATTCTAACATGTATGGATGAGTAGGCTCTAATGGTAGCGGCAGCAGTAGTCATGGTAGTAGTAGTAATATCTTGAAGTAAATCCTCTTGGTAATTCAATAACTATATAACTATTCATGGTCAAGTCCAAGAAATGTGTAAGTTAATGAGACTATAGCTTCAAGCACTGTTTAAAATGAACTGCCTTGATAACAGAGCGGCAAATTTCATTTATACAAAGAAATGACCCCAAATACCCACTTATTGTTGCTAACTTTCCCCTCAAAGCCTCTCTCTCCACTGAGTTGGTCTCCACTAAGAAAAATGTCTGTCTTCACATCACAGCACATCATGTTGCAAATCCTGTTCCTGTGTTTTAGAAATATTGGTGCATTTTTTCCATTGATTTCCATTAATTTCTGTTTGGAATGAAAATCAGTTAGCAAACTCTATGGTCACTTTATCTTTACAGTATATACTTTTACTTGTTTGACTAGCTTTTCAGGCTGTTCTCATGCACCGTTCATACCTTTTCCTATGAAAAGTAATGCATCCAAATTCCTACATTTCCCACGTAATTATGAGCCAGAAATTCCTGCATAAACCTCATATTTTGGAAGCCTGCGATCATGTGACCAGTGCGCTGGCGGGAGTAAACAGGTCCCGAGCGGTCTTGTAAGGAAGCAGGTTGGGATGGTGAACGGGTCACAAAATCATAGACTATGTTAATCACGTAACTTTACACCTAGGACAAAATGTCATTATTCATAAGATATACAAACTGTTCTTTGAGGATCTCTCTCTCTCTCTGTCTCACTCTCCTTCCTCTATCCATTCTCGGAACCCATCGGCTGTATTCGTCGTCTGACATCCGGCAGACAGCGATACAGCCTCTGGGGCTCTGGGGGCAGACCCCCGATTTTTTGGCATTCCAGTTTGATTTGGGCGGAGGAGGCAAAATTCCGTTTCTGACTTCCGTTTATATATAAGTAAATATGCTGAACCATTGCGATGGATTCTGAGTTTGCCGTGACGCTAATTATGTTCCGCCTCATTAGTCCGCACGGACCATTTAACCTGGCAACAACTGCAGCCAGCTCAAACGTGATTGGTCAATATCACGCAGACTACAAACAGCCTACAACCGGAAACCAGGGCTCTTCCGCTCTTGTTCCTGAGGCAAGATCTCCAGGGTTTGCCTACAGACTCTACATTCACTGAATGTAGAGTCTGTATATAGAGACTACCCTCTATCTATCTGTCATTCCACAGTCATAAATCATGGATTACCAGAACCATCCAGGATGCCATAAACACACGTCTGGAAACACTGACAATTATAAAGCAGCAGCCAACAATGAAAGAAGAGGTGGAAAAGGGCTAAATTACAGTGCACAAGTTGAAGAAGCTGACAGGATCATATTTGTGCAAATAAATTATATATATGATTATACATTTACTACATCCCTGTTTACATTGCAATCACTGTGCATCTGTCTACCACAAATATATATTATTAGATTTTAGATTTGTTAGATTTTATCCATAAATTTAACTTCTGCACCAATTTATGTTTTAGTCTCTTTTGATTTTTACTTGTGTAAAAAAAACAAACCCTTTTTAATACATGTTTATTAAGCATTGCTGGAGGGAGCCTGAGATCTATGACTGTTCCTTTGTAATTGCTGTGCGTAAGACAATATATATAAAATAAATATAAATAACTTCAAACTTACTGGATTATGTTTGTTTGGTTATACTGATTAATTTTCACACCACATGAAGTGAATGGAAATCAATGGATGCCTGAAACAGTAGAAAATATGCATATGGAAATCTAAATCAATATGGCATGTATGGAAAATGTTTAACAAAAAATGTAGGGGACTTGTAGTTCAGGGGCTAAAACTGGCAAACACACTAGTATGGTCCTTTAAAGGGCTGATACACTCAATCCAGACTCTTTAAGTCAGAGGACAAGCTGAAACTACTTTTTAGAGTCTTTAAGGCAGTTCTGATCAATGAGTGTTGTAGTGTGTGGTAGGTCTGTCTTTGGACATGACAGTAATGACCACAAAGCAGCTATTATGTCTTAAGAGATACTAGATATTGGCTCTGCTTATCATTCAGCAATAGCATAAAAATTATACTGTATAGGCCTATATATATATATCTTTATTTTTATCTGTTTTCACAAAACCATGTCTGTCAGTCTTTAATCCTGGCACATTAAAAGGGTTACACCTCCGCTGAGTGCGACTGTGGTGATGATGTTCCCAGCAGTGCCTTGTTAGGTGAGCACACAGGGGTGCTGTATCAATGCCACTCTCAGCAGGCTGTGGAAGAAACTTGAGGGAGGGCTTCTCACTGAAGAGACACACAGACAGCAGAAGGCTGTTTGCAAAGTGACTGAAGCACCAGTTTACACCCCTTTTCCCATAAGTGTTTCGCTGATAGAAAAAAACAAACAAACAAAAAAAAACACAGCATCAGCTCAGTATCCAGACTGCACTGCATGATAATGGAAGATTTGCTTTGTCTTCATGTGTAATTTTACCGCACTGATAACAGTTTGGACAGGAGTTGAGTTATGGTTTTCTTTGTTTGTTGTATTTTATTTCTTTTTAAGATTTTTCTGCCTCGAGTAGATAGGACTGCTGAGGACAGGGAAAGGAGAGAGAGAGGGGGCTACATGCAACAAAGAGCCCTGAGTCAAAATCAAACCCGCAGCACTGCTAAGGACTCAGCTTTTAATAAATGGGGCTGCTCTACCAGGTCAGCTACTGGGGTACCCCCAGTGTTACCTGTAAAATTAATATTGTGTTACTGCAAATTAATATTTAAATAAAGCAGTTCATCGTCACTTAATTAGAAAAGAAATGTTGCAATAACCTGGTTTACGATGGAAGTGTGCTTAATAGAGCAGCCCTCCTTGGCAGGGCATCAATTCTGTGCCAAAAGCAGCTAAACTTCTTTTGTTGCTTCCTGCAAATCACCCCAGAAACTTTGACAAACTTTCCTCTATTTTGTTTTTGTGTTTGATTGATTACTATCCTCTGTCTGATTGTCATTCTCTTATGTGTTCATTTTATTACTGTTCTCTGTGATTTATAATCTGTTCATTTTATCATTGCTGTTGTATCACTTTTTCATTTTGGTTAATTGCTTTTACTCTTACCACGCTCTGTTACTTTGTCTCAAAAAGTGCTTTATGTATACAGTTATTTTTCCATCTGATGTGGTGGAAACTTTTCTGAAAAATTTGGTTAATGGACCTGCACTTGTATATCGCCTTTCTAGTCATCCGACCACTCAAAGCACGTTTTACACTTTGAGTCACATTCACCCATTCATACACATTCACACACTGGTGGCTGAGGTTACCGAGGCTTGCTTTACTTTGCTTTACCTGGAGGAGCCGGGGATTGAACTGCCTATCTTTCGATTACTGAACGACCTGCTCTACCTCCTGAGTCACGTGAAAGGTACAATTATTTCCACAGTAATGTATTGTATTTCAATGCATCATGATGGTTTAAATTGTATTTGTTGCTGTTATGAAAGTTACTTTTTTTAGCATCTCTCTTAAAGAAAGCACATGTTAAATGGATAGTGCACCCAAAAATGAAAATTCAGCCATTATCTACTCACCCATATGCCGATGGAGACCCTGGTGAAGTTTTAGAGTCCTCACATCCCTTGCGGAGATCGGCGGGGGGAGCGGCCAGCACACCTAATGGCAGACGGCATCCCAGACTAACGTCCAAGAACACAAAATTGAATCCACAAAGTATCTCCATACTGCTCATCCATAGTGATCCAAGTGTGCTGCAGCCGTGACATAAAAAGTTGTTTCCAAAAACGTCATATGAACTCTGTTTTTAGCCTCACCGTAGCCTGTAGCTCTGACTGCTTCTCTGTGCTCCGCGCTCACGTGTGCGCGCTCAGGGTGATCGGTGATGCACGGTCTCTGAAGAGCAGCAGTCTCGTCAGTACTGATGTCCAGATTCTCAAGTGCAGGCATCGCCAATTCCCAGTCTGAGCAGCAAAGACTTTCCTCATCCGTTGGCATTGCTTTGCATTTGAAACAACTACACCACCAGGTTTCCAGTGCTCGACTCCGGTATTCTGCGGCTGGCTGAGGGTTAGGCTCATGAGCTGCGGCGGCTGCTTCGTCCAGTAGCCTGAGTTCCGTCCGTATACTCGGGCTCAAACAAATACGGCTCAACAAAGAAATGCTGTTCCTCCTCAATTTCAAAGTCTTCAGACATGTTGGGCTGTCCTTTGCTAAAAGACCGTAGTGCAAATTATCTTTTAGCTACTGTGGTTACTGTTGTCTCTCCCTGCGGTGCACGTGTCATGTGATGTAAACACGGGTGAGCAAAGCTCATGCTTTCGCTGGTCTCGCGCAGGCGCGCACACGTGAGTGCGGAGCACAGAGAAGCAGTCAGAGCTACAGGCTACAGTGAGGCTACAAACAGAGTTCATATGACGTTTTTCAAAACAACTTTTTATGTCGTGCCTGCAGCACACTTGGATCACTATGGATCAACAGTATGGAGATACTTTATGGATTCAATTTTGTGTTCTTGGACGTTAGTCTGGGGCACCGTCTGCCATTAGGTATGCTAGCCGCTCCCCCCGCCGATCTCTGCAAGGGATGTGAGGACTCTAAAACTTCACCAGGGCCTCCATCGGCATATGGGTGAGTAGATAATGGCTGAATTTTCATTTTTGGGTGCACTATCCATTTAACCAAGAAAAAAGAGAAGAAATTAAATGCAGGGCTTTAAGTTGCAAATTCTCATTCATCCGTTATTCTTCAAGAGAAAAGAGACAGAAGTACATTAATTACTGACTGATTAATGACGTGGACGCGAATGTCTCCAGTTGCCTCTATGTCAGCTGCGCTGAATTTGTGCTAAATGTATGCTCCTGTGTCTATTTTGCAAGTGTTGCAAGTGCTTTTTGTAGTTGGCTTTGGACAGTGGTGGCATGTGGCTGCAAGTCACTCATCATGATGAGTCTGTAACCCAGGGGTCACGTTACCCGGATATTCTCGGTCATTGACCGGTTTTTTACAACAATGACCGGAAAATCTGAAGGCCGTCAGTCATTTTGATCGGTTGCAATTACCACCCCTGCCCACTTGGCGGCGGAGTGCACAGTCAGTGGTTTAAGTGGCTGCTGTTTTCACACTGCAGAGAAAAAGTCATTCATCTGCTTCATGTAGCGTTGTTAACATAACGGCCTGGACACACCAGATGCGTTAGTGCTGCAGAAGTCCTGCGAGTATACTCGCAGGCGCTTGACTGTCCACACAGGCAGCGCATTTCCCCTGCGCTCTCCGCGCTGGTTAAACATCGATTCCACTCGTCTGTTCCCGTCAGTACTCGTTTTTTCACTTCAACAGGTCATTTTAAACATGGGTAAGGCCATATTTTAATCGTTTTTTATAACGTAATAAGTTAATGACAATTTGTCATTGCATGTCCATGTATTGAGGGTGTTGGATAAACACTGAATGAATAGGGCATATTGTTCTGACCATTTTATTTATGTAGTCTGTAGGCTCGGTGACACAAAATTAAAACTGTAATGAAGTGATTAGGGTATTGAAAAATGTGGTATTGAGGTATTTTCTCCTCACGTTCCTCAGTGCGTGCTGTGATTACAGTATTGTATTTTGAAAATTGGCCGGATTCTGTCCGACTTCCTGTTTGGTACTATCCGCTCTATCCAGCTTGACAGAAGCGCTCGCGGCTCAAGTGAAAAATAGACCAGACGCCGACCTGAAGTGCTGCGGTGTGTGGATGTGACTGTTCATCTTTTCGTTCATGTCCTTATTAATGCACACTTTATAACTTGCTTGTTGGATTTATTAAAAACGATCGAATGAAAACGAAATGTCTTTGAATATCTTTATTATCATTTAAAAACGAAAATTAAAATGACCGGTAAAAATAGATTATGACCAGATTTTTATGACCCTGTCAGTCAAAATGACCGGCGATGAAAAAGTCTAGCGCAACGTCTGCTGTAACCAGTCTGTAAACTCTCCTCTCCTGCGACTTTGCTAGCTAGCCAAGTTGAGGTTTTTAAATGTAATCATCAGTAAACATCAAGGAAAGATGCAGAATTTGGGCTCCAGGTGAACTAGCATACTGCTAGCCATTGTACAGGCGTTGGAAAGTAAACTGGATAACATTTTTGCTGCTTCACATTCCAACAGGATATCAGGAATTAGCAGAGAGGGCGAGAAAAGGAGAGGAGGCATGTGCTTTACAATGAAAGACTGGTGTGATGGTGGGAATGTGAGGTGCTGTCCTGATCCTGCTCTGGATCACTGCTATACACCGTTAGACGGCTGCAGTGCAACACTGCCCTTGCTCAGGAGTAGCAAATCATGCAGACGTCTTGAGCTCCTTTCCCACTGCAACAAAAAACCCGTCTGAGAAGCACCCACTGACAACCAAATGAGCCTAGCAGACAGATGTCAGACCTATCAGAGAACTTAGCATTTTGGTGGCTGCCTGTCACCAAAAAAACAAAACAAAAGAAAAAAAACAAATGCCTAATACTACAGATTTTAGTTTTTCCCTGACAGTGACTTCTAATAGCGGAGTATATTACGACTCTTTGTCTGTCAGGAGCAAAAGCAGAGGTTAAGTGATGTTGTAGTCCACTCACTCCCAACTCACCAAATACCGCTGCTTTGTCAGCAGCATCAGACACTGACCTACAAAGGCACCATTTGCGGCAGTATGAGTTGCACCAGGAAGCGGCAGTTTGTGACAACAGTAGTGTAAAGAGCAAGAAAATCCGTATAGGTCAGGTGGGTCAAACAAACTATGGACTTTCACCCTGTTTGTTTCCTGTGTGAAACCAAAGGTCAGTGTTATGTTATTTTAATATCAGCATAGTGTGCTACAGTGGCATGTAAACGTTTGGGTGCCCTGGTCAAAATTTTGTTTAAAATTTTGCAAAACAAAAATAATACAGAAATCTTGCTTAAAAAGATGGAAAGCATGTTTCATCTTTGACTTCATGCCTTGGAGATCCATTCATCTTCTAATTACTTAACTCTAGAGTAAAAAAAAAAAAAAAGGAAGGGAGCACCATGCAAAAGCTTGGGCAGCCCAAGACATTTGAGCTCTCAGACACGTTTTACCAGGGCCTCAGACCATAATTAGATTGACAGGGCTTTGGCTTGTTCATTAGGAAAGGCCAGCTGATGCAAATTTTTTAGCTTTATAAATACTCTGCCTCCTAAAAACTTGTCCCAACAATCAGCAGCCATGGGCTCCTCTAAGCAGTTGCCTAGCACTCTGAAAACTAGAATAACTGATGCCCACAAAGCAGGAGAAGGCTAGAAGAAGATAGTATGTAATTAAGAAATGGCAGTTAAAAGGAACTGTGGAGGTCAAGGTGAGTCTGGAAGACCAAGAAAACTTTCAGAGAGAGCTGCTGATAGGATTGCCAGAAGGCAAATAAAAAATCCCATTTGACTGCAAAAGACCTGTAGAAAGATTTAGCAGACTCTGGAGTGCTGTGTCCTCACCACAAAATTCAGCATCAGAAGTCTACAAAGGAACATCTAAACAAGCCTGATGCTTTTTGGAAAAAGTCCTGTGTTAAAAGGTTAAAATAGAACTTTTTGGATGCTATGAGCGAAGATATGTTTGGGAGAATGAATTCAGTCCAGCAAATTCTGGAAGCAAACATCACACCATCTGTAAAAAAGCTGAAGATAAAGTGAGGATGGCTTATACAACAGGATAATTATCCTCAATACACCTTGAAATCCACAATGGACAACCTCAAGAGGAGCAAGCTGAAGGTTTTGCCATGGCCCACACACTCCCCGACATAAACATCACTGAAAACCTGTGGATAGACCCCAAAAGAGAAGTGCATGCAAGACCGCCCAAGAATCTCACAGAACTAGAAGCCTTTTGCAGGAGGAATGGGTGAAAATCCTCCAAACAACAACTGAAAGACTCATAGCCGGTTACAAAAATCGTTTAGAAGCTGTGACACTTCCCAAAGGGGGCACTTAACTAGTGAGTATTGACCATGCAGGGTGCCCAAATTTCTTTTTTTGTTATTTTGAAACTGTGAAAGATTGAAATTCAAAAGTAATCTTGTTTAAATGATTGAGGAAATGTGTCATCTTTAACAGCATGCCTTTTGGAAATCAGTTCATCTTCTACTTAGTTAACTACTCACAGTAAACTAAATTTTGACTAGGGGTGCCCAAACTTCTTTTTTTACGCCACCGTATGTGTAGCTTGCTATGCTAGTGAGGTATGTCACATGATGTATGTCAAGTGATGTGATATTACATTAGTGACAATCGTACTTATTTTAAGCCACACCAAACCAAACCAAAAAGACACGATGCATATATAACGGGCATAAAATGACATGCCTGTCCAAAACTGACCCAGGAGGGTATGAACTGCATCATATTTTGACTTGTAGGTCCATTGACTCCTCTGTAATGGGAATCTTACTTTTTTCCAGGTAGAATCACAGTCCTGCCTAGCAGGAATGCCATCTAGCTTCACCTTCATCATTAGAGGAGGAACTGCCAAACTGTTGTCAGATGAGCGTCTGGGGATTAAGCTCCCTCTGTTTGTCTTTTTACGACAGGAGAGCTGGGACAGGCCAGGCCCTCATGGCCCTCATCAACCCCCCACTCCACTGAACCAGGTGGAACACACGTGCGTTCATTAGCGCCCTTTAATGAGGAGCAGATGCAACAATGCTGCCTCTCACTCTCTTGCTCTCACTCACAAAGAGCTGTGCAGAAGGACAGACAGACACTCACGCACACACACATTCAGACACAGCACTCCTGCTATGGATGGTCATGGAAGCAATGATTGTGTGTTTAGTATTTATATTCAGGCATACACACACACACACACACACACACACACACACACAGGCAGGCATTCACACCCAAACACTCTCACATTGAAATAAATAGATTCTCACACATGAAAATCCATACTATATATGTGTTGCACACACTCTACCTCCCATACATTGGCCCATTCATTCAGTCCTATCAGGGGGGTGGGGTGGGGTCTTTCACAGCTCAGACGTGTGGGCCTCATTTGTCCAATTTAGATGAATGACTGAGATCATATATCATTCCCCTTATGTCAGACTATTTTTATCTTGGAGGAAGTCGATGCAAGGGAGCTGCAGGAACCAGAAAAACGCCCCATCTGTGGATCTGGGTTGAGCTCTTACTGGTGTGAGAGGCTAAACTTCTCATCATTGACAACAGAAGCAGATGGGAGGTTCAATGTCATGCTGAGGAAAACACAATCAAACTGCTGATGGACATATTGGCTGTTCTCATTACCACTTCATGTTCGAGCAACTGCTTTAAATCGAGGGGTAAATACACGTAATCCCTAAATTCTGGAAGAAGTCCATGTTTGAGTAATTACCAAAGCCAATAAATCTGTTAATGTTATGGAAATGCATAGAGGCAGCAGCACTAATTATAATCTGACTGATTTCTAGAAATAGTTTACCAAAAAAGAAACACTTCAACATTTGCAGATTTACACTTATTGGATTTCTTTCTGAAAGTGAAATGAGAAGGTTCATAATACTTAATTTCTGTTTGGTAAGACTGAATGTAGGCTATTAAAGTAAGACTGTACTTAGGCACATTAGTTCTATGAGCTAAATGCTAATGTAAGCATGCAAACATGCTCTTAATGGCAATGTTAACATGTAAATGCAGGTAGGATATTGTGTTTATCATGTTCACTATCTTACTGGTTGTTTAGCATATTAGCATGCTAATTTTTGCCAATTAGCACAGTAAACACACACTAAAAACAGCACAGTTGAGGCTGAAAGGAATGTCATTAGTTTTACAGGTATTTGAACATAATCCATAATTAATAGGCAAATAAACATGTGGTTTTAGAGGAAGATGTAGTGTAACTATTTCTCAGTGAAACAGGTGGAGTGTTTTGTTGTCACAGTAATACCCCTTTTCCACCAAAATGAGCACATATAAATGGGTTTATTAAACACCTGTAAACCTGCTAAAAATAGGCAATAGTCCAATCCTTTCCCATTACCAATATACCAATACGCCCTTTCTGTGTGTGTGTGTGTGTGTGTGTGTGTGTGTGTGTGTGTGTGTGTGTGATCTCTTACTTATTCAGTCTTTCTTTCAAACCCAGTTCAAACAAATTTGGATTGATGTTTGAGCACTGCTTGGGCGGGAGACATACGGTATTTTGTGGCGGCGCATCAATGCATCTCACCGGTTAAGGGACTAAAGTCACCCAGGTGTTATGTTTCCATTAATGCCGATTAGAGCCGGAGCCGATAAATACCAGTGACTATTGCAGACTCAATTGCCCTGGGTGTGAATGCCAATTGTAACCTTTCCCAATACATTAAAAAGTCAGATGTTAGCAGATGTAAGTGGGTTTTTTTGTGCAGTGAAAAGGGGCTTGGCACTGCCAGGTTTGGTATCATTGTTTTTCACAGAGACCAACACCTGTGTTTACCAACCACATCCAGCGACCCCCACAGAAGTCGAAGATGCAGCACATCTGGGGTGCCTGTGGCTCAGAGTTAGAGCGGGTCGCTCCTGGCTCCTCCAGTCTGCATGTCGAAGTATCCTTGAGCACGATACTGAACCCCAAATTGCTCCCAATGGCTGTTCCACTGAGGTGTGAGTGTGTTAAAAACTGAGTAGCAGGTGGTACCCTGTATGGTAGCCTCAGCCACCAGTGTATGTGTGGCCGATGTGTTTGAATGGGTGAATGGGACAAGTGCAGGTCAATTTACTGGGTGGAGAAATAAACTGTTTGTTAAAAAATAAAATTGTCATTTTTACTCTTCTGTTTATGTTAAACACATGAAATGCATGTTAAGTGAGCTGTTGAAGGTTTTAGAGAGAGCCAAGCTAACTTAAATGCTAAGCGAGGCTAACCACGTCCTGATGCATCTCTGTAGGGATAGTTTGGATCTTTTGAAGTGGGGTTGTATGATTTTATCCATAGTCAGTGTATTACATGTGGTAGATGTCAGTCGGAATGCCCCCAGTTTGGAGAAGCAGGCTGGAGTCAGACACAGAGGCAGTGGCAGCAGCAAAACATATTTTAGCCACCTAAAAATAAAAATCCCACCTTAAAAAGATCAATATCAGTCAAAGTGTACGCTGTGTCTAGAGTATTTTCACTGCTTTACCTTGCCGTCAGACAGTGATTTCCAGTGGGGAATTAAAACTTTTATATCCCTCCCTTCAAAACAGACGTCATTAAGAAAACCAATAATGTAATATTGCTGAACCCAGAAGCTGCTGGCCTACCACTGCCTTGATCAGTTAGTTTGTTTGTTATTATGTAACTTTGGTGTTTACGAGCCATTAGCTTGGATTCACCAAAGTCACACAATAACACAAACTAATTAACAGATCGAGGCAATGGTAGACCAGCAGCTCCCTTGTTCAGTGAGTTTAAATGAGATTCTGGTGACTTAGACAAGAGCACAGATCGGGAACTAAAGCTGTTAAAGCCTTCTACACTTGGGATGGGCTATCTGACAGAAAAGTAAAGCAGTTAAAAAATACTGACTTAAACTGTTAGTCTACTGATTTTTTTTAGGTGGGACTTCATTTTTAGGTGGTTAAAATACTTTTTGTCCAATGTATAGCTTCTGAGTTGGCACTCCTTTCTACTCTTCCAATGTGTTCTTATGCCAACTCATCAAATATTGCATATTGCTGCTTTGTCAGTGCCATTCATGTCTACATATTATGTGGTAGGTATCCTCCTGAATTTGTTGTCTAAGTTGCAGGATGTTGTGTCAATTTACGCCTGTTAAATGCATTGTGTCTTCTCAAAAGACACTTCCATTTTCCTAGGAAATGTACAGTTTCTGCTTGTTAGATGCCTGCAGTCTTTTTCAAAATAAACTTAGAACATCGGTAAAAACCCTTGTATTTATATCTATTTCATTGTGCAACACAAGCATGTGATTAGATTTAAGGAAAAAAAGATCATGGTTCACACAGAAAGTGAACAATGGGCTCCTGGGTGAAAGTCTTGGGTTTTGTTGGACCCATCCACCACCCCTCCTGCCTGCCCGCCCTGTAGGGACTTTCCAGCTTATATTATATTGTAACCGGCAGCATTTCAACCTGACAAGGTCCAATGGCATGTCATAGTGCTGTGAAAGGTGCCATCCGACCGTGTTATGAACTAATGGCACCCATCCATGAATCATACTGCAGGTGCTGTCCAGCCACCCGGCAACAGATCACACCACCACCAAAGGTTCTATCCGGCCACGTTACAATCTGATGCTGCATGCAGCATATCATACCGCTGCAAAAGACAGCTTTTGCCTTGGTGTCTGACGCTGCAATCACTTAGCAAGCAGCAGTATTTGACAAGTTTGGAATGAGAACATTCTGGCTTTTCCAAACTGGAGGCATACTGCCATCCACTGTATGTAGTACACTGACCATGAATAAGTAGCCCTTGCAACCCCATCTCACAAGATCTGAACTATCCTTTTAAAACACAGATGAGCCTCATGTCATTCATATAATTTCACTCTTTAAAAGAATGCAAATATTCACATTTCCCCAAATTTTTTTAAAGGTAACGCTGATTCTGAATCATAGATTTGATTTTTATTGAAAAATATTTTCTTTCCTACTACAGTCATAAAATCTCATCAGTTAGATTTAGCTTTGACTCTTTATAGTGGGAGCCTTTAATCTTCAGATGCAAACATTACTGAAATCATTATTTGTATTTTAGTGGTTATCTAATGGGCCAACATGTGACAGAGTTCTATGGCAGACAGATATCTCGGTGTACAGATCAGCCTGCATCTGAAACATGGAAATCAGTACAGAGAAAATGCATTAACCACGCTGTTGCAGACCTAAACCCTCTCTAAACACATCTGTTTTCTTTTCTTTTTTTTAAGATTATTTTTTCGGGCTTTTTGCCAATAATCTACAGGACAGTGGGGTGAGGGAGAGAGCGTGTGTGTGTGTGTGTGGGGGGGGGGGTTTGACATGCAGAAATGGTCCGGCACGATCCACTACGCTACCGACGCCCCACGCATCTGTTTTCTAAACCAGTTGCTTGTTTTGTCTGGAATTCCATGCCACGAGTTTTCAAACCCTGACTGCTTTCTAGCAGAGGGCCAGGCTTTAAAGCCACAATCCCCTTATTGCCTATTAAAATTAACTCACAACATCCCAGCCTTGCTCCCTAATTGAGGCTGCTGAACTGGAGGAGCAGGTGGGGTTCAGACTGCCACGTTGAGGTTTAGACACAGTACCCCCTGAGCTAAGCTAGTGTAGTAGGAAAAATAATATCTGAGAAACTTGAATACATGCAGAACCAGTGTCAACAGACTCAGAATGACAATTACAGAAATCCTTTGTGTAATTGTTCAAGCAAAAATGTTCAAAAATAAGTCATTTTAAATAAAATACCTTTGTCAACCTGAAAACATGATAGCAAGTTTAACACAGTCTGCTTCAGCTGTAAGTGTCTTCCTTGTTATGTTTATGCAATAATTTTAATACCTGGCCATGAATACTCAACCACGGAGCATGTGAATGAAGGTGTAACCCAGCAACTTTAAAGATCACTGTGAATTTTATAACTTAACACCATTTCATCAACCAGGGACCAGTTAGTAAGCTGACACTCACTGATGTTCTTGACTACTTGACCAGTTTGAGCCAGTATCTCTCTCCTCACTATCAGATATAGTTAAGCATCTGCGGCCGACTAACTGTCCCTCTGACAGCATTCCCTCTCGCCTCTTCAAAGATGTTTTTGGTACTGTGGGGTCCACTGTTCTTGCTGTCATAAATACCTGCCTTAGCTCAGGGTGTGTTCCAGCTGCTCTCAAACATGCTGTAGTGCAGCCCCTTATAAAAAAGAAAAACCTGGACCCCTCTCTCCTGTCAAACTACAGACCAATCTCCAAATTACCATTTTTGTCCAAGGTTTTGGAGAAAGTGGTCTTTACTCAGCTGCAATCATTCCTAGTGGCCCATGACATGTATGAAAAGTTCCAGTCTGGCTTTAAACCACATCACAGCACTGAAACAGCACTTTTGAGGGTTTTTAACGATCTTTTGTCAACTGTTGATTCATGTAACTCTGCTGTTCTGGTGCTGCTTGACCTGTCAGCAGCCTTTGATACCGTAGATCATAGGATCCTCCTGTCTCGCCTGGAACAGTGGGTGGGTATCACAGGTACTGCCCTTCTATGGTTTCAGTCCTACCTCACTGATCGGAGCTTCTCAGTTAACTTAGGGGAATTCAACTCAGCTACGGCTCCTCTCACCTGCGGTGTCCCCCAAGGCTCCATTTTGGGCCCCATCCTCTTCTTGCTGTACATGCTGCCATTAGGGTTGATTTTTAAGAAACACAACATACCTTTTCACTGTTTTGCAGATGATGTACAGATCTATCTGCCCCTTAAATCCATTAGCAAGGATTCTGTACAGCCACTGCTAGAATGTTTAAAAGATGTCAAATCCTGGATGGACAGTAACTTTTTAAATCTCAATGAGGATAAAACAGAGATCATTATGTTTGGATGTGACCCCTCCGATTACTCTGCTGATTTTCTGGGCCCCTTCACTCCTAACATCCGTTCCTCTGTTAAAAATCTCGGTGTGACCTTTGACAGTGCTTTTAAATTCGATAAACAAGTTAGATCAGTAATACAAACCAGCTTTTATCAACTCAGGCTTTTAGCTAAAGTAAAGGGCTATCTCTCCCCCCAGAATCTAGAGAGGGTAATCCATGCTTTTATAACCTCACGTCTGGACTACTGTAACTCGCTTTATGTCGGTATTGACCAGTCACTGCTACACCGTCTACAGCTTGTCCAGAACGCAGCAGCCCGCCTCCTCACTGGAAAGCGTAAACACGATCACATCACACCAATCTTGGCCTCGCTCCACTGGCTTCCAGTGCGTTTTAGAATTGATTTTAAGATTTTATTGATTGTTTTTAAAGCCCTAAATGGGCTGGCACCCCCTTATTTAACCGAACTCCTGCACTTTCATGCTCCCTCCAGAGCCTTGAGATCAGCCAGTCAGCTATTACTGGCTACTCCTAGGACTAGGCTGAAGACCAGAGGCGACAGAGCCTTTGGGGCGGCTGCCCCTAGGCTCTGGAATAGCCTGCCCCTGCACATTAGGTCTGCCCAGACCCTAGAGGTTTTTAAGTCTTTTCTTAAAACCCACTTCTTCTCTCAGGCTTTTAACTCAGGTTGAGCTGGACACCCAAACATTTTAGCTTATTTTGATCTTATTTTATAACTCTTGTATTTTATTTTATTGTATTGTATTTTATGTATCTTATGGTTATTATTGTGGTGTACTATTAGGTACCTCATTGTATTTGCTTGTTTATTTCTATTGACCTGTTCAGCACTTTGGTCAACCTTGGTTGTTTTAAATGTGCTTTATAAATAAAGTTTGAGTTGAGTTGAGTTGAGTTCTATAATTGGAGAAATCACGTTTAGAAATATGCTTCATTGTATAAAAAATCAGTGTGATAGTGTGTAGGCTAAAAATAGAAGCATGATAAAGGGACTGTGTTGAGCAGCAGTGATGCCTAATGCCAACAGGGTCCATGTCATTGGTCCGACATCCCTTTAGTCCGACGGTCCGCGGTGCTGAACGGCTCCCGGCGGGCGTAATTCTACCTTGATGGTGCACCGCGACCGGCTCTGGGTCAGCTGGGAAAGGCTTGAGGCGGAGCAGGCTCATGGCTTCTGTGTTTGCCACTTTCTTTTTCATTTTAACTCACACCATGATCTTTTCCAAACCCTAACCAAGTGGTTTTTGTCCTTAAACCTAACCAGACCTTAACCACAGGGCATCATGATGATTTCGGAATGGACTTCGGAACAATGGGTTTAATATGGTCGGAACAATGGGATGTCGGACCAATGGGCAGTTCCCATGCCAACATACTGTCAATGGGTTTTTGACTGCAGAGGTGCTACTTTGGTTGTTTACAGTTATCATCTCAGTCTACACAGCTTACATCAAATGGAAGTCAGAAGATCTTTCCTGAACTGCCATTTGGATGTCTCAGGAAATGTGAGCACTCATGCAGTGTGTTTTTTCTGTTTAAGTGAGTTGCACCAGATCTCCGATATCAGAACCATGATCGACTGACCAATTGATAAGGTGAATTCAGATTGAACACAATGCAAAATTTGACCTTACTTTTTTCGTGCCAATTGGGTAACACTTTAATATATGGTGTAATTTCATTGTATGAATCATTAACCTAAAAATACTTGAAATACTACTGGCACTTCAAAGTAGATAAGAAAACATTGGGAATATGGGGTTAAGGGAATAATTGTGAATTTTATGAGTCAGAAGAGATTATATTATTGTAAATACTGGGTACCTACAGAACAGGGTTTGTTGACATCACTTACTTTAAAGTAAAATAAAGTAATCATGGTGTAAGTAACAGTTACACAGTTGTTTCACAATTACAATATGCTACCAAAACTGCAGATCTACACCCACGCACACACACACATATATATAGAGGGGACTTGTCAGTCACCTATGAAGTACAGCAACATAAAAACAGGCTAAATGCAAATGCATAGAAAATTTAACCAACCTGCTCAAGTTTGTTTGGATTTACTGTGGTACAACAAAAACAATTGCTATTTGCTCATGGCAGTGAGCAGTTTTACCACCATTATTTCCAGTCCTCAGTTTGGTGTGGCAGGTACCCAGTGTTTACAAAAAAAACCTAATTGCCCTAATGTTACTCCCATGTTCCCCATGATATTATTTTCTTACAATAAACGTACATTTAAAGGGACTGTTTGGATTTTTTGAAGGGGTTTGTATTGTATGGGCTACTTATCCATAATCAGTGTATTACTTCAGTAGATATCATTCGGCACGCCCCCAGTGTGGAGAAGCAGGCTGGAGTCCCCCACAGAAGCTAGGCAATGTTCTGCTGCGGAGGGTTCAGCAACAAAACATATATCGAGTATTTAGAATACAGCTAACCCTATCAGACAACCCATTCAGATGGGAGGCCATTAACAGATTCTCTTCCCCATCTATGCTCTTGTCAAAGCCACCAAATTTCATGGACCACAGGGGCTGCTGGTCTACCACTGCTTTGATCAGTTTGATTGTTAGTTTGTGTTATTGTTGTGACTTTGGTGAATCTGAACCAACCCTTTAAATGCCAAAGTCACACAATAACACAAACAAAATAACTGTTAGAGGCAGACCAGCAGCACCGGTGTGGAGTCTCAGTGGAGTCTGGCTTGAAGGAGAGCAAAATAACAGCTTAATTTTCCTGTTGGATATCACTTGGTACAGTTACACACTGTTAATGTACGTCCACGTACAGTGCAGGCTAAGATTGTTGATTGTTGATGTTTGGTTACATTGCAGCCTGTTTCACTGCTGTCAGCTGGAGCTTTCTCGGTTAACACTGGATCAGTTTCAAAAATTGTTGTTTCCATTAATCACACAGACACAAACGTGGGAAAACAGAGTCCACGTTGAAAAATATCGAAGTTACCCTTTAAAGGTGTGTTCACACCGGACCTGTTTTTTTTCCCACTAGCGACAAGTTTACATACAAAGTCAATGCAAACAGGCGATTGAGCGTATATTCGCCCGCCAGCGATTTTTCGCTCGTTGCTTGAGATGAGAAATCTCATCTGGAGCGGTATTTCGCTGGGTCCTGTCGCTTGCAGCTCAACGCTGATTGGCTGCTGTAATCCCAGAATCCCGGGGGGGTGCTTGACTGTCATGACATGTCAGCTTCATTAAAAGTATAGCTGCAAATTAAAAGCAACAATAGATGTAAAAACAC
>NC_065513.1:2512656-2544061 GCF_006386435.1 Epinephelus moara
GGCTCTAGGACAAGTGCACTTACATTGATCACTTCCATAAAATAAAACGAGAAATTGGAGAAGATTGAAAAAATTGTTCAAATTAAATTAGGGAACTGATCACAGATGCATTGTGTCTGTGTGTTTTTACATCTATTGTTGCTTTTAATTTGCAGCTATACTTTTAATGAAGCTGACATGTCGTGACAGTCAAGAACCCCCCCCCCCCCCCGTCCCTGAAATTCCCTGATGCTTCAATGACGTCATCAAAGCGAAAAAGCGAGTCTCTTGATTTCTGCCACATTTGACGAGCGATTGCAACTGAGCGATGAAGCGATATCAAAGGGGCGAACCGAGCGACAGCGAAAAAAAAACAGGTCCGATGTGAACACGCCTTAAGTCTGTGAGAGTTCAGAGCTTAGGGGGGACATTGGAACTGTGCCAAACTGAGAAGATCCATTGTTCCTATTTGTCACCTAGACACGAATGTGTGAAATGTGTGTCTTTTTGAAGCAATACGCTGTGTGCAGCAATACAGTGAATTTAGATTCTACCTGTTTTAAGTAGTCAAATTTGCGAAAAAGTTGTGGTGATTGGATAAAAATGCAAGTTAGCACAGAATTCACAGGGATTGGTTGACTTTGTGTTAATTGTTGTGATTGCAACATCATGAAATCTTGGCGGGACTGTGAAATATGAAAACCATTTGTGAGTTCATGTTACTCCATTTACAGTCAACACACACCTTATATAAGAAAGGAGTGGATCACTTGTGCACAAACAGTGATAAAAGCTGCAGTGCCATGGGCATTTTGTCCTTCATAAAATAAATACTTTAATAAGTCCTTTTGTTGACGAGTACAACCCCATTTGTTTGATTACACATTTGATGCAAAGATAACGTAACAATCCACCTGCAGCCTACAACCACTCAGTTCTGAAGAGCCAAGTGCAAGCAGGGGAGTGTGCTGATCAGAGGAGGTGCAGCTGAAATGTCACTGTGTGGTTTGTGTGTGTGTGTATGAGGTTTGACATTTCAGACAGAGATATCATTGCAGAACAGGGTGAGAGGTGTACAGCCCTGTTTCAGAAAGGGAGGGGTGTTCTGTCTCACCCTGAGAGTGGTGGACTGTGGTTTTGTCACCAAAGCAGGCCCCTGCTGTCAGACAATGCTGGGCAAGATGCTGGAATGCAGACTAGGAGTTAAAGTCCCTGTGGCTTCGCTGGGCACCTGGTCCTCAGTCCCCCACTTGATAAGCGCCATCGCTTCTCCCCTCCTCAGTACATCCTCCCCCGGCTGGAAATGCCAGTGCAGGGCTGAGGGCAGAGTTTGCCCAACGCTGCCTCACCTTGATGAACCATGGGGCACCTATACTTCTTATCAGCACCCATACACCTGCACAGCAACCACAATAGGAGGCCATGGATGTGTGTCTGTGTGGTGGTAGTTGGGGGAAAGGCAAACAGATGGACAGACAGAGGAAAGCCTGGTAGACAAGGAGGCCTCTTACTTTGTTGAACTCTTGGATATGTAAATAAGTACATTTCTTCCACACAAAAACAGCCTGACAGTTGGAGGTTTGTCAAGTCAGTGTGCCTTTGACTGTATCTGCTGTTGAACTGAACTTTCTTTCGCAGTGGAGGTTAGCGAAGGTGCTGCTAGATAAGAGATCAGGCCAATAGCCCTCCACCAATCTCTGGACCCATCTTTTGCTCTGTTTGCTTATTCTACCAGTCGTGACCTCAGAAATAGGAGGGAGTGAAAGTGAGTATAATTTGGGTGCTGGTAGCTGAACTCTATGATGGATTTCTGTAATTAAACAAGCCTCTACAGTTGCTGTTGCTGTCTGTTAGACCTGTAACACTATGCTGTAATGGTCTGTGCAGCCACTGTGCTGCCTCGAAGAGGTTAAGTTGAGCTATTTTGGATTTAGGTGGGCTGCTAAATGCCTCTTTGCATCAGGGGTCGCGTTAACCGGATATTCTCGGTCATTGACCGGTTTTTTACAACAATGACCGGAAAATCTGAAGGCCGTCGGTCATTTCGAACGGTTGCAATTACCACCCCTGCCCACTTGGCGGCGGAGTGCACAGTCAGTGGTTTAAGTGGCTGCCATTTTCACACTGCAGAGAAAAGGTCATTCATTCTTCATGTAGCGTTGTTGACATAACGCTCTGGACACACCGCGCGGAACTGAAGCACGGCGCCCAGCAGCGGAGGCAGTTTTCAGTCAGCGCCCATGTTAACCTATCTGACTGTCCACACAGGCCGCTGAGCAGAGCGGAGCGCCCGCGCAGTAGAGGCAGCAGTTCGGCGTCTGGTCTATTTTTCACGGGAGCCACGAGCGCTTCTGTCAAGCTGGATCGAGCGGATCGTACCAAACAGGAAGTCGGGCACAGAAAATATGAGAGAATCCGGCCAATTTTCAAAATAAAATAACAACAGCACGCACTGAGGAACGTGAGGAGGAAATACCGTGTTTATAATTCAAAATAACACAACAGTGCATAACCGAACACATTTTTCAATACCCTAATCACTTCATTACAATTTTAATTTTGTGTCACCGAGCCTACAGACTACATAAATAAAATGGTCAGAACAATATGCCCTATTCATTCAGTGTTTATCCAACACCCTCAATACATGGACATGCAATGACAAATTGTCATTAACTTATTACGTTATAAAAAACGATTAAAATATGGCCTTACCCATGTTTAAAATGACCTGTTGAAGTGAAAAAAGGAGTACTGACGGGAACAGACGAGTGGAGTCGATGTTTAACCGGCGCGGAGAGCGCAGGGGAAATGCGCTGCCTGTGGTGTGGACAGTCAAGCGTAACCGAACACATTTTTCAATACCCTAATCACTTCAATACAATTTTAATTTTGTGTCACCGAGCCTACAGGCATAACTGCATAACGCCCTGGACACACCGGACGTGTTAGTGCCGTCCGGTGTGTCCAGGGCGAAGCCTAATGGCACGGGTGTGTGGATGTCTGTTCATCTTTTCGTTCATGTCCTTATTAATGCACACTTTATAATTTGCTTGTTGGATTTATTAAAAACGAACGAATGAACTAAATGTCTTTGAATATCTTTATTATCATTTAAAAACAAAAATTAAAATGACCGGTAAAAATAGATTATGACCGAATTTTTATGACCTTGTCGGTCAAAATGACTGGCGAGGAAAAAGTCTAGCGCAACGTCTGCTTTGCATATGTGTGTATATGCGCACACAAGCATGGCTTTGAGTGTATGCATGGCTACACACTTCTGTGTGTGTTTCCTATAATTGTGTAAGCCAATGAGGAACTGATAAGCCTAGTGGAGCCAGACAGCAGACACTTAAAGATGTCTGCATTGATAGTAAACCCCGAGTTCAGTATAGGCACACAGTATAATTTTTAACCTGGGCTCCTATGGTGAAGTGTATACACAGTGTCTGAATAAACATTCCTTAAAGAGAGCATGTAAACAGATTGATCTCATCACTACTGGGATAGTGAGCAAAGCTCAGGCTGAATCCTGGTCTGTGTGATGTTATCAGGATGTCGTTTTGTTGTCATAACCATCAGAGCACAGTTGTGCTGCATTCTTCCGCTGCCACAACAGCAGACTAAAGAGGAAATTTAGCTCTTCCTTGGAGTTGAATGTAATTCTCCATATTGGGAGAGGAAATCTTAACACGGGATTGTCTGCAGAGCCTCTGCTCTGGTTGAGGGAGATCAAAGCGTGGGACAGGCAGTGTTAAAGGGGGCTTATTTAACTACTGTGCTGAGGGTCCGCAAGCTTAAAACAGCTATGATCTCACTGCTCATTGAAATGAATCCTCCATCCTCCTTCCACTCTGTGGCCTTGAAAGAAACTGTCTGCAGAAAATAGGTTAAAAGCTAATTGATGACATGTTGTTGGAGTGCATGAATCGTGCCTCTGCCTGTGCTCGTGAATCTGTGCACAAGGACATTACAAGTGCCTGTGAGAGTGCATGTGCCATGTCCCTCGCCCCCATCCCTCCTGTCTGTGTTTTTGAACTTGGAGATGAAGCCATCTGCACTGCTCTCTGGAGACACCGGGCTCCCTCGTCTCCTTGTCTCTCCCCCATTTTCTGCTCCCACTATAATGGGAAAATTGCTCTGTCTTTCCGCTCTAGTTGGGATTGGCAGCATTGATAAGCATTGCAGAGACAATTAGAGGTAGGAGTTTTCATTGAGAGGCTTTCAAATGACGCTGAGCTGTCATTGGTGGCTAATACCCCTCGGGACATACCACTGCACTGAACATGACTCCCTCCTCAGTGAGAGCACACCCCTGCTTAGAGGTAAAGTCCAGTGTTTGGATGCAGCAACAACCTTCTCAAAGAAGCACAGTCTTTTCATGGCTATAATTGCATTCATCTGAACAGTGTTTACCCACAGTATATACTCAGACAATAGATGTGTACAGCAGCTGTTTTTTTGCCTTTTTGTTCCTTTTCATTTTGTTGCCGATGAATTAGGGACATTTCTCGCTGTGCTGCAGTCCCTCAACTAATTACTGTTAAAAGGTCTGATATGACTTGGAGGTAGGCAGGCAGTGAGAGGCTGGAACCTGTAGGCAGGCAGAAATATGAAGGTGTGGAAGGGGCTAGGGGCATTGTTTATGAGCTAAGTGAAGTGGACCATCACAGAGGGAGTCAAGCAAAGGCCAAATAAGAGATGGAGGAAACGATTAGAGGAGAGTGAGGGGGGAATCAAAGTGTGTGTGTGTGTGGGGTGGGGGGGGGGGCAACAAGAGCAACATTCCTACATAGGACTCCATCCCCCCTTTCAGTAACAGGACACTCTTGTCTCTGTAGTGAGGGCGTCGCATGAGAAAGCCCAGAGGGAGCTGGACGCCCTGCTCCCTCTACTTTTGTGTTTTCCTGTTTGGTGAGTTTTTACATTTGCTACAAATGTGTGAAGTTTTCACCCCTTTCCAAATCTTAGCAAGATTCAGCGACAACCGTCAACATTCCCAGAGCTATTCATTATGATCCGCCTCTCTTCCAATTCTCAAGACCAGCTCTCTAATTTCTTAATTCATCTGGGGTCAAACAGGCATCAAAACCCCAACTTAGTAGCTGCCAGGTTTTTCTTGAGCTCAGATAAAAGCTGTAATAATAACAATGCCAGGTGAGTCAGTGACACTCAATTCACAGCACACTGCTAATTGGCCATAAATGAGCCTATCTGGTTTGATTTGCTGCTAAGCAATGCTGCTTAAGCTCCCCCAGCTGCCCGCTCTGCCCACAGACCTACTAACACCCGAGACCACCTAAGCTGAACTCATAACTTGAAACCTAAACTACACCTCTCTACACCAACACATAAAAACTGTAGGTAGGGCTTGGCTAAGGCCTTCATTTGAGAAGTTGTATGCAACTTTCATTCTGAGAATAGGAAAATGACATACTGAAGTGAAGCCTGAAGACATTTTAAGTGTAGACATGAAGGTTTTACTGTCCCACAGTGTTGTTGATCAGTATGAAAGACTTGACATTTGGCTTGAAGTTGAAAATTGTGGATGGGGGCTGGTGTGTGTAGTGGGGTGAAATAGCATGGACTGAACCAGAGACTTGTACAGGACAAGTTAGAACATTATTGTAATAACTATAATAGTTACTGATAGATGTCAGTTAAAGGTCCCGTGTCTCTGGGGGATATATTTGCAGAAATGGAATATAATATAATAAGTGTATGCTTTCTTTAGTGTATAATCACCTGAGTATAAGAATTATTGTGTTTTCATACCTTAGCATGAGACATTTATATTTAGATGGGGAGCACCACCATGGTTTCTACAGTAGCCCAGAACAAGGCATTTGCTGTTTTCGCATTTTCACATTTTCGCCTCAGCCACCATACTTTGAAGCTCCTCTGTGACAAGCAGCATCAGAAAATAGATTATTTAATGTAGAACTGCGCTATTCAGTGTTTTTACCTGTTTAAATGACCTGGTCTGTTTGTTTGAAAAGGAAAAGACTTCTATGGTAAAAACGTCCTACATCTGGATCTAAATTTATCAGAGAGGTGCTATTAGTTATTAGCAGGTGCTAGGCACCACATCTGAGAAACACTGATTTGTAATGTGAAACTGCTTTATTCAGTGTTTTTACCAATTTAAATGACTGTGTCCGTCTGTTTTGGAGAGGAAGAGACCGCTGTAGATAATTCGGCTACTGCTAAAAAACGTCTGGAAACAAGTCTAAAATAAGGCGAGTACACAGGCCTGCTACGATGTCCCTACTTTACGCTGCCATTGCATTTTTACACAGAACCAAACAACAGCGGCATCATGCTGCCCTAGTTTGTGTTTTTAGACAGCATCATAGAATCAAAAGAAGTGTGACAGGCATGATGTGTAATACATCAGCATTGGCTTCTAGTGTGACATAAAACATTCAGGTCGGTATACAGTGGTATAACACGGCAAAAACAATCATTTACCATCTCTGTTATATGGCAGCTAATCTCGTCCTCTGCTCCGAGGGTAAGGAGCTCCTGGACCTCATTGTTTTCCCAATTTGTGGATATTTTCGGCTGCTGTTGTTTGTCTGTGAGTTAGCTGAGTAATAGTGAGTAATCTCTCGGTGATGGATTGCACACATAACACGTTGTCAAAATGTCACACCTATCCCACCCTGCTAGCTGTCTCTTATACACAGACATAAGTTCGGAGCTGTTACTACCTCTGCTGTCAGTTTAAAGGCGAGACAACTCTGTCCCCCCATCCCCCCCCCAGTACTGCAATAATACCTCTTATACAGAACCCCGAGGTGCAATAACGGTCTGAAATTCCCACCTTGAACAGGCAGTGTGAAAAGGGCTGAAGATATACCAATAGTCACTTAGGGTTGAAGTACATCTCTTTACAGTACATTTATGACAACTACAGAGTTGAGTGTAGAATTTCAAACAAAAACTCTGTTTGTACATCAAACACAGATGTTTGGTATATAAATTTTATTTGATGTACTCTCTCTAATGTACAGTACAGTCATGTGTGTGATTGTAATTTCTCAATTTGTCTAACTCATGAAACTTGAACACCTTGTTTCTTCACTATGTACGTTGTACAAACTAATTATATTTATAACAATAAGACAACACTGTGTTTAAGATCTTATCATTTTTAGGGACCAAAAAATCCTGGTTAGGGTTAGAGAAAGACTATGGTTTGAGTTAAAATAATCACTCTCGCGTGATCATTTGCGGGTCTTGGGTTCACTTCCAGATGACCGCTGTACAGCCAATCATAATGTAAGACTTCATCAATGAGTGCAAGACCCCAAGTCAATCTGACAAGCTTGAGCACATCTTGTATGTGGATATAGTATTTTTTGTAAGAAAATGTACAAACAGTTTATGACAACAGCCTGGTCCATGGCATGTGCATCGCTTTGTTAACAATATCACAATGTTCACACCATTTCATAGAGGAAAAAAATACAGCCATTTGACACTACACCAGTCCGTGATGATGCAAAATGGTCATAATTAATGCAAGCAGGCATGCTGAAGTTACGTGACATCGTAGGAGCACCATGCACAGGAAGACAGGGTCTTGGAACCTCCCATTTCCAACAGTGGAGGAAGGCAGGAACCAGTGACACAAGAGCCATGATTCAAGAGGAGGTACGGAACCTGGAGGAGGAAGGACGAAGGTCAAGGGTAGTGGAGCTAGCTTCCCAAGGAGCCTGGACCAAATGGGACCTCCCCGAGAGGAAGATCACTTGGGCGGACCTATGGAGACTGGAGCCATTCCGCATCTCTTTCCTGCTGAGATCAGTGTATGACACATTCCCAACCCCAGCAAACTTGCATAAGTGGGGCATGAGAGAGGAGCCATTGTGCAAGCTTTGTGGGGAGAGGGGCACCATGGCACACATCTTGTCCGGGTGTAAAACAGCACTCACCCAAGGAAGGTACAGGTGGCGCCATGACAAGGTGCTCATGACACTCGCTAACACCTTAGAGCAGGAGAGAAAGAAGAAACGCCAACCACTTCGGAAAACAACATCAATCCAGTTCGTAAGGGAGGGGGAAAAGCCACTAACCACAGCAACAACAAGAACCAGTCTGCTACAAAAGGCCCAGTCATGGGAAATGAAGGTCGACCTGGGAGGAAGACTGCAGTTCCCCCAGATCGTCCAGACAACCCTGAGACCGGATGTGGTACTGTGGTCTGAAGAGGCAAAAAAGATCATCCTCATAAAACTTACAGTCCCATGGGAAGAGGGATGTGAACAGGCCTTTGAAAGAAAGAGCGCCAAATACCTAGACCTTCTGCATGACTGTAGAGGGAAAGGATGGCAGTCATGGCTGTTCCCGGTCGAGGTCGGCTGTAGAGGATTCCCTGCCCAGTCAGTTTGGAGAATGCTCACAGCCATTGGAATGACAGGGAAGGAGAGAAAGACAGCAGCTCGCAATATGGGGGAGGCAGCAGAAAGAGCCTCTTGCTGGTTATGAAGAGAAGTTAAACTGAAAGCCAGGAGGAGGAGATGGGCAGTGACTTGGCCACCACTGCCGAACCCACCACCAGGAGGGTGTCGTGGTTAAGGGTCGAAACACCCGATGAACGGTGGGTACTGCCTGATGACATCAACTCCCCCTGGCCAAGGCTACATTCACTTAAGGTGAATGAAGGAGAAGCATCTTCAGATGTATTTGTAATCTGAGTTTCGAGAAACTTATTTACTGCTCACTGTTATGAAAACTACTGAAACTGTATTTTTATGGCTGTAGCGAATGAGATAATATTATTACTTTGGACACAGATTAGGACTAATAAAATGAAGCCTATTTCATAGATGTGGGCATAAACAGTAGGCAGACATGTCTCAGAGTTTACTTGAGCCAGGGCCTCCCAGGTAAATAGGTTTTGTTAACTCTTGTCTGAAAAATGGCTTTGTTAAGCTCTTATTTGTTTGGTATACATTTGGTGATATACAGAAAGATAATGTTTAGAAACAGACTAGCTTGTTGATTTGGAGATGTAGTAAATGATACATGATGATGGTATTTACCTGCCATCAGATATTCTATGTGTCAGATGGGATAGGGTCACTGAGAAGGGTGAAAGTAACAATAAAGAAGACAAAAACACAGGGGTGTAAATATAGACAGTGCAGGCAGTGTGGTTGCACTGGGGCCCATGGGGTGGAGGGGCCCGACCGCCACCTGGAAATACGCCCATGTTCAAAGAAGAACTCACATTTAAACAAAATGGTGCTATTTTCCATACATGCCCTAAATAAGGCAACCCATCTCCATCATGGTTTTCTGGTTTTGTAAAACAGTGTCAATCTATAACAAATTATAAACTTATTCTACATAAACTTTTTTTTTTTTTTTTTTTTAAACTTTACCAATGAAAACTATCAAATTGAACTAATAATTTCCTATTTTCTTTTGTAGATTTGTCTTAAACACATACAGTATGTAATGATGATTGCTGTGTAATATGTATGTTAATGTGTCCAATATCAAGTATCTGCAAGTGGATGTAACGTAAAAGCGGCAGTAAGACACACTGTTGCTAAAATATATTTATACACCTAAAACTGTGTGTGTGTGTGTGTGTGTGTGTGTGTGTGTGTGTGTGTGTGTGTGTGTGCTTCATAACTTGTAACTAGGGTGTAATAGGGCCCCTCATAATAGCGTGCACTGGGGCCCATTGTAACTACCTTACGCCACTGTAAAAACAGTAAAGTCGTGACTTAAAAACAGTTACATTACAGGCAGAATGCAGCAAGTACTGCATCTTTCCATCAATAGATTCTCTCTTTACCATCTAGCATAACAACAATAAAGTTAGATTCCCAAAGTCACAAACTCCATCAACCTTTGCTTAGCTTAAACTCAAATAATGGCAAATTTGATTGGTTCCACTCTGTGGGGTCCAGACCTGTTGGCACCACTTCTCCACCTTTAGCTTCAGATCAATCCCCGCACATCCTGTCGGCTCTGTTTGCACAGCTTGCTGCCCAATGCTCATACTAATACAATACATTACCTCAAAGCAGAACAAACTATCACAAGCTGTCATAATGCTTAGTGTGTGCAGCTGGATCATCAAATAGGTGAACCTACTGGCTCTGTGATGCTCAGGACTAGATTTAAAGCGACTTTAAAGTCTGAAATAACTAACTGATGATAATAAAAATTAATTGACTGGGTGGCCAATGCTGGACGTTTACAGTATAGTTGTGTTTCTGGAATCATTATAAGCCCTACAAATATTTATTTGGTTTCTGTTGATGTCAGTCTGTTGATGGGCCCATCAGTAAAAATGATCTGTTTGGCCCATAGACTGTACAAAATAGTGGATGGAGCTACCGTGACATCACCCATTGGTTTGTGGACTGCTGTTTTGAAGCCTCAAGCCTGGCATTTAAGCTGTTGCGATCTGTGTTCTTGGAGCCTGAAGGGACCGTATTTGTATGAGAGGGTGGAGCTGTGGAGAAGCGAGGGGTGGATCTTATTCACTGAGAAGAAAACCATAATATTACATCTCTGAGCACAGGGGAGCTGCTGGTCTACTGCCGCCTCAAACAGTTAGGTAGTTTGCGTTATTGTGTGACTTTGGCTTTTAAAAGGGTTAGTTTGGATTAACTAAAGTAACACAATACAATAAACTAATTGACTGCACCCGCGTTCAGCAAACTTAAATTACTGTTTTTGACAATGGAGTCTTGTGGCTCTGACGAGAGCAAAGATGGGGAAGTGAAGTTGTTAACCTGGTGTGATGTCATAGAAAGGAGCAGGGCACTTGTCAGTCAGGAAGGTCCCACTGTAAACCCTAATCCATCCATGACATAAAATTTTAATGTGAAGTCTACACAAATGCCCCAGATTGTCAAAATGACTTGAGTGTTGAGATAATTTGACCAAAATTTATAAAGCAGATCTCACCTAATTAGTTTAAGGCCAGTAAACAACACTATCATTGTGCACTTAACGAATTGTGTGAGTTTGCCAGCATGCTGTCAGACAATGTGTTTAAGGCCATAAGCCGAAGAAAATGAATATTACAGTGTCTAACATAAAGTTGTGCTGAGGTGAAATTAAGAGCACTTCCTGGTTCAGAATTAATCTCTTTACCTTATTGAAGCAATTGAGAAAGCTACGCTTGTCACAATTTATTTGTTTGTTCAATTAAATATTAAAACAATATTGTAAAATGTGTACTCAGTGTTTTTAATTTCACAAGACAGAATTAAATGCTCAAAAAAATAATGTTAAACTGACATTAATTTCCCATCAGACAAGGGTCATGTGACACATTTATTTTGTGTCTGGTGCACTCAAAACTCTTGTGTTACTGTATTGTACTAAAGTAAAAGTTTGAGTGCAAACTGTTTCCAGAGAAATAAAGTTGAGTGAGTGGATGAAGGTTTACAGTGTAGGATTCTGACAAGATATAAATCTGTCATGAATAAGACAATGTTCCTAATTGTTATCAAATTACGTTTTTGATCTATTCAAGCAACAAAATATGCATTAAACTGTTGAAAATGTGTTTGAGGTTATTTTCCCCAAACACTGTGTGAAACTTTATCGATCAATTAATCAGTTTTATTTATAAAGCCCAATATCACAAATCACAATTTGCCTCACAGGGAGACAGGGACAGAGAGAGATGCAGGACAGACGGGAATGACAGTAGCTTACAACAACATTAATGAAAGTAATAATATTATAATTATAATTACGGCTACTGTGGTACAATATGTTGAAAGTATATATTAATATATGATAGTATACATATGTGACAATAATCATATGTGTATAATAACAGTAGAAGAGTTAGAAGCTAATGATAACAGCAGCAGCAGGAGGCATCTGGCAGGACTACGGCAGCAGCACAATTACACACGTCACACTATCCTGGCACCGCTGCAATACGAGTTAACCTGAGAGACAGTGGAGCACAAAGGCTCTGGAGAAGAAGCCGAGTTAGTGACATGCAGTACGGCGAGATGCAGTAACAGGACATGAGAGAGAGAAGGAGAGAAGGTGCCTGGTGTATTATAGGAGGTCCCCCAGCAGACTAGGCTTAAGTCAGCCTAACTAGGTACAAGGCAAGCCTGAGCCAGCCCTAACTATAAGCTTTATCAAAGAGGAAAGTCTTAAGTCTAGTCTTAAATGTGGAGACGGTGTCTGCCTCCCGGACCACAACAGGAAGATGATTCCACAGGAGAGGAGCCTGATAGCTGAAGGCTCTGGCTCCTGATCTACTTTTGGAGACTTTAGGGACCACGAGTAACCCTGCATTCTCAGAGCGCAGTGTTCTGGTGGGATAATATGGCACTATGAGCTCTCTAAGATATGACGGAGCTTGACCGTTTAGAGCTTTATAAGTTAGGAGTATGATTTTAAATTCAATTCTGGATTTTACAGGGAGCCAGTGCAGAGAAGCTAAAACAGGAGAAATGTCCGCCCCCTCACCCCACCACACAACTACACAACCCACTACTGACTCTTTTTTCTATTTTTTTATCAAGCTCACATTTTATTGACTGTCCGAATATGTCTTTTATTGTGTGTTTGTGTTGTTTTGTAGGCTACTGTCTGTTCTTACTGTACTTACTGAGCTATGAGATACCCTGAATTTCCCTGAGGGGATGAATAAAGTATCTATCTATCTATCTATCTTGGTTCACACCTCTGGATCCAGGGTGGGCTTTTTACAAGAGGTTTAATTGCAGCTACCTTAAAGGACTGTGGTACATAGCCTGTTAATAAAGATATATTGATCATGTCTAATAAGTGAGTGTTAACCAAAGGTAAGACTTCCTTAAGTAGCCTAGTTGGGATGGGGTCTAAGAGACACATTGATGATTTAGATGAAGAAATCACTGCGGTTTATGAAATATGGGTCTTGGTAACCTGGGTCATTCATCCTTGAAATGTGGAAATATGCATTTAGGCACTTCTAGAAGTTACATGGGCTCAGCCTGTTCTCATTTTAAAGTCATAGAATAACGCTACCTTGTCAGTGATTTCGGTGTTACAGAAAAGCCATCTCTGGCAGTTTGTAATGCAGCCGTAATGATAGGATGGTTGGCTGTTCATGAGTCTCATACCAATAGACAATGCTCTAAACACAGACAGACAGACAGACAGACAGACAGACAGACAGACAGACACACAGACACACACACACACACACACACACACACACACACCCACACACACACACAGAAAAAAATACATTAGAGCCTTATATGAGGACAATATAACCTGTGTGAAGACTTACATTCAAGTACACAACTATTACCCATAGAATCAGACTAGCTTTATCATCTAGCTAAAGAGTAAAGACTTTTGTTGAGATCAGAGACAAAGAACATCTTATGTTTTATGATTGCAATATACTGATTGGGGGCTTTTTGTAAAATGCCCTTAATTTCTGATAAGTTGAATGATTTTGCAAGAGTTCTGTGTTGTCTGTTTTATCACTTCCGTGGTATTTTTGGTGTCCTTTATTTCCATGTGGGTGGGACTCTTTTACGACACAATAAAAATCATGACTGTTATGCTGCCAGTTATCATTATAATATTACGTAAACACATATTTTCATCTTTACAGTCCAGCTAATGATGTGTTTGAACAAAAAAAGGGATTTGGTTCAATAACAATTCCATTAAAAATAATCTGAATGCGTTTCTACAAGCACCAAATGAGTATATAGCACAATAGTGTGTTCTTCCCGCCCACTCCACCCTACTTACATCTTCATACATACTTGTGAATGTTGCAGAATTGTAGTTTTACAATGCTTCTAATTTGTGTAATCTCAACCATGAGTGACACATCATTATCCTCTGCGTTGCTGAGGCCGAGACTCATGCTGAAATAATGTAAAAACAATAAAGGCCAGGTAAGGCTCTGCTAACCACTCTGTGAGTGTGACAGGCGTTGAAGTGGGAAAATGGGGAAAGCAATTTCATTCCCATTCATTTTAGTAATAGCCTTAGTGTTGCTGAATGTTTCCACTAATGCATCACTTGCAGGTACCTGACTGACAAAAATAGATTTTTAATCTCATTATCTCCAAAAGAGCTATGCAGGAAGAGAGATGGAAAGAGTGTGTGAGAAACAGAGCTGGAGAGAGTGTGTATGTGTGTGACTGTTCATGACTGAGTGTGTTTGAGAGGGAGAGAAGAGAGAGCAGGAGGGGGTATGGGTGTACAGATATGCACCCTCGCTTCCTCCCACCCCTAGGTGCTCTAATTGAGAGGAGGCTTTTGTTATATAAACAAGAGGTACACCTCAAGTTGAAAATTAAATATTTGCGGAGCAGGCGTCATGCTTTTGAAAGTGATATATATTCTAGTGGGTGAACGCTGGTGTCAAAGGGGTGCTGATGAAGAGGTGGTTATTGGCATGGAGAGCCTGCTCCCTGCACCAGAGAGTCAATTCTCACCTCACTGCTCCTTCACAACAATGAACACAACAGCCTCTAAAGCTCTATTTCTGTACGCTCCAATCTGATCATGCTGCTGCTGATTGTTCTACATCTCGATAGGCTGTTAAAGTGGTAATCTGCAAGTTCCTTGTTATTTTCCTCTTTTACTTTGTCTCCATGTTTGGTGCTAAGCGCTCATTACTGCAGTTTTGCTCTGCAAGTCCCAGAGATCAATCAGTGTGTCTGGTGCGCCAACATCTTTTTTCTCGGATTTTTGAAGTTTAAGTTTCTCTAAGTAGCACACTTCCATGTCTGGCTATTGCTGCTCAGGCTAATTTATGTTTCAGACATGGCAGAAAGTCTGACTTCCTGCAAGGCAACGTGTAGACGTGCAGCAAGTCAGAATTCCCAGTGGACGGGCCATATTTCCTCGATACAGATCAATTCCTTCTGGCAAAATGTATGCTGAATGAATTGTAAAGATAAGATGATCAGATCATGCAGGTATGATGTTGGAAAGTTCACTCTCTCAGGATAATAAGGAAGTTATTTAAATATACCACAAAATGAGATTTGAGCATGGAGGTTCATTCTAGAACTTAGCAACAGGTTGTGTGGCAAAAAAACAAAACATCAAAGCTTTTTTCTGAGCTTTCAGTATTTCATGTCACATGATGGTACTTGAGCCAGTTCAATTGATGAATACGGGAGATGTAGCTAAAAGCTCAGAAAAATAGTTTAGTTTAGTAGATCTTGTTAGTATTATTTTGTAACACACAAAATTAGATGTTTAACATGGTTAACTGGACTGAAAGTGCCATCAGCAGCTGAAGGCCACTCTGCTTGTGTTACAATTGAGGATAAAGTAATTGTTCCTGGATGGAGTAAATCATCATCATAATGGCGACAAACTGAACACATTTGCTGGACAAAATTTCAGCCTTCAGTTCAGATTCAACTGACAGTTTTTTACAAACATGTTGTTAAAACTGCAACATGCACACTGTAGCCTGCAACATGCACACTGTAGCCTGCAGGTCTTTGTAGCAGTGACCACAAAAACCTAAAGAAATGACTTTGCAGGACATTTGCAGGACGAAGCTACCATGATGTCACCCATTGGTTCATGGACTACCGTTTTGAAGGCTCGAGTTTGGCATTTTTGCCATCACCATCTTGGTTTTGTGGAGCCAGAAGTGGAGAGGGTGGAGCTGTGGAGGGGGTGGATCTGACTGAGTAGCCAAGAATGCTATCATCAGACTAAATTTAAGCCTTAATAAAATGTAAATTGTATATAAAAAGAAGTTATATAAAAATTCCCCATCTACAGTTGTCATAAAAAGAGGATATTATCTATAGACATCAAAACCTTTATTTTTGTTCCAGGCTGTAAGCATGTTTATTTCTGCTGTAAAGTTGGGCATTTTAATGTGGGGGGTATATGGGGATTGACTGGCCTCTGGAGAAAGCCTCAAGTGGTCGTTAGAGGAACTGCAGTTTTCGGCTTTATTTTTCGGCCCCAGGGGTTGCTGCTTGACTATCACATTATTATTTTCTAGTTCACATTGCAAACAATCAAAATTAAAGAAGTCAAAGGTAAATGTTTTTTTGACAGGTGTGTAAGTTTGAAGATCTTTGGGGGAAAAAACTCAAACAAACAAAAAAACAAAACAAGTGTTGAAGGTTGAAGGTTACAGTATGACAGACACTATACACTAATTAATGAGAGACATTTGAAAGCAGGGCATTATTAATTTGAGATGCAGAAAGACAACATTTCCTCCTGTCTGCATGGGAGGAAAATGTGTGCTAATGCATCGGCAGAACAGAATAATACCTCTTAACAATAGCTGCCTCTGCAGATTCAGCCACTATCTAAAAGGCTTGTATGGCATAGCAGAGGGTAAATGGGAGCTGGAGAGTCTGGTGTGAATCAATAAAAGCCATCAAACACCTGAGGGGTCCCACAATTTTCCCACAAACCACTCCACCCCCTGGGCAGGGGGAAACAATGGTGGGGCATCAATACCTGCAATTGGGAGAAGGTGGGGCAAGCAAACCATACAAGTGGGTCACCTCTCCAGACAGCAAATGGGTGCGCAATCGTTTGCATCAATTCAGTCCAGTGGGAGATGGAGGACAGGATAAGGAACAGGTGCCATTAGTAGTGTATTGGTATAGAAGGTGGGCACTTGGGAGGAAGAAGGGGTGTGGAGGTTTTTAAAACAGGTAGACATGGAGACACAGGGGGGTGTAGGTGTTTTCAATTACCCACAAATTCAGGGCAATTTCCTCCTCTTTCTGACCACACCTCCCACTGCGAGGCTGATGGGAGTCCTGAACAAGAGGCGTGGAGATCGCGATTGTTTGACTGCAGGTTGGTGGGGAGGAGCAGTAGGAGGTCGGTTTTCATCCGTGTGCCTTGTTCAACCTTTCTCTGTCACCTTGCAGCTTTTATTGAAGCTTTCTGTTTTTTTGCAGTGGGGTAGGAACTTCAAAGCGCATCTCAACTTCTGTGTAGATGTTGATAAGCCACTTCCTGAGAGCGAGAGATACTCTTATGCTGCTTAAAGATAACAGAAACACACACACACACACACACACACACACACACACACACACACACACACTCTCTCTCTATTGTTCCATTCAGCAGAACAAGACCATGCTGTTTCTGTTTTGCAAAGTAGTTAAATTTGCTCTGTAGCAATGCACACCTAGTCTCACTGATCACTGTCAGCTTCAGTTAAAAACGCCTCTGCAACTGCCATTTGCATTGTGTTCCATTGTGTTGACAGAGAGGAGAGGTTTTTAAAGCTTTGGATTAAATTATTGCAGATACTTTGTCTGCATGGTGTCCTGGAGCAGATATGTTCTGACAAAAACACCTCAGCGGGGATGACAATTACAGAAATGGAACCGTTGTGCTCATTAGGACGGGGATGTGAACCATGATAATAATGTCCACCCATACAGGCTTGTCTGGCCCTTATCAACTCATTATTTGTTGTGAGAAACTCTTATCCCTTTACCCAGTGTTTAATTATTGTTGATAATACACTCTAATTCAGGGGTCTTCAGCGTTTTTCAGGACAAGGACCCCTTAGCTCCAAGTGAGGTGGAGGAGTGACCCATATTGTATAAAACTGAGGTGCACTTGATATTATTCTTTAAATATTTTTGGGTCTTCTCTCATTTTTGCTTGCCTGTAGCTGCTAAATCAGCAGCAGTTGTAGCATGGCTTAACCTTAGTCTAAACCTCTGCACTTTTGCTGTTGGTTTCTGAGGTAGACAGTGTGTCTCTTGCTTAAAAAATTTGAAAATTATCCATTGTGGCTCACAAGAACACCTGGAATAATAGTAATACAGCTAACTGGCCAAAATTTTTCAATAGTATGTACATATTTGCTAACTAGCGCACCTCGGCCATTAGGGTATATGTATCACACAGTGATTTAGTGTTAGCTAGCTCACATGATTGCACAAGGATCCATGGGTAACAGCAGCCCATCACCATGTTGTGTACTGTAAATTAAATAGGCTTTTTTTAATGAATAGGCTGATGCATCTTTGCTGATAATATGTCGGATTCATGTTAAAGTGTATTTTCTGAAATATTTTAATTTTTAGAAACTGTTATTATTAAATTAAGTAAAGTTCAGTACCAGAACTGACCTGTTTCATTATGTCTAAGTCAAAGCCACACCCGATCCGACTCACACTTATGATTACACACATATGATGCTACAGTCACTCACATTAAAATGGGTTCTCTGTTCTTGAATTACAAATCCAGTGGAGGAAAAGGCTCTTTCACTGGCCGCACTCGATGCTGGGATGACGAAAACATTCTGCACAACCACTGCCAGGTTAGGATACATTTTAGCATGCTCCTTCCATAACCATAAAACCTCAAAATGATCCTTCTTGGGTGTCTTGAACTCTATGTATGCACCTTATCCTCGGGCTGAAAAGTTTCATTGTTGGAGTCATTCATGTCTGTGACGAATGTGACGACCGGGTCAAAGATTTACCTTGTATCATTGACTTTCAAAATAAAAGAAACTGTGACTTGATAATAGGGTTTCAGATGTCAAAATATTACACATACTGCACATCTTTTTCATTTGTTTTATTCTGAAATATAAAAATATATATTTTTGTTCTTAACAGCTGCCCGCCTGCGGATAGTTCATTTCTACCCGTGAATTTATATGTTTATATATTTTTACCTGTTACACAGCTTTTTGAGAGTTACCCGTCGGATACCCAACCTGATGCAGGACTGTGCCCCCTTGGGTTCACGAACCCCGTGTCAAAGACCCAGGCTCCAATGGATTTACTTTTTCCTCTGGGAAATGTAAAGCATAAGGAGAAAAAAAATATAACAAGAAGTGACAATGAAAATCTGTGAATAAAACAAAGCAAGCAAACAACTTATGACCCATGTCAGGCAAGGCTGATGACCAACCAGGCAACACCACAAAAGCCCCAGGTTCACTCAAGTATCAACTAGCTGTGATTTCAGTCTTTGTAAATTTGTGCAGTATTATGCCAGCATAAAAAAAATTATTGGAAAATTTATTCAAATTAGCGTGATGACGTAGTTGAGTCAGCGTGTGCCCTGTATTTGGCTCCGCCAGCTTGTTTACAGGTAACACAGTGCTGGTAGAGAGAGTTGGGGCTGTTTGTCTCAGCCAGCAGCTAAGTTTAAAAGTATTTTAAGATAAGTGTCAAACTAAGTTAGTCTACATACAGACAGCTGTCATTTTAGCTTATTAGTAACAATTCACTATCAGCTGAACTAGCGTGCTGTCCTTGTGTAAAACATAACGTTAGTGACGGTGGATGAGAGACTGTGGGCGGAGCATACTGAATATCGCTGTCTACATGTTTACATGTTCATGCTGCTGAACACATGTATTGATAAAGTATTGGCTTCTTACTCACTAAGGGTTAATGTCACTTACAGTAACGAGCGTAGCTGCCGTCAACTCGTGTCATTTTCTAGTTATCTTCACTTCGTTTCCACCGCGGCCACTCGGCTGTTCATTGGTTACCGTGTTGTGTAGGCTTGTGTGTGTGGATGTGTGTATGTGGAGGAGTTCACCGCCAGCACAAAAGAACCGATACCGTTAGCGCTTATCAATACTATGGTCTTTAATAATTTTGCTCCGGGGCTAATTTAGTACCAGGTTTCGGTACCCATCCTTGATCAAAACACAAATGAAGTGAAGCTTGTAGAAATGAAATGAAACGCACAGAGGTTTTTCAAAATCCCGGGTAAGGGCCTAATGTTGTCATTATTCTTACTGAGAAACTTGAGACAGTTAGGGGCATTTTTCCATATTTAAATGATCAATAGATTCTCAGAATTGGTGCTGATTAATTTGCAGTCACTCAACTTATTGATTCAGCTTTGTAGCACTGATTGTTGTCTGGGGACATGATAAAGCTGCATGAACAGCGGGGATCAGTGGGAGCAGAACGAGCCTTTCCCAAACTCCACTCTATCCACTCCCACTCCATCATGGAGTGTAACTCCATTTATAGTCACCTTCACAGCTGATTGAAGCACCTGTCATTAAATTGTAGGGTATAAATACAGCAACAAGCTTTGGGACAAACTTTCCTCCCTGCGACAGAAAAAGAAACTGTCAAAACTTTTCATAATTCATGGAGAAAAATAAAACTTAATCCTATTTTGTTTTCTTCATATGTATTTTTAGCACTTATATTTGATCTGTATGTGCTGCTATTGTTGACCTGAATGTTTATGTATTATTCTTTTGTCATTAAAAGAAACAAATAACTTGATAAAAAAAAAAAATAAATACATTTAAGGAATAGATAGAAATAAAACTTACTTCTAAGTTTCTTTGGTGAATCTGATGTTTATAAGCTGCTTGTTTCTTGCAACAGCTCCTGTAACTTTATACTATACAACACTTTACAATCAAATGAACATGACTGTTTTCCAGAGACGAGAGAAGGGTGTATTTTATTGGAAATACAACGTAACCTTTAAAATGTTAACGCCTATATGACAATGTTAAATGTCTATCATAGTTTGAGCAGTTTACGTTTGTAAAGGTAGTCACATGGTACTTTTTTGTTCTGGGCATCTTCACAATGTACACAATACAGCATTGCACATGGTCAGTAAGTCGGCATCAGTGCAGGTTTGCTGTTGGAGGGTTTGATAAGCCACTTCCACTCCTCGCTAGTTGGTTTGGGACAGCACTCAATGTGGCTGACCCTTCGCCGGAATGCAGAAACGGAGTGAAAGTGGGTAGGGCGAGGGTGTATGGGCTGGTTTGGTAAAGGCCCAACAACAACTTAATCTGGCCATGAATTCAGGGAAGTCATTTTAAGTTTTTAGCCATGCTAGCAGTGTGCCTTTACATCAGTGTTTGGGTCAGTTTTGTACAGGTGTTCAGGGTTCCCAGAAAATAAATCCATACTGACACTGGTGCTCCCCTAATTTGTCTCCTAAAGCCACAAGGTTGTTGCTACAGGTTGAATAATTGGATGGACTGTCACGAAGTTTGGTACACATATGCAGTGTTTGAAAGTAGTGACGTACATGTAATCAAACTAGTAGTTTAACTACATTATGCAGTGGCTTGCTGGTAATTCAGCTACATTCACATTTGCAAAACAAAACAGCATCTTTTTTTGCCACCAAATGTGTGTGTTTGTAGCGACCTATCACTGTTTTTCCACTGGGGATATGCCATGAAAATTGTTTTTTTTATTTATTTATTTTTTTTTTTTACCAAGACATTGCTGTGTTTCCAAGATATTGATGGCTTCTCCAGTCAGGATTGTGCCATTAAAGCAGGTTTTTAAGGCCAAACATGATCTTTTCCTAAGGACAACTTGGTGGTTAACTACATGTTAATCAAAGTGTTGTTGAAACATAAAAACAAGTAAAGTTTCAACGTATCTACTACATAATAATGTACAAATGTAACATTTCAGTGGTTTGCAGAAACGTACAATGCCAGCATCTATATTCTGCCGATTGGGCTGCAGCCATTGATTATTGCTATTGATTAAAGGCGCTGTATGTAAGAATGTGGCCAAAACGGTTACTGCACTCAAATTCAAAATACTGCTGCGAGTCGTGTCCGCCCCCCCTCCCCTACAGATTCGAGGTTGCTGGACAACAGCACGCTGGAGACTGATTTGTTTGCCCACGGGCGGCTGCCATGGCAGGGCCGCGTCGCTGCGTCCTTGATCTTCGGTTCTCCAGCGGACCGTTCGAGCAGGTCCGGCTTCTCTGCTGCTTACACTGCTGCCGGGATACAGCTGAGGAGGAGCCGGCTGCTAATGCTATGTACCATAAACATGATTTGCGGACTGTAAAAATGTTTTTTAAATGCAAATATTCTGGCTGTACTATTGTTGTCGGTGAGATCAGTATGTTATATGAACATTGTTCCTTAGTCTCTGTGACATATTAGGATGATTTTACTACTATTTGTTTTAGATTTCTTACATATAGCTCCTTTAACAATTGTTCAGAGAAGCTGTTGAATGCTACAGTACTTTAGAAGCTACCTTGCTATCTGAGTAACCTTTCACAATGCAATACCCCACCTGGACTGTGTTGGATTCTCTCTGGAGGGCAAGTGCCTGACTGGACACTCAGTACGTTTACATGGACAGTTTAATTCCACTTTTAATCAGAATGAAAGGCCATTCTGATTAAAAGTGGTCATGTAAACGATCTTTCCAATTGAAAAATGGTCATTCCGATTGAAAATTTAATCGGATTTAAGGGGGCGGTTTATTCCGTTTGTCATTCCGAATGAAAGAATTTTGTGTGCATGTATACACTCATTCCTCTTTAAGCTCATTCCGGTCTTTCTGCGCATGCTCGTTTCCTTGCCCTTCTGGCGCGATGATGTATATAGCGCGCATAGCAACGGGCTGCATAGCAACGGGCTGAGATAGAGCAGTCGGACTCGTTGCACTCACTGGTTTCCATTCGCCACAGCACAGTCTTCTATCTCCCTTCTCCTCCTCGACAGATGAAGCATTAGCAGAACAAGGTTGTTGTCGTACTGCTGCTTCAAGAATATAAGCAAAACACGCCTGAAAAAGGCACTAAGAACGGCGTCGTCAAGCATCTCATTATCCGGAGCGAGGACTACAGTGTTTTCTTCCGGTAAACGTAAACACGTAACATGCGCCCCGCCCCCTATCCAATCAGAAACCTTCCCTGCCCCAAACCTTGCGCAGACCTGAATAAAGGTGATTAAACTGATCTCCTATGTAAACCCTCATTCGGAATGAATATTTCCCATGTAAACTACCTGGAAAAACTTTAATTCCGAATGATTTCATTTAGATTTATTTCATTCCGAATGAGAAGCCATCATGTAACTGTAGCCATTGTGTACATAACCAAAGCTGATATTCATTACACTTTCCCATGAATAATGGTGTATATTATTTTTATACACGTAGTTTATGCATGACCTGTGAACAAGTGGGCACTTTTTGCATTGAACTCAACTGAGTGGCATTTTATGGTGGCTTATTGACTTTGTTGTATTAGATTTTGTTGTAATTTAGCATCACATGTACCTTTTATATTTGATTGTTTCGTTTCCATTTCTAAATAGCTTTAGTTAACCAAACCAGATTTCTCCTGAGGGTAGCTTTGCTGTAATTCAGTAATTGGAAGCTTCCAAAGCTATGTTTTCCAAATAGCTTCCCAAAAATGTATGCTCAGTTATGTTCCTCTCTGTAAACTTTTTTTTTGCCAATTGGTGCTAGCTATTCAGGTCAAAATCCTGGACAGTGCCATTCAATCAGGTGACTCTTTTTCTATATGTCAATTCCAACAGAGCAGAGACTCTGGTGTGAGAAGGAGAGGAGGTGTGTGCTTTATGATTTTAGGACTGATGTAATGGTGGGAATGTGAGATGCTGTCCTGTTCCTGCTGTGGATCACTGCTGTTCAATGGCAGCTGCAGAGCAGTGCTGCCTATGTTCAGGTGAAGCAACCAAATGGGCATCTTGTTGAGGTCAGGATGTGTGGACAGTTAAATCATTCCACAACCAGAAACCTTTGATTACCAGAACCATCTGGAAACATGGACAGTTATAAAGCAGCAGCCAATAATGTTGGAGACATGGAAAATGACTAAATTACAGTGCACAAGTTAAAGGAGCTGGTGGGATCACAATTTACTGGAGTTGTCCATCCAGCTCCATCATCAGGTCCAAATTCCAAGTGTTTTAAGATTATAGGCCTACTTCTCTTCAGTTGTACTTTGTGGTTAGCGCTCATTAGAAACTGTTGGCATGCTTACATGCAAAACTATGATGGTGAACATGGTAAACTATACCTGCTATACATCACCATGTTAGCATTGCCATTGTGAGCATTTTAGCACGTTGACACTAGCATTTAGCTACAGCCCCACAGCTGCTAGTGTAGCTGTAGGCTCTCAAGTCTTTGTGTAGGTAAAAGTGTTTAAAAATGAGTCTAGTGGCAACTGTGAGTTACATCATGTTTCCTATTAATCTTGCACCTTCCTCTCCAATGCAACTATGCACACATAAAAAAAAAACTCTTTACAAGGGACAGGAAGCTTCCCCTGCTTGCAGATGTTGCCACATGAACATGTGAGGGGCCTGATAGGAGCCTCTATCAACCATGTCACTTCCCCTGCTCCCTGGCTCAGCAATGAGGAACAACTAGGCAGCCATTTTGCACAAACACACACAAACACACACACTGATACTACATCAGAAGTGTGTGTGTGTGTGTGTGTGTGTGTGTGTGCGTGCAGGGGGTGGGTTAGGCTTCTTTCTGGATGGTTAGCCTTATCTTCCCTCCCATGCACATTTACAATGTATGCTGCACCAGATGGCCAGAAAACACTGAGCTGCTAATAGTACCACTTGATCATGTTTTCGCTACACTATAAATCAGTATATTAACAACATACATAAATGTCATACACGGAGCATTTGATGGATCCCCATGTGACACGTAAAGCCATTTCATAAAAGGAGAGTAAACACTTAAGGGACAATGTAGATTTAGCCATATGTGCCTTAGTGTTCTGTGAGAGAGATCTCACAGGCAATATCCACAATTTAAATACACTGACTTGAATGTAATTAGAATGGCTCTTCATGTTTGCATTTACATACATTTGTAGCTCATAGAGAGGTAAGATTACTGATGAACATGTAGGAAGAGTTAATTGGCTTGCATCTATGATTCAAAGCTAAAGCAGCTTTTATTTTGAAGTTCATTGTAAACAAGTGGTTATGAGCTCAAAACCTGGAGAGAGCTATCAAATTCCAGGTAAGCCTGCCACAGCACATACACACACACACACACACACACACACACACACACACGTATATGTATATACATACATATATATGTGTACATATACATATATATATACATATATACATACATACATATACACACACACACACACACACACACACATACATATATATATATATATACATATATAGGCACACACATTTATCAGGCACACACTTGTAAATGCGAGGTAGTGTGTCTCCAGTAATACATTACTGCTCCCATGTGGTGAAATCGAAATTTAGCTGCACTTATAAAGGGTCAGTTCACCCAAATATAACAAAAAGCACATACTTTATCACCTCTGTGTAGTGGCATCTCTTCATGCACATAGTTTGGCTTTATTTCCTCAGGTTTTGTGATATATTATTATCTAGATTTCTGCCTCCACCCTAATACAATAGAGTTGAATGGGATTTTGTATGTGGCACATACAGCAAATCTCCATAACACGTCGATCCATGGAATAGAAAAGGCAAAAAGTACCTACAATAAAGACAAATAGGCCTTTATCACAGAAGACATTTTGACGTCATAGGAGAAGCACAGTTGTTACTGATAACATTAATGATAGCTTCATTCTATTCAAATCTCCCACTAAGCCATAACTTCCAACTTTGCTACAGTGCAGATGCTCTTGCTTGCTTTCTGCTTTGATTTTGTTTTTCCTTCTTGTCACAAACTCCTACACACTTAAGGAGGTTTCCTAATAACTTTTGACAACTCTGGGTTGCAATTGTATGCTATTTCTTCAGAAGAAATTGCAGATATTGACATATACACAGAGCGATGGCAGGGGACAGCTCAGACCAGCGGGAGCTGCAGCATGAACAATCTCTGTGTGACAAGAGTGTGTTGAGTCCTGCAAAATCCACAACGGGGTAATCCTGCCAAAACTGTCGGAAATATCTACAGGAAACTGCCGTGTTACAGACAAGGATTTTTACACTGGAAGCTGAGAAAGGACAACCATTGGTAAGACAGCTAAGTTTGCTACCACTAATCAAAGTAGTGTTAACCATGATGCTACCTTAAATAAATTAAACCTGTATGATACAGTATCTTTCCCAAAACTTGTTAAAGCGGTACCCAAACAGATTGATCCCACTGCCGCCATGCATACACTTGATGCTAAGCCAAATGGAACAGAAAAACAAATTCTGGCATCGCAGGAAGGAATACAGCATCACTGGCCATACAGCTCAAAAAACAAACATCAACCACTATCTCAACTAGAAAAACAAATAACTGGTTGCTCTGTGTTGTAGAGTGTAGATCAAAAAATGTATCGGGTGCTTTTGGAAAAAAAAGGAGCAATCTAATAATCAAGATATTGTCATTCGTCCAGCGGATAAGGGCGGTGCTGTAGTTGTGCTATCTAAAGGAAAATATATTAAAGAGGCTCATTGCCAACTTGATACCAAATATTATGAAAGACTACATAGTAACCCCTTGCTGGACATGAATAAACAGTTTGATGCTCTACTGAAAGAGGTGCTTAATGAAGGTTGTATTAATACTAATGAATTTGGTTTCTTAACTGTTGAACACCCTGTCATGGCAGCATTTTATCTACTCCCTAAGGTGCATAAGGAGCCAAAAGATAACCCTCCTGGTCGTCCTATAATATCAGGTAATGGTATTCTTACAGAACCGGCATCTAAATATATTGATTCATTTATTAAACCTCTGGTTAAGAAACTTCCATCTTTTATTGAGGACACCACTGATGTGTTGAATTATGGAGCTACATTAGGGTCAAAAGTTTTGTACTTGAAAAAATAAAATTTGAAACTGAAAATTCATGTGTTGATCATGAATTTTGAAAAATACAACAATGTATTCAAAATAAAAATAAGTGTATGAAACGTTTTTATTCAGGTTCAACAGCCACATTTTAAGTGCTGATATGTCCGATTTCCACATAGTACTGTGAACGCAGCGTAGTGTCCGCTTCGCTTGCGATAATGGCGTCCGGTCGGGTCAACCTGCTGGAGCCCATACATCCAGCACACAGGTGAGAAATGTTAACTAAGTTTTGGGAAATCATAACAAACATTAAGGGGTCATTTTTGTGACAAAGCACATTTCCACTCACCTGACCTGGCTCCAGGTGATTTTTGTGGCTCCAGGTGATCACCTGGAGCCAGGTCAGGTGAGTAGGGAGGTGTTTTAGGATTGTTTCCTTTTCCCCAAGCTCAAAGGTTTCATCCAGGGGACACGTTTACTGGATGTGGAAGCATCAACAGGGCCGTGACGATGGAGCTGTGGAAATGTGTTTTGTCACAAAAATGACCCCTTAATGTTTGTTATGATTTCCCAAAACTTAGTTAACATTTCTCACCTGTGTGCTGGATGTATGGGCTCCAGCAGGTTGACCCGACCGGACGCCATCATCGCAAGCGAAGCGGACACTACGCTGCATTCACAGTGCTATGTGGAAATCGGACATATCAGCACTTAAAATGTGGCTGTTGAACTGCAAAATCTGGCATAATTTATCGCTCTTATACCGCAATTGGTGCTCAGTACTGTCTAAAACAGATTTCTAAATGGAAGTTTGTCACTGGCATCAATTTTTACACTGCCAGTCACATGAATATGGTGTATATAAGTGTTGAGTCAGAATTTTTTTAGTTCCTACGTTCCCTGAAGGCACTGTCACTCATGATTCCACACCCCTCTCAGTTGATGCCACGCCCCCCACACTACATCAGGGTCAAAGGTCTGAAACTGAAAAAAAAAAGATTTGAAACTGAAAAAAAAGATCTGAAAGTGAAAAAAAGATTTGAAACTGTAAAAAATAAGATCTGAATCTGAAAAGATAAAACATGCAACTGAAAAAAATAAGACCTCAAATGTTAAAATATATATGGAAGTGAAAAGTGAAAATAAGTTATTTATTCAAAAGAATTACCAAAGTGAATCAAAATTATATTTAACCTGAAAAAAAAAAGTTTCATACACTTATTTTTATTTTGAATACATTGTTGTATTTTTCAAAATTCAAGATCAACACATGGATTTTCAGTTTCAAATTTTATTTTTTCAAGTACAAAACTTTTGACCCTAATGTAGCTCCATATTGAACAGGATTGCTAATTTGACTCAGATCCAATCCCATTTTCTTGTTACTATGGATATAGAAAGTTTGTACACAAACATAGATCATCAATCAATCAATCAATCAATCAATCAATTTTATTTATAAAGCCCAATATCACAAATCACAGGAGGGGTTATCTGCTTTGAGCCAATATCTCTCTGACAGAGTGAACTCTACTCCTTCATCTGATTTTCTATTGAAATTGACAGACTGGGTCATTCATAATAACATTTTTTTGTTTATGGATGAAGTATATAAGGATTGGTGTTCCCATGGGTTCTTGTTTCTCTCCAAATTATGCTTGTTTATTCTTGGGTTTGTGGGAAAAGGAATTTGTTTTAAATCCTGTTAATCCATTTCATAATTGCATTACATGGTATGGCCGTTATATTGATGATGTATTTATAGTCTTTGATGGCAGTAAATCCCAACTTTTGGATTTTCATAAATATTTGAATTCCATCAATCCCAATATTCGGCTTTCTATTGATTACTCTCAACACAGCATAAATGTTTTGGATTGAACTATTTTTAAGGGAACTGAAGGACAGTTGCATACCACTCTCTTCAGGAAAAGCACTTCGCGCAACACTATTCTTAGAGCAGATTCTTTTCATCCTCACCACCTCATAGAAAACATTCCATATAGTCAATTCCAACGCCTACGGCGTATTTGTGACCGAGACGTTGATTTTGGTGAACAAGCGGAGGCCATGTCCAGTAGGTTTTCAGATAGAGCTTACAAACCTTGGGTGATCAAACAGGCATTTGACAGAGCTCAGTTACTTGAGCGGGATACTCTTCTTCATAAAAATAGACACAAGCCTGTACATCAGTCTCGTTCTTTTTTTGTCACTACATATAGTACACATGCTGAACAAATTAAACGGATTATTAAAAGTAACTGGGCCATTATTGAGAGTGACAATCTGTTGAGTCAAGTTTTTCCTCAACCACCTGTCATTTCTTTTAGACATGCCCCCACTCTCAGGGATAAGCTCATGCATTCATATCTTCCAGCAGATAAAAAAAGTACCTGGTTGACCAAGCCGGTGGGCACTTTTAAATGTATGCAGTGCCCTCACTGTGATAATGTCCTGCAAACTAAAAGTTTTGTTGATGTAAATACAAACAGGGATGATATTTATTTGTGTGTGCAAATTTTAATTATCAGAGGTTTACTGTGTATATAATGTACTTGGTACATCAGTCTATATTTGATACCCCATCTGTTTTCTAATGTTAAATAATGTTAAAAGGTGGTTTAACTCCCTCTTGTGGTCATTGTCCTGAAGCTCAGGGGGGAGAAAAATGAATAAACTGTGTACCGTGGGTACAGTTTTGCAAAACTGCGCACAGTTTACTTATCTGTCCACATGGATGTAAATTGAAATCTGTACCCACAGTTTAAAATCCGTCCCCATGGACTGTAAAACCGTGCACACAGTTTATTTATTAAACCGTGCACACAGTTTATTTATTTTTCTCTCCCCGGAACCTAGGGGGGCTCCGTAGAAAAAGTCTCTTGTTTTGGGCTTGTTTTCACAGGCCTGGTTGCCTGTCTCGCGAGATCTGATCTGGCAACACTGTCTGCCATCCATTCCCTCCCCTGTCTCACCTCTTTGATGCAGAAACCAGATGGAGGACTTGGTAAAGTATGGGATTAAAATGATCCCACTCGCCCCCCGTATAGCCAAGTCATGGGCATTGCCATCACCCATACTCCACTCGCAAACACCCCCCCAGCTAACCTGCCCCCTAGAGCCCCCTAGGTGCCCCACCCCTACCCCCCAACTCATTCACCTCAGCCTGCACCCAGACTACTGGCTTCTAAGGCCTTGGATAGCACAAGCCATCTGCTATCACTGTTGACAGCTACTAGGATATCCTGGGCCTCTGCTAGTCAGTATCTGTCCTTTAGCAACCCGAGGAAGAGAACAACCATCCCTAGTCCAATAGCTCCAGTGTCAAGGCAAAGATTAGATAAGAGGGTGACAGTAAGAATCTCCTATCCCACAAATCTGATTCAAACTCCCTGTAAGCAATGTATTGCAGGCCCTGCTCCTACAAATTTAAAACTGGCTGTATTTAATATCAGGTCTCTGAAATAAGTCACTTTTAATCATTGATTTTATAAACTCTTATAAGTTTGATCTTATGTTTTAAAGGGGCAAAAAGCGAAATCGTTTCACCGCTAGGTTTGCTGTTGTGCACTCCCTGCAGACCAAAACAAAGTGTGTCATGAGCCACTCCTCCCTCTACCTCTGCTCTCCACCCCCCACCCCACTCGCCTCGTCTGTGCAGCCGAGGACTGCAGCTTCTCCACGGACTATTACATCCAGACGGTCCCGGTGTTTCTTCCGCAGGTTCCACTTCACTCAGCTGCCCGATATACCCGCTGATTCTTCCCACATTAACCTGAATGAATGAAACCAGGGCTCGGTGCTCCGGTTGGATCCAAACAGAGAGCCAGGGCTAACGTTAGCTGGGAAGCTAGCAGAGGCTTACTGGCTGTGCTGGCAGCTGAGTGAAGTGGAGGCTGAGGAGGAAGCACCGGTTAGCCCCCGCTAGCTGGGAGGCTAGCGGAGGCTAGCAGAGGCTGACTGGCTGTGCTGGCAGCTGAGTGAAGTGGAGCCTGAGGAGGAAGCACCAGTTAGCCCCCGCTAGCTGGGAAGCTAGCGGAGGCTAACAAACTGGCTGTGCTGGCAGCTGAGTGAAGTGGAGCCTGAGGAGGAAGCACCGATTAGCCCCGGTTTCACTACAGGCAGATTCACTCGCCACAGGGGCGAGGAAATAAAACCTAGCCAAAAAACAGCCAGCTTAGTTTGGCTTAGTTTAGCAGTTAGCGATGTCTTTCACTCACTCTCGGTCTCTGCTGTGTTTAGCTATTTCTCTGCTTTCCTGTTAGCGTTAGCACTAGTCAGCTGCCACGCTAATGTCCCTACTCTTGTCCGTGAGCCGGAGCCGTGAGCCCGCCAGGCTCACGGAGAAGAGTAGGAATGTTAGCGTGGCAGCCGACGAGTGCTAACGCTAACGTCCCTAATCTTCTCCGTGAGCCGGAGCCGTGAGCCTGGCGGGCTCGCAGGCTCACGGAGAAGTAAGTAGGCCTAAGTAAATTTTATTTAGGGTGACCATATTTTGATTTCCAAAAAAGAGGACACTCGGCCCGGCCACGAGATAGCCTACTTAAATGATACTCGCAATTTACTCAAAGATGCCTTATAATTTTAATATATTTAAAATTTATATGTATGGATAGAAAATTCAGTTATATTACAAAATAATATCTCTCAAAGACAGAAATTCAGATAGGCCCCAATAGGGGACACATACACACACTAGAGTGTGGCGATCTGAGCCCAACGGTACCCGACGGGTTGGCCGGGTTTGGTCAAAAATGTAGCTATAAATTGTATTCGGGCTCGGGTCGGATTCGGTCAGCTTTCAGTGAAAATGTAGTGTAAAAATAAATAAAATCCTATTGTGTGTCCTGTTTATTGCTTGGGCACTGTTA
>NC_065513.1:2544507-2565229 GCF_006386435.1 Epinephelus moara
TGAAAGGACACCAGATCCGTCAAGTATGCAGGTGCTTGACCGTGGAGGGCTCTGTAAGTGATGGTTAAAATCTTGTGCTGGATCCTGAAATTAACAGGGAGCCAGTGTAAGGATGCCAGGACTGGAGTGATGTGAGTGAACTTATGAGATCTGGACAGAAGCCTGGCGGCAGCGTTCTGGACTAGTTGGAGGCGGTCTGTTACACCCGCAAATGTAATAACAGCCCACAAACGTAATAAACCACAAACGTAATACAAATCTGCAGCTTTGAATGTAATAATCCCGCAAATGTAATAAATTTCCCACAAACGTAATAACAGCCGCCTACTACAAACGTAACACACAATTTTCCGCAAATGTAGTAACTATTACATTTGCAGGAAATTATTACATATGTGGGAAGGTGAAAATCTAAACTGTAATAACTTCCCACAAATGTAATATGAGACTGAATAATGATCTTTGTGGTTGTTGTTGTTTGTTTGTCCGAGGTGCTGAACAGGTACTGTAGGCCAGATGCTGCAGAGAAATCCGGAACAGGTACTGTAGGCCAGATGCTGCAGAGAAATCCGTATTAACAAGAGGCAGAAGAAAAGAAAATAAATCCAATTAAACGACATATTTGCTGCCACAGAGTAATTCTGTGAACTGACAAGGAATGACCAGTGTGTATGTCTGTGTGTGTATGTGTGTGTTTCTGTAAGTTATTTCTAACTTACTCAGAACGCTGCTCTGTCACTTTCTGACCCGCCCCACCCGACATGCGGGTTGCTTGTCGACACATGCATCACTATTGGCGGGTGTATAAGTAAACAAACAAACAACAACAACCACAAAGATCATTATTCAGTCTCATATTACATTTGTGGGAAGTTATTACAGTTAAGATTTTCACCTTCCCACATATGTAATAATTTCCTGCAAATGTAATAGTTATTACATTTGCGGAAAATTGTGTTACGTTTGTAGTAGGCAGCTGTTATTACGTTTGTGGGAAATTTATTACATTTGCGGGATTATTACATTCAAAGCTGCAGATTTGTATTACGTTTGTGGTTTATTACGTTTGTGGGCTGTTATTATGTTTGCGGGTGTAACAGCCGGTCTAATGAAGTTTTATTGAGACAGGTGAAAAGAGAATTACAGTAATCTAGACGTGAGGAAATAAAAGCATGGATGATCATTTCTAGCTCGGAATAAGTTAACATGGATCTGAGTTTGGAAATGTTTTTGAGGTAGAAAAAGCAGGAGCGAGTGACAGTTTTGATGTGGTCATTGAAGAGCATGGCCTGATCAAATGTGACCCCAAGGTTTCTCAACTTGGGGCGCACGTTTGCACTAAGGGACCCTAAGCAGCTGGCCACTTTAGATGCTGAGGCGTCAGGTGCAATAATTAAAATCTCAGTTTTAGCTGCATTCAACTGAAGGGAGTTAGTAGCCATCCAGTCCTTAATTACATTCATACAATCGTACAGTGAGTCGATTCCATCGGTCCTATCAGGGTTAAAAGAAAAATACAACTGGAGGTCATCTGCATACATATGGTATGAGATACCTTCAAAATTGCTGATGACATCTCTGAGAGGGAGCATGTATGAGAAGAGTAGGGACGTTAGCGTTAGCACTAGTTGGCTGCCACGCTAACGTTCCTACTCTTCTCCGTGAGCCCGTGGCTCATGGCTCCAGCTCACGCAGATTATACGTTAGCGTTAGCTCCCAGAGTTAGCACTAGAGCTACTATGGCTACTGGAGTAACTTACAGCTATTTGAGCGCTTCTACCAGCTCTTCTAGTCACTGAGCCTCGCCTCCATCTCAGCAAATATATTACATTTATTACAGGTACCATCATCATTGAAGTAGGCAGGAGAATAGCTAAACACAGCCGCCAGGCTGCCTGCCGGGCTACATTTTACAATGCTAATTGCAAATGTTAGCTGGGCTGCTGGGCTACTCACCTAACACAACCGTAACACCTGACCCATTGCTGGGACAGAGCCGGACCGAGGGGTTGGAGGCTGGAGATCAACACAGAGAGGGTGTGTGAGGTCATGCTATACTCCAGATGAAATTACACCTCTAGTTCTTCACATAGCAATTTTTTAATTCCTTCAATCTAGAAATGATGAATTTCGCTTATTGCTCCTTTAACTGAGGTTTGGTTGGACAACAAGAATGAAAATGCTGCTCTTATTGAATCCACTCCACCAAATTTTAGATTTGAGTTTGAAGTATGACAGAACAAAAAAAAGGGTGGCGTCTGTGCCTTTTTCAGAGATTTGTTTGTAAGAAGCTATCATTTGATAGTTTTCATCTTTTGAATATGTGTAACTTAAAATAGAAATTAAGTTCTCTCCATGTATAATGTGATATACAGGCCTCCTAAATACTCTCCAAATGTTAAATCTACTTCAATTATTTGCACTGAATTTGACTGTGACATAATGGGTGATTTTAACGTACACACGGATAATGGGAAAAATGCCTCAGAAATTTCTACCATACTTCTTCCACCTGATGATCTGATCTGATCTTTCCCAACATGTGAGAGAGCCTACCCATATTAGCCTCTTCTCCCCTCGGACGCCGGCGTCCGCAGTCCCTCCCTCCTCTGTTATATGGGCTCACAGGCGAATCTCACAAATCTCGCAGGCGTACTACGTCATCAAACCATGTGATGTTTGGCGTCACCGGATTCAAGGCTATTCAAGAGAAGGCTGAGACACGGGGTCAAACATGGGGGGATTGCACATGCGCAGTGTAACTTGAGCTGCGATTCTGGAGGGTGACAGTGAGCAAGTGCAGACCAGATGTTACTGCGCATGTGCAATTCCCCCATGTTTGACCCCGTGTCTCAGCCTTCTCTTGAATAGCCTTGACCGGATTCAGGAAACTCTTGGCTGAATCTGGCATCGTTTTTCTTTTATTCCTTATGGATTTCGCACCAGAGCAGCCTAAACACACCAAGTCCAAAATCGCGATGAGTGGTGATAAGTCATGTCATGCCGTTTTTCGAGGGGAAAAGTTAAAGGATTACTCGCGATCTCATGCGGATCTGTTCGCCTGCACGTAGCTGGTTTATAAAAGGTAAGAGTCTCACTCCTACCACTATTTTTGGCTGAGATATACCGCCTAGAAAGTGGGATCACAACTTTCACGTTTCATATGGCTTTATTTGGTGATGTTTTATGGTGTTTCTGTCATAAACAACATCAGCTATCATAATCACGCCTGATTTCAATAAGGTACGATGTTTGGAGCTGGCTGAGTGTTGTTTGATCACCGATAGTACTGTTTTGAAGCGATTTCAAAATATTGCTGCTTGTGTTTAAATCACTCTGTGGTTCAGCGCCGGAATATATCTCTGACATGCTTGTGACATATGAACCTTCCAGGACCCTGAAGACATCTGGGGCCAGCCTACTGACAGCCCCAAGAGTCAGAACAAAACAGGGTGAAGCAGCATTATGTTATCATGCACCACAAACCTGGAATAACCTCCCAGATGATGTTAGACAAGCCCTGACTACTTTTAAGTCAAAGCTAAAAACATTCCTTCTTTTGCTTACTCCATGACTGCAACCTTATTTTTAATGGTGATTTAAAAAAAAATGTAAATCATTTAGTAATTAATTTTACCTTTTATATCTTTGTTTTTTCTCTTTGCTCTTTTCTGTATCATTTATTATGTTTTATATTTTATTGTTCTGTAAAGCACTTTGAATTGCCCTTGTGTATGAAATGTGCTATACAAATACAGCTGCCAAGCTGCCTTAGCCATGATGGCGTTGTGACAGTGAGCCAGCATGCACAATAATATATACTCCTATTCCGATGCATATATTGTTAATATTTCTTATTCTTATTTATATTCATGTAGACATTGTGTTGTACATTGTAGCATAATGCCTTTTTTTCGATTTCTAAACTTTACATTCTAGTTTTAGACATTGTAATGTAGCATAGCACTTTTTTTTTATTTTTTACACACTCAGCATATAGCACATATTTTGTATTTTTTAAATATTTTACATACTGGTACGAAAATTGAAGCATAATGCACATAATTTTACTTTTATGTTTTTACATACTCATTATTTTCATACTTCCTATTTCTGGTTTCAGCAATTCTCTGCTTGACAACAGAGTGACCATAATGAATCACAATATGTCAGGTTGTTGTATGATGTCTGATATTTTGCACTTAGAAAAAAAGAGATGATAGTTGTGGTTCAGAAGTGAGTTGCACATCATGTTCACAGTGACTACAGCCCTTTAATTAAAAAAACAAACAAAAAAAACATTACATTAAAAACATACATACAACATACATTAAAAAAATTCTCAAAAGCTGGACAACTAAAATCAAAACTACCTGCATGGCTAGAGCTATGTGAGAAAGTGTTTTTTAATATATATGATAATTTAAAACCAAATTTGTATTCTAAATAGTTTGAAAGACTCAATGCTAAGAGAATAAGCTCATCAGGTTATGACAGCTAAATCATCATTTTGTTTAGGGCTCACAACTGCAAGATTTGATCAGAAAGATGATACCAGCTAAACGCTCAGAATACAGACACAATGAATTAAGTGGAACAGAAATTAAGTTTTAGTGTGGGAAAAGTCACAAAGTCATAACTCTTTGCATTCATCATGTGCATGATGTTAACAGCTCACTGAAAGCTGTAACCGATCAACATCATTTATTGCCTTTGGTTGTTTGCTCTTTGTAAGCTAACATGTTTCTCCTGTGTGCTATTTATCCGGCTCTAGCTCTTGTGTTGGAATGGGCTGTGTGTCAGGATGGCCACGTCTGTGCATACGAGGTTGGAGATCAGTGTCAGTTTCCAACACGGGCTCTATATTTAGCTGGTAGGGGGAGTGGGTGACCCAGTCTGAGTGCAACACGTACAGAAACACTTCTCTGGACCCCAACAATCTTTCACCTGCTTGCTGTTTCTTTATAATTGGTGTGTGGTGAAGGCGAAGATGAGGTGAGTTATGAATATTTTATTTCCTCACTAAAAATGACTGCAGTATGCATGTTTACATCCCTCTTTTCTGTACTTTGATTTTTATGAATTTACATCTACAGCATCCCCACACCACAATGACAGACTGATGTGCCGTAGAGATTGCTTGGCAGTTGAGCTGTTATTTGTGTCCTACTGACAATCCATCTTGGTAATCAGTGAAGAGGCAATTAGAAGTGACCATGTGTCAGTCAGAGGTGCCAGGGGCCAGACTGGGCCTGAACAGTCCTGACCTGCTGGTGAGAGAGGCTTTTCTGATGGCCCATGACTACATAGACTATGTAACCACAGGAGGGGCAGACAGCACCATGGGTCCTGCTCCTACAGTCTGCACCACAGCCCTGCGCCACGCCGGAGATGAGCTCTTCAACCGCTTTCCCATCTTCTTCAGGCGCTGGCCTCGTGTCTTCCAGGATGTGACAGAGAATACAGCCTGCCCCATGCTCATGAGCATCCTGGATGAGCACTTCTTTCCCCCCGTCACTGGGGGGCGGCGCAGAGAGCTGTCCTGGAGTGCAGTGCTTTCAGTATATGTGCTGGCTGGCCAGATGGCTCTGCATTGCCATGAGAGAGGCATGGTGGTGGTCCTGCCTCAGCTGAAGGAGTGTGTGGGGGCCTATGTAGAGAGGGTAATCTGCCCTGAGATACGAGACAAGGGAGGATGGGTAAGATAACACAAGTGGATGCTCTTAACCTTATGTCAGAAGTGTGGACTCGAGTCACATGACTTCAGCTAAACTTGAGTCACAAATTCAATGACTTTAGAATTGACTTACCAAAATCAAAAAGACTCAACTTTAACACCAATGACTCATGACTTGATACCCTCCCTCAAGCTATTAAAAAAGTGTGCCATGAATCAATTAATTTCTCTTCATTTCCTAAATCAACTAACATTAACTCTATTCATTCCCAGCAAGTCAACACTTAATTTCCCAGATCCATTTTGTTTGAACCAGTCTGACAGCATTGAATCAAGTTGTAGGAGAGAACCACAAAGAACTAACATTATATTACTGAGCATCAGTTGGACAAAATGCCACCAAAGATAAAATCATTGCGTACAGAAACTATGCGGTGTTCAATAAAAAAACCAGATGGCAGTATACAAAACATGTGGGTCCAAAAAAAAAAAAACCCCACAGAGATGCAATAAAGTCCGTCATTCGAAATTTGAAATTGCACAAAGAGTAGTAAACTGAGGCTCATATTAACATAATTAGCAAGCTAATGTTTAGCTAATGTTTAGCTAATGTTAGCTTAACAGCTAAGTAACTTTTTAAAAAGTAATAAACTAATCATGATTTTTATGAATTTAATATATGATTACTCTATTGTTAAAGTGGCATTAGATATGCTGAGGAGTGCATTAGGACTTGTTTAGGACTCAAAACTATCTTAATATTGGGACTTGTTAGTCTCAACTTGGGACTTGAGTGCAAAGGTGTGAGACTTACTAGTGACTTTCAAAACAATGACTTGATCCCACCTCTTCTTTATGTAGCATCCACCTACTTTAAACATATGTAGCCATAGTACCGTACATACACCATACATCATCATCATCATCATACATACCATACACTGTTACATAACTAACTCAAAGCCCTGCAGCCATTTCGTCATGTCAAACAACAGGAAAACCCCTGTTCCCTTTAACGGGCACTGCAGTGATTTAGTATTGCACATCAGAGTCATGTGAGAGGCAGATTTTATAAAGAATGGTTTAAACTGAAGCAGCAGATACCCTTTAAGTCCCTTGTAAGGGCCACGCTCCAAAAATGCTGGATCCTACACTTCCTGTGGTGCATCTTGGTAGCGTCTTTCATCAGAGCCTGGTAAAAGCCCATATCTGTAAATTCCGTGGCTCTAGTTTTAACATCTGTTATCTGTTATTTATTGTCTGTACACCCAAGCAGAGAACACTCAAGTAATGTCAATCCACAGGTGTCTCAGAGGACATGATGCAGCTGTGTGTACAGGCTGTGAAGTACTTCATGTGAATAATACATTCATTTTAGCATGTAAAATCAGTGGACACCAGTTCTGCTTACAAGAATCTATTAATTTTGACAAATCCAGAATTTGTGAAGAAACTCAGGGTTGCACACAAAGATTTTTCATGTTTGTTGTCCCCTCGGCCCTCTGAAGGACAAGAGGGTATAGCAGGTTTGTTTTGGTCAGATCCCTTTATATCTGGACACTGGTATTTCCCATATAAAGTTGCCTGAAGTCCCATTTCCACCAAACACTTTTGGTAGAGTACCGTTGTACCAAAAGTAACCCTTCAGACATGGTACCTAGAGCCTAGGTATGTTTAGCATTTCCACCGCAGACAGTGCTCTTAAATTTAGGTGGGGTTGTTTTTACTCACTGCTCCATGCAGCACCCACTGTGTTTCCTCCTTTATCAGTCTGAACCTCATTTGTCGTCCACAGAACTCAGTTGCACGTGAACATTTTCAGAACAAAATAAACAGGCAGGAGTGAGTGTCTCTCTCAATGGAATATTTATTTATATACTTTTAAAAGTGTAAAGATCAACTCATTACTAAAGTCTGAGACAAAAAAACCCAACATTAAATTAAAGAAATGGTCAGAGTTGTCATATTAAAGTTTAAGGTGTGTTGATGGATTTACGTCATCAACTCATGCATTGAGTAACATTGCAAGTAAACATTACACCTTAAAAGTTGCCGGCAGTCAACTCATTCAACTCAGTCATTTTGCTCAGTTTACAGCTGCTGCAAGAGGCAGCAAAACTTCCTTTATTTTTATAGCCATAGTTTACTCATAAAACTTGCCAAGTTATGAACAGTGGTTACAAAACCAGCCACAACTCTGCTCTGAGCAAGACTGACCATTCTCTATTGATCAATCTACAGACTGCAGTGTTCACAGCTCCACCTTTTAGTACTGGATCTGTGTTCTAGGTACCCCAACAGAGAGGTGACCAAATATGTGGACGGTATGGAATGGTTCCATTGGTACCATCCACAACTTTTCACAGTGAAAAGAGACAAAAAGCATACTGAACTGAACAGAACTGTACCATACTGCTCAGTGGAAATGGGGCTTTAGGGACTGTTTTGTACTTATCAGGGGAGGGTTTGGCTGTTTTTTGTTTGTTTTTTAATTTTGACCCTACCCAAAGCTACAAATATTTTTCCATGAGCCTTCCTGAGTGACTGGCAGAAAATGCATGACCCTCCCACTGAAATAGAACTTAATTCAGTGAGAGTTCACTAATGAACCCTCATTTGTAGACAGCCCTCTCTTTTAAATACTGCTTTTCTCTCCTAAATTAGTAGTTCCCAACAACAACTCCAGGGAACCTTCTCTATGACTGAGTTAACTGACTAAGTGACACAGGGGACATGTCCCCTTCAATATTTACAACGTGCATTCGTGCTCACCCCCAGTAAAACATAAAAGTTGCAGGGGGCTTTTATCTTGACAGAGTTAAAGACATTAATACCATAAATTGGTGCAAAAAAACTCATAATGTTCCCAAACCATGTCACCAGAATGCACAAAATTAAGTGTGATGCTCAAAATGTTCTGTTGGAGGACCCCCAAACCCATTTCATGTCTCCCTCTCAATGTTGAAATAAAACGTACGGCCTTGGTCTGTTCATGTATTTTTTACATATCTTGATGAATAATCTAATTTCTTAAAAAAAAATCAAATAAATTCAACAGAAAATACTGAAATGCTGAGGTACAGGCCTTCTGTATATTTAAAAAGTTTTCTTATACCTCTTAATCAACAAGGCCTTGCAACCCCCTGTGAAGCTTTGGTGACCCATAGTGGGAGTTGGGACCCAAGGTTAGCAATCACTACCCTTAGTGATATATGACCACTGTCTTAGTGCACTAAAGAAGAAAGATGCTCTCAAAATACTATTTGCTTGGGGTCTTTATGTTGTATCCTTTGACTGGGATATATTATCGCAGTGTATTGTACTGAAGTGTTTAACTTAATTTTAAACTTTCATCTAATCATTTGTTTCTGACAGACTGGTTTTGTGTCACGCTTTGGAGAGAAGCAGGGCTTGGAGAGCCAGGTGAAGAAAGTGTGTTGTTGGACACTGCTGGCATTGGCCATCAGCATCCTCGCCTACTGCTTGTGGAAAAGAATGACTTAGCCAACACTACCACCTAGTGACCGCAACCACAAACTGTCCAAAGCTGAGCTACTACATGAAAATGTTGGCAGATGTACTTCACAGTCTGTAATTCTCAAATACTTCATAAAGGATTTGAACAAATCACATCACTGACTGCAAACTTAATGTTCTGGTGATAGCCGATGTACAACCTTATGGCAGCCTGTGATGTAAGCAGCATTTCAGCCATTCCTATAGTCACGTGGGTGAAAACTGAGCTTACAATGTTTGTGCAGAAATACATGAACTTCTGGTATAAATCACTCTGCATTGACCTCCATGTCTGTTGTATACCAACTTTATATGCAGGCAGGATTACAGAGTGGACTGGCATGTACTCTACTTCTGCTTTATTAATGTTTATTAAAAGACATTTTGTGATAAACCATATTGTGATCTGCCAGTTGTTTTCAGACCACAGTATTAACATTTGAAACCAGTTATTTTAAAACTTATTTCAGATACACTGCACAAGACAAGCTTATGTATCACTGCTGAATTTGATACTGTATTTCACAGCTAGCATCATTTCTTAAACAGTAGTTCTACAGTTACACTTTGATTAGTGTTGTTTGTGCCAAATTAAAAACACCTCAGCTATGATCCCAGTATCAAAATATACCAAGTCATTAAAAACCACTAAGCCAGACTTCAAATATGCAGAAGAACTTTTATTAACATGGACAGAACACTGAAAACTGGAAAGGACTTAGAACATTTCACTGCAACAATTTGACAGCAGAGCTTTGGAAAAGTGTTAACATTTAGGGAAGCTCCTCCTCACCCTCCTCCTCAAACTCTCCCTCCTCCTCAGCAGTGGCATCCTGGTACTGCTGGTATTCAGACACCAGGTCGTTCATGTTGCTCTCTGCCTCGGTGAACTCCATCTCATCCATACCCTCACCGGTGTACCAGTGGAGGAAAGCTTTGCGCCTGAACATAGCTGTGAACTGCTCAGAGATGCGCTTGAACAGCTCCTGGATGGCTGTGCTGTTGCCGATGAAAGTGGCAGCCATCTTGAGGCCACGGGGAGGAATGTCACAGACGGCGGTCTTCACGTTGTTGGGGATCCATTCAACGAAGTAGCTGCTGTTCTTGTTCTGCACGTTCAGCATCTGCTCATCTACCTCTTTCATTGACATGCGGCCACGGAAGATGGCAGCCACCGTCAGGTAGCGGCCGTGACGTGGGTCGCAGGCAGCCATCATGTTCTTGGCATCAAACATCTGCTGGGTGAGCTCTGGCACAGTGAGGGATCTGTACTGCTGGCTGCCTCGGCTTGTGAGGGGTGCAAAGCCTGGCATGAAAAAGTGCAGACGGGGGAATGGCACCATGTTTACAGCAAGCTTACGCAGGTCAGCATTGAGCTGTCCAGGGAACCTGAGGCAGGTGGTGACGCCGCTCATGGTGGCAGAGACCAAGTGGTTGAGGTCACCATATGAGGGGGTTGTGAGTTTGAGGGTGCGGAAACAGATATCGTACAGAGCTTCATTGTCGATGCAGTAGGTCTCGTCTGTGTTTTCTACAAGCTGGTGGACTGACAGAGTGGCATTGTAGGGCTCAACAACTGTGTCTGACACTTTTGGGGAAGGCACCACGCTGAAGGTGTTCATGATGCGGTCGGGGTACTCTTCGCGGATCTTGCTGATGAGCAGGGTGCCCATACCAGAGCCCGTACCACCACCCAGGGAGTGTGTGAGCTGGAAGCCTTGAAGGCAGTCACAGCTCTCTGCTTCTTTCCTCACCACATCGAGGACAGAGTCTACCAGCTCTGCACCCTCTGTGTAGTGGCCTTTAGCCCAGTTGTTGCCTGCACCACTCTGGCCTGCAATACAAGAATTGAGATTAAACATCACACTTTTAGGTGCACAATGAGAAGTTTTCTGATCTTAAGTGCACAGAAAAAAAAAAAAAAAAAAAAAAAAAAAGTAGAAAAAATTAAAATTACCGAACACAAAGTTGTCTGGTCTGAAGACCTGGCCAAAAGGTCCAGATCTCACAGAGTCCATGGTGCCTGGCTCCAGATCCACCAACACAGCACGGGGCACATATTTACCACCTACAAATGAACAGGTAAGAGGTTAGGGATAATCAAATTTAAAAAAAAAACAAAAAAAAAAAACACACTAATCAGGGCTGCTTAAGACTGACCTGAGGCTTCATTGTAGTAGACATTGATCCTGTCCAGCTGCAGGTCACTGTCACCATGGTATGTACCAGTTGGGTCGATACCATGCTCATCACTGATCACCTCCCAAAACTGAATCAAGACAAAGAATGCAAACTTTTGTTAGCTCTTAAGATCAAATGACAACATTTGGGGGGGGGGTGACAGTAGAAACCTCAAGAGAAACTGAGGAGGGATCCCTCCTCCAGGACGACAAACGTGCAATAGATGTCGTACAGAACAACATGATAAATTAACAGTAATCCGTATGACACAATGAGACAGAAAGAGATGCAGAACAGACAACATTAATGAAAGGAATGATTTATTATTATTGTAATTCAGGTTGAGTTCAAACTTTATTTCCCGCCGTGCTGCCTTCGCGCGCGCGGCCCGACCCCCTTATTGGCTGCGACTCAGGGGTTACGAATTTGAAAATTCCTGCTACGTCACTAACCGCCAAGACCGCCTACTTAAGGCAAAAGCCGGGCGCAATTCAAAAGGCATTGCCAAGTAGGCCTCAGTGAGCCGGGAAATGTTACAAAATCAGTAACGTTACCCTTCCAAAAAAAAAAAAAAAAAAAAAAAAAAAAAAAAAAGGGGGGGTATACTTTTACAATCGTACCGGATTAACGTTACCGTTCATATAAAATAAAGTACATTATAAAAAAAAAATATCACGTTGCTTTCCTTTCTTAATAGACAATGCCCACTTCCTTTTTTCCGCATTGCAGTACTTGTTGGCAAACGAACAATGGTGATATTAAGCCAATAGTGCGCAAACGGAAATCGCATAACAATGTTAAAACGGATAACTAAAGGTTTAATGTGTTAAACACAACAGGCGGTCAGAACTTACAATTTTTCAACAGATACAGTTTACGACACGACAAAAAAAATGTTTTAATTGTTTAAAGCTGTCTACACTTCGACAAATTACGGCCCTAAAGACGTCCAAAGTCGTCATTAGTTTAAATTTAACATTAAACGGCAGTTTTCGTAAGTAGGACACGTTCATATTTCGAGGGTGTGGTTTCTGCGACGCGTCCAGGCACAAAGCATCGGCTTCTACAGCAGAGTACACGGTGTTTCCCAACAAAATAACTCAATTTATAATTAAAAAAAACAAAAGTTTAGGTTTTACTAACCTTGGCACCAATCTGGTTTCCGCACTGGCCGGCTTGAAGATGAACAATTTCCCTCATTTTTATTTGTGGAGGTAGAGTCGACTTCTGAATGACTTCGCCTTTCTTGTATGTGCGCACGCAGTGCTTGAACCCTTGTTTTTATACTACACCCAGACCCGCCCTTTACGCCTCATGTCGAATTTGGATTGGCTGATTTGCCCAAGCATGTTTGACAGACACAATTTTAAACCAATCAAATGTTCAAATGCCTGTCCGCTATTGGTCTACTGCTCTTGCCAATCATATTCATGTCAAACGTGTGACTAACGTCGTCTGTGGACGTTGGCCTACTTCACTCATGATGGCGGAGCAGAAATACGACACTGATAATATTCTGCTTTCCACAGCCGCACGTTGGCGTCTGTAACAGGCACTGAAACCTTTTACTTCCTCGATTACAGTGAAATATTTTGATTTGTCCGGTTATAAGACAGCAATCACAGTTGGTTGCTGGTAAGCCACAGTCCACGTGGCTGACAAACAGAATACAATGGTTCAGTTTAGCAGAAGTTTCACTAGCGGAAACTGTCGCAACAGAGCTGGACATGACTGGCGTGGTTTCAATCATAATTTTCAGTCATGTGCCTCAGAGGCCCAGGAGTCTACAGATTCCCATTCCAGCAGCTAGTTTGCCAGCTTAGCTCCCCTTTTAGTAGCTCACTTTAGTAATTAGCTGATGAACAGATTGGAACAAAAAGGTTGGTGATGCTTGATCATTTCAACCATTAGGTAATAGCATCATATTACAGAGTGTTAAATGGAAACGTGTGAAAATATTTCAAAGTAAAGAAAATAATAGTTATATTACAGGAATGGTTATATTTTAGGTAAACACTGAACATTAGGCTTAGGCCTACTACACTATCAACAAGGCAGGCAACCAAAAACAGCCCTGCCGTTCCCTGGCAGATGTAAAATTGTCTGTGGTGTAAAGTGTTTTCTTCCATCTTAATGTAGGTTTTAAACCTGTCAGAGTCAGCTTTATACACCTCAAAACATCTTTCAGAGGCATGGTGAATTCTTAAAGGGATAGTCTGGATTAGTGGGAGATACTTATCCATAGTCAATAGCCTATATTACCTACAGTATGTCAGTCAGCAACCCCCCATTTTGGAGAATCAGGCTGACACAGAAGCTAAGCAATCTACTGTTGTCAAGCAGCAACAAAATGTATTTTAGCCTAGAGTTGCCACCTGTCCCGTTTTTCCCAGAATTGTTCTCTTTTTTCATCAGCTGTCCCGGGAAAAAAAAAAAATCTCTCCCGGGACACAATTTGTCACACTAAAATTATGTATAACAAAGCTTTCATACAGCTTTGCACACACATTACTCTTGGATGGATTACTCGCGAATGCTGGCTTGCACAGAAATGCCACGCATATCACATGAAAGCGCAGGAGCAGAGCTTTCCAATGATACCACACACATCATTGTGCTGTCATCCCATCATGCTATAAATCCAGATCAAGTGTCTACCAAATAAAATCCTGACGAATTTCTTTACAATCCATTATACAGATCTTGTTATCAGTCACTTCATATAGTGAGGAATATCGTATCTTACCACATCTTAGGCTTGCGTGTGTTTCTCCCTGTCTATCCACATTTGTAACGTTAGTCCAGCTTTCAAGATGCAAATAGCCTATCTCCATATTGTCCAGTTGACACTCCATTAAACTTTGTATGACAAGACCAGTGCACTTACCTTTGCGCACCCAATAATATGTCAACTTCCAACTTGCTATGCTGAGATACATGTAAAAATGTAAGAATTTAGTAACACAGATTTGTTTTTTTCATTGATATAAAAATTAATATAAAATACAGGCACATAGAAGGACATGGAATGATGGCAAATCTGGTCTCCTATGTCCAAACTTCATGTTCATTGGTCAGTCTGAACTGTTAATAATGGCCGAGCCCTCTGCCCTAAAGCATTTGGTCGAGTGTCCCTTTTTTTCACAAATCCAAGGTGGCAACCCCATTTTAGCCACCTAAAAAAAGTCCCACCTAAAACAATCAATATCGCTTTAAGTGTATGCTGTATTAAGAGTAATTTCACTACTTTCCCTTTCTGTCCGACAACGATTACCAACAGGGAGCAAGCTTTTGCTTAATTCAAAGCCGAATTCCATTGACTTGTTATGTTTTTGTTGTTAGTGTGTGTCTTAAAGTGGTTAGTTTAGATTCACCAAAGTGACACAAAAACACAAACTAACTAATTGATTGAAGCAGCGGTATACTAGCAGCTCCTGTGTTCAGTGAGCTAAAATTACTTTTTCTGTATGTGGGGTTTCATGGTTTTGAAGAGAGCATAGATGCAGAGCTGAAGCTGCAGACTGCCTTCCTGTTGGAACAGGCAATCTTTTATTTTTTAGATTATTTTGGGGGCTTTTATCACATTCTTTATAGAACAGCTGAAGAGTGACAGAAAAGGGGGAGAGAGAATGGGGATGACCTGAGCTGCAGGTTGGAATTGAACCCAGGCTGCTGCAAAGGATTCAGTCTACATGGGGTGGACACTCTACTTACTGAGCTAGAGGCCTCCCCTGGAACAGGCTGACAGGAAGTGATATTGATTGTTTTAGGTGGGACTTATTTTAGGAGGCTAAAATAGGTTTTGTTGCCGACCCTATCTGCAGCAGTACATCCCTTTGCTTCCGTGTCAGACTCCAGCCTGATTTTCTTAATTGGGGGCGTGCCAACCAACATCTACTATAGGTAATATATTGATTATGGATGAGTACCACATACAACCCCACTTAAAAAAAATCAGAAGCCTCCCTGTAAGATAACTTATGACTAAAAATATTACAATTCAGATTCAGTGTAAGTGTTAAAACAATGTAAAGAAGCTGGCTCACACACAGAATGCCTGGAAAAAAGAAAAGTCTGTGTGTGTTTGTATTGTCTTGTCTGCTGTAAAGCAGAGTTGTGGAGTAAGGGCAGAGGGGCTTATTAATAATTCATCTGAATATTAGGCGTGAATGTGGCAGTGATGCCAGAGCTCCTGGATGGTATAGTTGCCATGGCCATGTCTCCAATGACTGAAGGAGGAAAAATATCTCTCCCAGGTGGCTGTCGCTGTGATGATTAGGTTCTCCAACTGGGGGTTGTGGACATCTGTGCCTTAGCACAGGGCTTTAGATAAGCTTTTCAAGAGCCTATTCCCAGGCTAAAGAACAGTATCTATACATACCATACATTTTTATGTAGATTTGTGCTTGTGCTGAATAGTAAAGGCTTTCTGGGGTGGTATGAATAGTAATTCATTGAGTGTGTAGGCCTACCGTGGAGTTTGAATACTATTATTAAAAGTTTGTATTCATACAGCCCGGGGCCGCATGTTTTTACAGTAACACCACTGCTATGCTATCATATAATACAGTATGTAGGGCAGGCTCAGTCTCCTCTGTGTGTGCATTGTAATCTGACACACAAAGGCCTCCTCTGTTTGCTCCATGACTGTGTTATGTCATGCACATCAGCCTTATTTTTCATATTGTATATCATACCTGTGGGGGGAAGTTGTCAAATAAATAAGAAAAAAACACTAAAATTATCAGCTGGCATTATAACAACAGATGATCAGAGTTGCTTAGCCATGAAGGTCTAAAACAAAGGCTACAGCAGCAGGATTGAAGAGAAGCATCCACTACCAGCACTGACATGTTAGCAGCGGGTTACTTTTTATCTACCAGCTCTAAAAATAAAGCTTCTATATGGGACACTGAACATTGTCTGCTATTTTACATTGCATGTTTTTAGCTGGTTAACACTGTCACTGTTTTGTTACATGAAAATGATTGTTTTTCTACTTTTTGCAGCAGCCTTTGATTTGGACCTGTCTTGGTAATCTGACTTCATATCTTAACAATGTGTAGTTTGTTTATTTGAGTTTCCTGTTTATGAGTCACAAAACATGGCCAACCTGAACAAAGTATGTGGATGTATGTGATTGTGAACATCTCCATAACCATGGGCATTATCATGCTGATCTATGGAGGCCAATCAAATTCTTCCACACCAAACTGGGAAAACTGTTGGGAAATGTAACCCAACCATGAAGAACATCCCACAGACTTTTGTGGACATCTAGTGTATCAAATGTGTTTCTATCCATTGAGACACCCTCTGTGTATTTTGTATAGAGGAAAGATTATATCACAGGATTAAGATCTCCCCTATTCAGTTTTTATAGTTTGAGTTTGAGCATCTAGTGCTGTAGCCTACCACTGAGGAGGTTTAAAACTACACATTATAAGCAGCTCGTGATATTTTTAATGAGGCCATGCTAGCAATGTTGCTCTAATGATGACAGTGACTGTGTTTACATGCACAAAATATTCTGTTTTTTGCCCTTATTCTGAAAAAGACCACTGCCTGTTGGTTGGCTCACCACTTTGGTCCAGGCCGAAACATCCTAGCAACCACTGGATAAATTGTTCTGGCATTTAAATAAATATTCATGGTCCGCAGAGGATGAATCCTAATAACCTGGGTGATCCCCTTACTTTTCCTCTAGTGCCCGTGACATATCTCCACAACTACTGAATTGATTGCCATGGCATTGGATAAACAGTTTATTCATGTTCCCCTGAATGAACTGTTATCGCATTGGTGATCCATAGCGCTTGATCTAGTCAAAATTTAATTTGTCTTATTTAGTCTATGACTGATAACCTGAAAAACCAATGGCATTCTCATCAGCATAAGCATTGCTTTCTGTTTACTGCTAATTTAAACAAATGTTTACATGTAGAAAAGCCAAAGTAAGATAGTCAAGTCATCTCAAGACACATTTTGGATAAGGCAGGTCTAGATAGCCAATATGGTTACCATTACGCATGCGATAGAATATACATGAGGCACTGATGCCAGGCCTCACACAGGCAGAGTGAAGTGTTTTTTTTAACCTGATGCACGGACTCATTGCAGCGTGTGGTTATTGCCAACTTCACTATGTGTATATTGAGTTTTGCCAAGTGATAATGCAGTTGGTTATGCAGAGTTTATGCTATATTATATATATCATAGTATTATATATATAACAAATTTACTAGCCTTGTAAAAAAAGAGACGAGCTGTGCAAGTACCCAGGAACAGTGGCGGGCTTTTTAACCAATTTTACATAGTGGCCAAACGTGAAATTACAATGACCTGGGGCCTCATTTATAAAACATTGCATAGGATTCATACTAGAAGTGTACGTGCGCCAAAAAATAATCTGATTTATAAAACCGTGTGCACGCACACCTGCAAGCACTTTTCCCTTTATAAATCACAGTCCACCCGGAAGGTTGCGCAGGTGGATTCACCTCATATCCCGCCCTCTACACACTCACATTCTACCATGAATGGTCAGTGCTAAGTACCTCATAAATATTTTTGCATATAAATAAGCCTGCTGATCAATGGCAATGTACGCTCAATCATGGCAGAGAAGACAAGGAAAAGGAATTTCACAGAGAACGAAATAGAGGTGCTTGTGGGGGAGGTGGAGGCAATGGCGGTTTTGGGGGGGACAAGAGTCGGAGGGGCAATGCGGAACTAAATCGTCTCAACAGGTTGCCGGTCGGACCACTTAAAGCAGCGCACCCATCAAAAACATCATTAGAGAATTGTGTGTGACAAGTCTGAGCCTGCACGGCAATACACAGCACCATTGAAATAAGCTCTGAAAACATTTTCTTTCTCATTTGGCTCATGGTAGTTACATGTCACATCATGTTGATGTAGCGATGTGAAATACAATCCGGAGTTTTCATGGGTGTTTTATTGTGAAAATTGACTGGATACTCTCGTCTTTTCTGCGCCTGATTTCCTGTTTGACTTGATCTGGTCTGTGTACATTGACGTGCCGTCGCGCGGCATCCGTCAGTCTGTTCCCTACACTGCTGTGCGTCAGGATGAATGAATCGTGTGGAGCCAGGCCACCGTGCCACGTAAATTTGTCAGAACCATGTTTGAGGCACAAATAACTTGTAGCCTACATTGATTGTATGCACATTTTTACGGTTCACACAGACAAATTCATTTTCACTCGGAGCCCTTAAAGCAATGTGAGTGCAGTCAAATGTGCCGATTACATTTGGAAAACCGGACATTGCTGCAAATTGCCTTTTATTGTTGGCCTGTTCACCCACCGTGTAAGAAAACCTGATGTATCGACTGGTCATGTTAATAATGCCATCCAAAACGGCTGGCATTATTGTGCTCAGGGATGGCTGCGATATCCCAGACCTAAGGACAGAATTTAACTGCATTATATCATACCCAAAAGGGGCTTTAGGCAGAACATATAACATGATAAATTGTTAATCATATGAAACACATACCTGACGGCTAATTCCCGCTGGAAAGAGCCGGTTGCCAGAAACCCAAGACTGGTCAGCACCTGTATATGCACGGGGATGGTGCAGTTCTGGTGGGTCGGTCTATCTTACACTGGACCAGCACATGGATCCAAGAGCACTGCTCTAGGGAATCTAAATCGGCTTATTAGCCAGTCATCATCATGGGCCAGGAAAGCTTCATGGTCCCTAAAAACTCTATCCATCCTGATCCTACCACTGGCGTAATCTTCAAGCAGTGCCAGCGCATCCATTGTGCAGCATTACGCACGGCTGTCACCACGCTATTTATATGCTTACTCAGCAATTAGACTGATTGTTACACACCTTGTCACAATTAATAATCAATCAGTGCTATCCACTGCTCTATATCATTTGAAGATGGAAGTATGATATATGAACATAGTGCTGCAAATACAGTAGGCCTAATGGCTCACTAAAGGAACACATCAATAACACTGCAGGCTTGAGTGTTTATGATTATGTGGATCTATAAGTCTGATGACATTAAATGTATGAGATGAATCTGGCTTCAATTCACCACCTCACCATCTGCGCCGCCAGTTTTCCCCATCTCCAAAATGTTCATGCGCAAGGATCAAAGTGGACGTACCGGTGCGCACATTCTTCCGCCAAGTTTATTTTATTAGAACAACGTTTGCGTGGGAAGCATCTTTCAGGCCCCGTTTTGTGCGTAAGCAACGTTTATAAATGAGGCCCCAGATCTGTCACGTGATGCTACAGGCCCCAAAAAGACTGTTTTTCCACTGACTTACATTGGAAAAGAGACATCTTTTAATTGATTGATAAATCTTTTTGGGCATCACAAACTCCGCAAAATGAGTGCAGAAGATAAGGGTAATATCATGGATGTATTAGGAGAACTGGATACAGGGGCTCTGTTCATTCTAGTTGCTCAGTGGCACATGAAGCCAAAATAGTTCAAAATTACTCAGATGATGGGCACTGCTTCTGCATTGTGCGGCCCATAGAGCAGGCGTAGAGACTGGGCAACTGAGTGCAATCAAATGTGGCCAAGCATCTAACTTATGCTGGCCAAGCTGCTGACTTCTGGTTTAACGCTCCGTTTACTTGAATGGGGATGAAATTATTTCATCTTGAGCCTCTCCTAGACTTTCGGGATGTTATTAGACTGAATCGATCAAATCTTGTTGATGAAACAAGTCATTTTGCAGGGGTTATGTCACTCAAAAAATGTATCCACTGATTTACAGACGTCTCTTTTCAAATGTAAGTCTATGGGAAAAAGTTTTTTGGGCCGCAGGGCATCATGTTACAGACCCTAAAAACTGCAGTACTACTGTTTGGCTACTATGACAATTGGCTTTAAAGCCCGGCACACTTGGGTAATCTCATACTGTGGAAAATTGAGCTTATTTGGCTTCATGTACCACTGAGCAACTTGTAGTAAATGTCCCCACTGCTGTAACCAGGTATTTTTGTACATCTATGGCTCAGTGTAGCAGCTTCAGTTGATTATAGTGGGTGTGCTCTGCTGTGAGTATGCTGCCACAGACATATCACGTCGCATCCATGTCCCATGTATTTCGGCAAGTAGCATTTAGCTCAAAGGACCGCCGTGCCGTATCCAGCCTCACAGAGCTGATAGCATGGCTTATGAGACTTAGGGCTCTAGTTTCCTGGCGCAGCGCAGGTGGCGCAGGGTGGCGAACCCCGCGCAGAGCTAGTTTCGAGCAGCGCAACCCGAGGCGCGCTCAGTTTGGTAGTTTGGCAGACCGAGGTGCGCTGAGATGGGTGTGGCGGCGCAGCAGGGGGAGGTGTCGACAGATCC
>NC_065513.1:2565300-2576560 GCF_006386435.1 Epinephelus moara
CAGATAGGGAGTATATATTCAGCATCTGTCATCTTAGAAAAGTCAAAAGAAAAGAAACAGAGTGAGACTGCGAGAGAGAAAGAGAGAGCGCGCGCACGAGAGAAACACAGCATTGATTTACAATTGTGGTGACCTCCTCCCAGGCTACCTTTGTATCATCAGCCCGTGGAGGTCTGCTCGCAGTTCCGAACTGCGAGCTTGGACCTCCCGGACCAAAACATCAGTTTTCAGGAGTTTGGCCGTCTGACGCTGTTGCTCTCTTCTGCCATGGCGAATTGAGTAAACTCTCATTACACCTTCGCGCGGCACATTTAAGGGCGAGGAGAGGGGCTCATTTGATTGGTGTGATGTGAATGGGCTGTGTAAAACCCACTCCACGCCTTCTCTCCTCCCTCTTTCCGACTTGCGCCGGTAGGAGGGATGGAGGTGGGAAAGAGGAGTAGCTGCGCCAGGCGCACGGTGTGCCAAACTTACAAAATCCGCCTGGCCACACCCAGTTGGTGAAGCGCAGGTGCGCTGCGCCCCCGCCGCACCCGGTCTGCGAAACTAGAGCCCTTAGTCTTGAATAGACAAAATGTGACTGTTTTAGGCAAATAAAATTAAAATAAATAAAACATAAAATGAAAGGCACTTAGCAGTTGTCAGCAGGAGTAGGCCTCCACTCCTGGAAATAGATAATACTGTAGTAAGATTAAACAAAAAAACCAAACAGGGAAAATTTTGTGATTTTGTTTGATTTTACAGAATTTGTTTGATGGCAAGTTAAAACATTTTCTGGGTAGGTTGGGTTCTTTTGGGGGAATTGGGAGCCATTAATTTAGAACTTATAAAGTCTTTTTTTAGCCCTGCAAACATGAACTAATGACTTGCTTATACTGTGTAACATGTAAGCATATTTCAGTAATAACACTGAGGCAGACAGTGTGTGTTACAGACAGCCTCAGGACTTTGTGGATACTCTCTTTTATCTCAGTCAGTTTTGCTCCTATCTGTGCTATTACTGGTCAATTATAAGATAAGATAAGATATACTTTATTGATCCCCCAGGGAGGAAATTCAAGTATCACAGCAGCACAGGACAAAATCAAAGGACATTAAGTAGAATAAGATTAAAGAGAAAAAATAAAATGTAAAAAATAAAAGATAATAATAGATCAATAAAAGATAAAATAAAAATTGCTACATATTCATTATTCATTGATCCCTGTCTTTGGGACATAAAGTGTATGCATTAAGAGGTTTGTGGTGACAGTTTGAGGAGGTCAGCTGGGGCTTAATGCACGAAAAACATTTCAGTGCACTGGACAGAGTATTGCTATCTGATGCTTTTTATAAATACATTACCTCATGATGCAGCACTTCTACAGTGTACTTACTGTGCGGTGCCATGCAGTGTGTCTCTGCGTAGTCTTGTTGAATGGGTTGAACCACTGCTGCTTGCCATGACTCAGCATCTCTCAGAACACTGCAGCATTCAGCACCTAGCCTCCAGCAGTTAGATCAATATTACAAAAAGAAAACAGATGCAGCTGGGATAGACACACCCACCTCAGAGGTTATAGTGCTTTAACAAGATTACCTGTGAAGTCATTGATGACATTTGATCATTAATTATGTTCACCAGAATCAGGGGTCTGCAACCTTTACTTTCAAGAGCCATTTTAAAAAATAAATCAATGGGTCGAAATAAACATTCAGTAATGTGTTCTACTACAAGGTGGCTACTCTGCAGTGAGCTTTTTATGATATTTGTTTCTTTAACCTTACAGCGTTGGTGGTGAAAGCAGAGAATCTGTCCACACACTATTAAATTCTTCATTTTTGGATTTGGAATCTATACCTTGCTTATCTAGGGAGACTCAAGACCACCCATTGCTACTGAGCTTTGGCAAAATGTAGAGGAAAAGGTGCCAGGCTGCAGATGTACGATGTATGATGTACACATTTTAGTTGACACAATGTTAAAACAGTTTTTTTTTCTGGCTACACATTTTTACAGCTGGAGAATGTAATAATCACTTTAAGTGATGATTATAAAATCTTAAATGGTTTGGCCCCGCCTCCATTAAGAGACTTTGTTGACTTTCGCTCCGAAGGGTCCATAAAATCAACACGAATATCCTCGACAAGAGACTGTCTTATTCCTTTTCGTCGTACTGCCTTTGGGCAGTCAGTTTTTTGTGTGAAGGCCTCAACTCAATGGAATGCCCTACTGGTTACCATTAAGAACTGCAGCTCCATGTACAGTTTCAAAATTAAAGACACTGCTGGAAGACTCCCAGCACTGCTCTCACTGATTTTATAATACTGCTCTGTGTCTGTGTGTGTGTGTGTGTGTGTGTGTGTGTGTGTGTGTGTGTGCGTGCGCGGGCATGAGAGAGACTGTGTATGTTTGCACACATGAGAGAGTGTGTGTGTGTGTGTGTGTGTGTGTGTGTGTGTGTGTGTGTAATGTTGTGCTCTGTGTATCTATGTTATGTTTCTGTTCGTAAGCTGCCAAGGGACTGCAGATGCAAATTAGCTTTAAGCTAAATCTGGTGCAATACATCAAATGGCAACATTTATGTTTAATATTGTACATGGTCCCTTTATAAATAAACTAAAATAAATAAATAAATTACTTATGGAGGAATTACTTGAGTATGCTATGAGTCCAGCTATTGCTTTTTACGAAAATCTCTCATAGTGTATCTTTAAATAGAAAGTAGTTCCACAGACCACTCTTGATAGTGGGTTCTGTAGATTATCCAATAATCCAACACCATTTGTTGGAAATTGTTTCTGGAAAGAAATATTGTTTTTATAATGTTGCTTTTTAAAACTATTTTTGGGTGATCCAAAACTTAAAAAAAATCATACTTGCTAAATGCAGTTGAGATAATATGTTCCACTAATGAGAGATTTTCATTAACATACACTGTTTTGAGTGTAAAAAACCCAAACATAACATGCATACAGATAAAGTGAATGAATGCTCTCGGGAGATGTACAGAATCAACAATATACATTAGTGTGTAGCAATAACAATGGCATGTGCTACAGAATAAATGTGACTCTGATATGTACATTATAAACCAGTGGTTTCTAAATGTTTTTGTGTTTCATGCCCCTTTTGAAAACAGAAAAAAAAGTATCCATGTGAGAACATGAACTGCATCATAACAGAATAATTATGCAAGCACCAAAAATCCTACACAAGTGCATATTGAGGTGAATAACGCACCAGCTGGGGGAATGGTGTTCCAGTGCACGAGTGCTCCTGATATATTGTGGGGAATTGTTTATCAGGGTGGACAGGTGTTAGACAGGAACAGCTGGGCTCATGCAGCCAATGCAGCATGTCTGCTGCTGAGAGAACCACTGATTCACTCTCATATCAGGTTACTGACTCGCCACTGCTGCAGCATTTAGCCAGTCTCACATTCTGCTATCAATCTCAACACTTTCAGGCCACAGACACAGAAGACACGATCGAAGTGTGTCAGGATAAAGTGTGTTTATTTGACTGCAGGTTACACCCTGAGTTGACTTTGTAAAGATGCTGGAAAATACAATGGCTCAGCTGAAAAGGACACAGAATGAAATTACTTTTTACAGAGATGTTTGTTTAAAGCTTCATTTGGATTTGGGCCACTAATAGCAGAGGCTTTGAAAGAGTATTTAGACAAAGGATACATGAAATACTTAAATGCTCCATTATAAGCAATAGGCCACTGCCCAACAAAGCAAAGCACGTTAACATATTTGTTCAAAATTCAGTTGAGATTCCATCTCACTTTTTGACATCTGTTTTACAGCACAAACCATTTGCGTAATACTTTCTATGAAGACCACATCTTTAATGCATTATAAGGCCATTCATAGTGAATTATAGTGCATTTATAATGCTGTATGACTGCACTCATAAACAGACATAATGCTTCCTGATGCATTATATCAACAGTCATAAAACATTATAGATGTTCCTGAATAGTTATAAACTAGAGGTTGACTGATGGGGCTTATGATACATTATGAATACTTTAACTCACCTACACACTTAAACAATCAACTGCAGTAAGGACTCATAGAATGTTATAGTCCATGTAGTATCATAAGTTATCATTGTATGTGTTAAGTGGAGTGACGTCCATATCGATGTATCAATAATAATGTATGCTTCGTTATTTTGTTGTTGGTGCTTAGTAAAGTGTGATGCATTTTCATGTAGTTAAAAGGATCTATGCTATCATGCATTAGAATACTCTGCCATTTAAAAAAAAACGCTAACAAGTTGTCATGGCGTACTTTGAGTCGCTATTGCCTGCTGACAAGGATCGATATGTTAAAAAATTAAATACACTGGGGCTGGATTGTTGTCCATACGTTTTAAAAGACTGGGCAAATGATCCGACTCAGTGGCCTGAAGTGTCATTTCCAGACATCTTCTGCTACTTAATCGAGTTACCTGGTAAAGTACTATATCACTTTTGCTATAGATATGATGAATTAAACTTAACATAATTTCAGTACCTGACATTAAAGAGACGAATTAATGTTCTCTTTCTCTCGTGTGCTCTTGGTCCCAAGGGAGGGTATATGGGGAGGTATATGGGATTAGCCTATGTTCACTGATGTTCTGTGACGTTATGTCAGTAAATGTTTACTTATTCATATAATTGAAAACCTGTTAAAGAAAGTCTTTAGAAAATATTCAAATTAATGAATTCCAGCACTTTATTATCATCATTGATTAATCATCAAATAAATTCATTCATCCATTCATTCATTCACGCAGGGATTTTCAGAGCAGCCTCAAAAATTACAGGTCTCTGGAGGCTCATAATTTCTTCACAAGTGGCTTTGTCGGAGTTGTGCTCCATCACAAACTGTCACCATCAGACACCTTTCTGTTTCGATCTGATGTGAAGCCATCCTGGCGAGTGACAGACAAGCCGCATCGGACATGGGTCGCAATACAGTGGGATGGTTCTGTCCTGGCCGCCCTGTGCGTGTGTGTGGGAGTGTGTGTGTGTGTGTGTGTGTGTGTGTGTGTGTCAGAGAGAGAGAAAGAGAGAGAGAGGTGGGTGTGTAAAATTTATTAATATTGTTATCTATCTAGATCACGTTGTATATTAAGCCTTAATTTTTTATTCTTTTTCAGTCTTGATGAAAGTTGTTCCCATGTTGCCGCTGTGCTTTTTAAATTAGAGGCTTGTGTTAAGATGGGTATTAACAAAGTGCCATGCACAAGCAAAACCTGTGAGTGGAACAAAATGTCAATTAAAAAAATTGAGCCCGCCCTTGTTGCTGAGACAACTTTTTACAAGGAGGACACCACATCAAGGAAGAGGAAACTCAAAGCCCCAATACCCAAAGCCTCTCTTTCACAGCAGAATCAGTTGCTAACTATGCTCGCTGACAGATCACCTGATGCTGTGGTTTTGAACAGTTTTAAGGATTTTACCAGACCATCTAAAAAGCCATGGTGTTTCAGCCAGCACGAGGTGACTGAAGAGGAGGTGGAAAATGTGGAGAGAGCAACAATCAGCCAGGCATCCTGTGCACAGTGGCATCAAGAGTGAGTTGGTCGTATTACAGGATCCATAGCCCACCATGTCTTGACAGCTGCTGATAAACCAAGCAAGTCGTTAATAAATGAAATATGTCAACAACGACACAGGCCAATTATGAAGCCATGGATCCAGTGGGGGAGACACCATGACAATGATGCCATTGAAACCTATCGGCATGCTCTTGGAGCTGCAAGTTACACAGCCAAGCTATCCTCAGCCATATATATATATGTTCCCCAGTAGACACACCGCATCACAACCTGGTGATCAGGAAGGCTGGTTTTCGCATTTGCCAGTCTATGCCATACTTGGGGGTTTCATGCGATGGCTATGTATCCTGTGAGTGCTGTGGGGAGGGTGTTCTGGAAGCTAAGTGTCCTTATAAGTGGGCTCAGGATACTTCTGGTGGGTTCCAGCATATCCAGCAGTGGCTTGCTGACAAAAGAGGACACCTGTAAACGCTGACAAGCTTGAAGAGGAGCCATGCATATTTCACACAGGTATTTAAATATTTTAGCCTTACTGTACACCAAAATTAAGCATGAAACTAGAATTTGTATGATAATCCAAAATATATAGAGTATTGTCTATATTGTAAATATTAAGTATTATGATTGTATTGCATTTGTTTGTAAATGTAGCAAGTAGTAACAAACTAGGTCCAATCAAATGTCAGAGGCTAGATAAGCAGGCAGCCCCTTACAGAAATGTACAATGGCTTTATTTGATAGGTCCAAATGCAGATGTTCGTCACCCAGCGAGTATATGCCAACTTCATCACTTGGACTCCTCAGACTTGCCTGATATTTAGGGTCACCAGAGATGATGAGTTCATCAGTGGTGCCATCAGTGTGATGCAAAGATTTTGGTCACAACACATTGTTGCTAAACTTCAGGAGCTGAGAGATGCACAGGTAAGTGGTCTGATTTCCTATCAGTATGTAAAAATTACAATAAATAAGTCAGTGTGACTCTGAGTCATATTTATTTGTTACTGAATCATTTTGAATCATGTTTTAGACATTTAATTGAATACTTCTGAGAGAGTTGGGTGATATTTACAAACTCTGATATCATTATACAGTACATATATTCACAATATGAAATTAATGGAATGTGGTCTTGTACCCTGTTCTCAATATAATCCATAACATATGTACATGTTTCTGCTAAGGAGGCAGAGCACAGACATATGTACATGTTTCTGCTAAGGAGGCAGAGCACAGGCCTACTGACAGCAGCACAGAGAGTGGCACGTCAGGTGGCACAAGTGGTGGCATGGCAGGCAGCAGCATAGCAGGCAGCAGAGACAGGCAGCAGAGGCAGGCGGCAGAGGCAGGGTGACAGGGTGTGCAGCAGCAGAGCAGCACTGAAAGAAATGAAATACCTCTGGAAAGACAATCAACAGGTGGAACAGTCAGAACACAAATGAGTTGTTCATCAAACTTATTCATCCCGCAACATATTTTGCCAGGAGGCCCAGATTATTAAATGATAGCACATTTATTTTATCCTTACATTCAAATTTAGTTGCTGTTGTACATAATACTGCCAGACATGTTCATTAATGCTGCACAGACATGTACAATTCGGTCAATCATGGCCTCGTCTCTCTTCTGTCTCTCATCCCTCAATCTCTTCACCAGTTGCAGAGGAATAGGACCATCCAAAATATGGAACCGGCTCTTCAGAGCACCAATCACTCTCTCTTCAAGAAACAGATCACGTATTTGTTGTCAAAGTTCTTTTGTTACTTGTCTTACAATAAAACTATTACAACTGACATATCTGATTCCTCACACATTCATATACTGGAGAGCTGGCTGCTGACACAATATTTACCTAGGTCACAGGAGAATTTGCCACATCCTCTGCTGACAGATGTTTTCTTCCCCGCGTGAATGATGGCGTAATCAGTTGTACACCCAGAACAGCGAAGTCCTCTCTCAAGGTAAAGCCTCGGTCAGCAAGTATCTGAAATGAACAGCATAAATATACTGTGTTTTCATTGACAAATTAACATGGGGACTACAGGGAAACAATAAACACACTGATAAGAATCTGTTTAGGAAAAACAAAACAAGAAGAGTATACAAGGCATGGTTAAAATCTTACCTGATCTCCAGCGTGTAAGTATCTCTGAGACAGGAAATCAGAGTTCCTCACAATGTGAACATCTGATGCTCTCCCACCCCAGCCTTTGGAGACATATGTGATGGCACCAGATGGATGACATGCAATGAAGTATTTGACTGTGGTCCAGTTTTTGTACTTAGAGTAGGTCATTGCTCTGTGAGAAAAGACAAATATTTTTGTAATATTAATATGGGAATAGTTTACATGTATCTTTTCTCGTATACAGAGAAATAACTAGGTCAGTAATGTTATTCTGACATCTGATGAAAAGCAAAAATGTCTGACCTAGTTTTCAGCTTCTTTGAATGTTGGATTCTGATCTCAAAGCAGTCGATGATAGACGTCAGTCTGGGGTATTGCAAAAGAACTTCAGCTGGTACTGTGTTCCTGATGCATTCTCTGTCAGGCCAAGCAATCAAAAATGAAATTTTTGCATACAGCAAATCGAGCCACCGGGAGAACACATCAAGAAAAGTGCTGTGTGCCAAGTCAAGTATTCCACACATAAAGTCCGTTGAAGGGTTCTGCCACAGTTTCACCAATGTTATGAAGAGCTCATCTTGTGTCGAATGTTTGGATGTCTCTCGTGGCTTTACAAACTGCACCAGGTACTGGTGCAAGGTGTCAAACAGTGTCCATGTCAGCCCAGTCATCAGCTTGCATTTGATGTCATTTTCTCTCACACTGTTTGCAAAAAGGTTTATTTTTTCCAGTTGTTGCACAGCTTCATCTCGCTCCTTCCTGGCCTCATCCCTCTCTCTCCTTAAGTTGAAAATCTCATTCTCCACACTCTGAGGAAGGCATGGAGCCTCTGGTGCTGTAGTTGCTGGTACTGGGGCGTCTGGTGGTGTCGTTTCTGGTACTGGGGCTGTGGGAACGTCACTGAGGACAGCCTGGTGACGTCCACGCTCCGTTCGGGGCTCCAGCCTTTGCAGTTTTGCGGCTGCAGACTGCGTCTTTCTGGCAGGGAAGAGCGAGGGTATGTAATCTGGGTGGTCCTTTTCTTTATTTTTCAAGCCTAGGGAAAACAATTAAAAACATGGGAATAAGTAAGAGAGCTAAAGCAGTTAATTTAAATTTGAGGAGACCTGGAGGCTACTGCCACTATTAGTTTGCCACTATTCTGAGGGGAATTAAAGATTATTTTCATTTTGCATCATTGCACACCTTCCCAATAATATTCACATTTGAGAATCTGTAATCAGAGAATCTGGACTTTTTTCTTCTTAAAAATGACTCAAAACGATAAATTAAACATAAAATAAACATCAAAACAGTTGGTGACTGATTCAAAAGTTGGCAATAAATCGATCAATCATCTAATTGTTGTTGGTCCAATATGACGTGAGGTTCTTTTAGCTTTGCACAGAAACAGGCAATAGAAATGTCCTTCAGAGGGCTATATTTTATTTTATGCTTGGAGTACATTTCAGAGCCAGCACTTTTTTTTTTTTTTTTTACATATACCGTACTCAGTAAAGAACTTTAATCAGTACTTCTACTTTTACCAGACTTTTGTACACAAGTATCTGTACTTCTACTTAGGTACTGAATGTGTACTTTTGTACGTGTTGCGAGGAAATCTACACAAATTACAAATGTAGTACAAAGTTCACTAGCGTTTAAACAATTAATCTAATATTCCTGATACCCCTGACATAGTCTACGATTGTTTGGAAATGGTTAACATTACATTAAACTTACCTGAAATGAAGTGCTGACTGCAGACATACACATGTTTTGTTGTTGGGTCCCATAATCTGCCAAACTCGTCCTCTCTTCTGATAGCTTGAAGCCATTTTGTCCTCCTTTGTGGTTCCGTTTTATTATTTGGTAAAATGTAAAACTTTAATTGGTGATTTTTTTGTTTATTTGCAGTGCAAAAGGGCACACAGCAACTCTTCGGCATTGTGGCTAATGGCAGAGACCGGTTTGTTTTCCCCCTCGGCTCTAACCGGATGTGACGTTTGTGGGCATTCCTGTCATTGCTGACTGTATCTATTGTTGCAACCCTCAAAATGCCCAGTGAGTGTGCCATATGATATAGATACAGTCAGCAATGACGGGAACGCCCACAAAAGTCACATCCGGTTCAAACAAGGTTGCTTGTGGGGCTGTACAATATATTGTTTGAACATTGCCATTGCGATGTGCGCATGTGCGATAGTCACATCACAGGACATGCAACATTGTCTCTTTTTTTTTAGAACATGTAAACTGTTGTTTTGCTTCAGAAAAGCAGCTCTGAAGAGAGCTCGCCTCTCTCTGAGCACTCAGCAGCCCCTCCCCCTCTCATGCACACGCTGCAGTCACACACTGAAAATGAGCGACATGCAAGAGGGAGAAACGGTAAAGGACGATTTATGCCTGGTACACACTACACAACTTTTCTGCCCGTTCTGAAAGTCACTATGTCACATTACACGATTGTCATAAAATCGTGCCATGACTTGGCTGACAGACTATACGATGGTACACACCAATTATCTTGTAATGGCTGAGGTCTGCGGGAAGGCAGGGCTGGACATCTAGCCCCGCCCATGTCACGCACGTCAGACGTCCAGCTCGCATATGGTACAAATCACGTGATCTGCTCCTGCATTTACATGTCGGGAAACAATGAAGAAAGAGAAGGGTGTCATGTCGGTGAGTGTTAAATTACGTTACTATAGTTAAAAATTAAAAGCTTAATTCACATCTCATGAGGTTTTTGTTGCAGTATATTGTTGTTTTAATATTACTTGTATGGTACGTAAGTAGGTTAATGGTCAACATTACCGGAAACAGTTTGGTAACGTTAACTTTAGCAAAGCAATCTCTCTGTAGTAGCGTTATAAGCTAAAGTGACTGCTGTGGATTTCATTTCTGTTCAACCACCATAGGATGGTATGGTGAAGTAATTTGCTCAATCGCTAGTCGCACATGAGCCTCTAGGTCGTAAGGTGAAGCAGGAAAAGTCGTACAGTAACTGATTTTTTTTTTTAGACTACGGAGGCCGCCATCTTCCTTCTCTGTTTACAAGAAGCAGGTACCGTATTGGTGTAGCGCGATCACGTGACGGCTGTGCCATCACTCGCGAACTAAAATCTCATTGGGCTCAGAAGGAGCTAGTGCTGAATTGCGGCTGTGTTCACAGGACTTGTGGGGGTTATGGGCAACGAACTCCCCGCCGCTTAGCTAAACACGAATCGATCTTTTTATGGAGTAAAGATTGTGTGGCTCCGTGACTGTGGAATGGAATGAAACGATAACAGGGTTCACCTTATAGCCTATTCTGACGCAATGTATTCTACTTGATAAATATAATGTTACATATACAGCTCCGGAAAAAAATAAGAGACCACTGCAAGATTCTCTTTTTATTTGCAGAAAATAACTGTTGTTCATAATAACTAGTCTGAGTGGGCGGAAGTTTGCTGCAGAGATCAGCCTCTCATTGGGCGGAACGAGCCACCCGCTGAAGTCCCGCCCTACCACCTCCGGTTGTGTAGCAGTTTTCAACCGTTTTCAACACGTCCTTTACTAACTTTTGCGGTGTTTGATCTTGCGGGGATGTAGCCATTTTTCTG
>NC_065513.1:2579487-2579675 GCF_006386435.1 Epinephelus moara
AAATCATTACTGCTAAGGGCTAAAGGAATACAAGGCTCAATAGAGCTTTGACTCTCAGTCAGCCTGGCTACAGTGCTGAAAAGAAACCTGGGGTTGTTCTTGTTTTCTTCTATTAATGCTGAGTAATAGTTTGCTCTGGCATTGCGGAGGCCCCTCTTATAAGTTTTGAGACTGTCTGCCCAGGTTAA
>NC_065513.1:2579683-2580933 GCF_006386435.1 Epinephelus moara
GTAATAGTTTGCTCTGGCATTGCGGAGGCCCCTCTTATAAGTTTTGAGACTGTCTGCCCAGATTAAACAAGATTCTTCCAGTTTGGTTAATCGCCAATTCCTTTCAAATTTTCGCGATATTTGTTTTAACTTACGGGTTTGAGAGTTATACCGAGGAGCAAACTTTCTTTGCTTTGTTAACTTCTTTTTAAGAGGTGCTACAGAGTCGAGTGTTGTTCGCAGCGAGCCTACGGCACTATCGACTAGATGATCAATTCGGGAGAGGTTAAAGTCGGCACGGGAAACCTCTGTTACTGAAGGACTTGGTATTGAATTTAACGATGGAGTAGTCATTTCCTTAAATTTTGCGACAGCACTATCTGATAAACATCTAGTATAGTAACTGTTGCTGAGTGGCGTGTAATCGAGTAAAAAGGAATCAAAAGTAATCAAATAATGATCCGATAGCGAGGGATTCTGTAGAAAGACTGTTAGGTTATCAATTTCAATTCCATACGTCAGAACTAGATCGAGGGTATGGTTAAAACAGTGAGTGGGTTCATGTACACCCTGACTGAAGCCAATGGAGTCTAATAATGAAACAAACGCGGTAGCCAGGGAGTCATTATCAACGTCGACATGAATGTTAAAATCGCCTATAATAATAACTTTATCGGGGCGTCGGTGGCTTAGTGCTAGAGCAGGCGCCCCATGTACAAGGCTGTTGCTGCAGTGGCCCGGGTTCGACTCCAGCCTGTGGCCCTTTGCTGCATGTCACTCTCCCTCTCTCTCCCCCTTTCACACTTGTCTGTCCTATACATTAAAGGCTAAAAAAATGCCCAAAAAATATCTTAAAAAAAAATAAATAATAATAACTTTATCTGATTTAAGAACTAAACTTGATAAAAACTCTGAGAATTCAGAAACAAATTCAGAATACGGGCTAGGAGCACAGTACACTATAACAAATAAAAGTGGCTGCGAGGTTTTCCAGGTCGGATGTAAAAGACTAAGAACGAGGCTTTCAAATGAATTATAATCTAGTTTAGGTTTAGGGCTGATTAACAGACTAGAGTTAAAAATGGCTGCAACTCCCCCTTCTCGGCTGTGTCCAGATATTCATCTGGACACAGCCAGGTTTCAGTGAGACTGAGTAAATCAATATGATTATCTGAAATTAATTTGTTTACTAACACTGCTTTAGACGATAGAGACCTGATATTTAACAGTCCGCATTTAATTCTCCTGTTTTGTCTTTCTGTCACAGAAGA
>NC_065513.1:2581583-2594581 GCF_006386435.1 Epinephelus moara
CTACCAAGGCTAGTAACATGCAAACAACAGCTAAGAGATTAGCAGGGAAGTCGTAAAAAGGAGGAGAGCTATAAGTGCTTAAACAGAACTAGTGTGGGTTAAGACTTGAAGTAGATGTTAAAGCAACTGAAGTGAGAAAGCAGAAAGCAGGCTAGTAGAATTCACCAGAGCAGTACAGAGACGCTGTCACAGAAACACCGGAAATGACACAACTACGTCAGCACCTGTCATCACCAAGAGTTGCTACAGATATGATTCTACATTTGCATTTATTTTTATACATGAAAGCATTTACGTGTGTTCAAATAAACATTTATGTAGTATATTAAAAAAACAAAACATGAAAGAGTTCGTGGTACTAGAGTGCTTCGGAAATTCCGACTTTTCCTGAATGAACCACAGTAACGTGTTAGATGTGGGCGGAGCTGGACGCCTGACATACATGATCGACGTCTCATGCATGTGACATGGGTGGGGCTGGATGTCTAGCCCTGCCTTCCTGCAGACCGCAGCCGTTAGTAGTTGCTTTCACGACGTGTGTGATTTCATCGGGTTTTTCTTGTCCTATTTTTATAACTGTCACTATCATTTCAGTCACTGTCTGTTCATGTGCCAGCCCAAATGTTGTTTTAATAACGTAAAAAGTGCCAGCAGATGGCAGGAGCTCCATTTGAAGTACCGTACGCAAACATACAAGTCACTGAATCCTCCACAAGTTCCTACAAATATTTCACAATAAAAGCCTATTTAGAAAATGGAGGGATTCTCTCAGCCGAGGTTATAAGGGGCTTTTAATATGAAACAATTTCAGGAAGCGTTGAGTTTGAAATGACGGCTCGATGCATTAACTTTATCAAGGCAACGGGAGCGGATAAAAAGTTAAAATATAAAGATACAGAGGGATTAATAAATAACGGCCCATCTTTAATGTAGTCTGTTTCACATGAAGCTGGTAGCCTCTGTAGTTGTGGTGAGTAAAAGCCCCGCCACAATTTTTTAATTTTCTTACTTTAAGTCATCTGGTGAAATTTTTTTTAATTTTTTAATATTGCATTATATATTGCAAAAAAAAATTTTTTTAAAAATCGCAATGTCAGTTTTTTCCAATATCATGCAGATCCAGTTGCTTATAAGCTAATGCTATCTACTGGAATGTCTACAATAGCCCACAAGCTACCTGTACACTCCAGCTGAAGATTTCTTACTTCAGTAATATAAATGTTTAAATGATGTCATTTTTTAAGCTAGCAGGCTTCAGCTGAAACTTGCAAGTAGCCCCTAGGTTAGATAGCTATAGCATCTAGCATAGAATTCAGGGGCTGCAACAATTTCTGTCCACTTCTTTCATTCGTCACTGTCTCATTTAATGAGACAGTACTCCGCTTTTTTCTCCCTCCACAGTCTAAAATAAATGTAGTTAAATATGCAAATTCAAACAGTTCAATCAACCCAGAGCTGTAGAACAGAACATCACAATTTGCCACAGCAGAGTTCGAGCTGGGTGTAAACAGCTCAGACTGTGTGTTTCACTTATGGCTGTATGTAACATTAGCCTATGTATAAAGTTCTCAGATCAACTTTACACCATATTAGTAATGGTACAAGTATAAGACTAACTATAGAACATTATGTAGCCTAAACGATTTGCTGATGTTTGCTGTGTTTTGAACAGTAATGGACACATAATTAGTATGGATGCTTCTGCAGCCACACTATTGATATTCAGATCTTTATTTTTATTATTTCAGCAACTTTTCAGTTCGCTACTCCTTCTGCATTCTTTGTGCTTACAGACACTCGTTCAGGACATGGGTGCAGGGCTGTTTCAAGACACTCTGGGGGCCCCAGACAAGAGGCACCTTGGAGCCCCCCCCCCCCAACTTCAAAAACAGCATCAATAAGTGATTAACATAGGGGGGGATCAAAATAAATAAAATAAAAATCAACCAGCCACCCTCTTCCCCTGACAAGTAAAGAACAGTCCCTTCACAAGAACAGTCCCTAAAGTGCGGTGAGGTTTGTGGGCCGTTACCTGCCACAAAGAGAGAAATGTGAATGGCTCGTTTCTCCTCTGACACATCACATACCTGTGGCCGCCACGGCTCGGCTGTTCAGGTATTTCTGGGCAGTCATGAAATCAACAAAGAGGAAATTATTGGACCTGGAGCCGGGCTTCTCGGTCGCCGGTAAGCCATAATCTTGCGCCGTATATGACAGGAATACGGCATCTGTGACCCCCGTTCAACCCACAACTGGCAGGATTCGCCTTTCGTTTCTTCTGCTGGTTGAAATCTGTACTCGCACAGCGTGCTCCTGAATGATTTGTTTTGCTTGCGCAAAACTATTTTTAGTTGCAAATGCGTTATTGGACGGCGCATGGACACTCACCCTCTTGCGATTGGATTTGAACTTATCCCGCAGTAGTGGTACCGTGAGTACTACGGTACTCCAACAATGCTAGCGTGGGTGGCAACCAATCATGCGGGACATGGTCTCAATTTGCGTGATGCGTGAAAAGAGACAGAAATGCTGTGCAGTCCCGCGGTAAGTCTGGTCACCCTACTTCCACTGCCACTCGCAAGCAGCAGCTAGTAGGGTTCAGGTTAACGTGGGAAGAAGCAGCGGGTTTGTCGGGCAGCTGAGTGAAGTTGAGTGAAGTGGAGCCTGCGGAGGAAACACCGGGAGCGTCTGGATGTAATAGTTCGTGGAGCTGCTGCAGTGCTCGGCTGCACAGATAGGAAACCCCTCGGCTGTCAGGATGTATCACTCTGTCACTCTGCGCTACTTTGTTGATCTCATGCATTCAACGGACTTCCGGTTTCCCTTTTTGCGTTATTTCCTTTCACGCAGGCGCAGAACGTACGTGCTACTTGGCGGTCGGATGTAGTCTTCTTTTTTTCCCCCACAACTTTATTTAAGACAGGAAGTTTACAGAATGCAGATCTTCAACATTACACATATACTGTATGTCATATATCACATATGCCAGGGGGGATAAGAGTTTACAAGAAAATATTAAAAATATAATTTCTATGTGTAAACTTACATTTGTGAATGTGAAATCTTGCCAAAAGTAAGATGAGATTAATAATAAATCTTTCAATGGGTTTTGCCGTATTTCTGTTAAAGTCAAAAAGTCCAAACAGCACATCCCTCCAAAACAGCTTAAATTATTTTTTAATATTGTTCGCAATAAAATTACAAATATCACTCCAGAGTCTTTTGACAATGGGGCAGTGCCAAAATAAATGAGTAACAGTTTCAAGCGTTGGGTGTAGTCTTTGTGGTGTGTTCAAATGCAACTGACACAGGGTGACGTGAGGCGACGTAGACGATGCAACAGTTGGCTTTCGTTGCCGCTAGTTCTTTGATGTCGGTTTGGTGTGTCAGCACCTTGTACAGAATAACATGGATGATCATATTAATGTGTATGTGGTCTGAAAATAATTAATTAAACTCTTCTCAAGAATCCTGCTGTCTGTGATTTTATTTGTTAAGGAACTAATTGTAAAGATGATGATGAAGTAATGAAAGACTACTTATTATGTGTCACTTTACTTTACGACATAAAAAGGTTAACTAATGGACGGGTTAGTAACTAGTTCACTAATTATTAAGTCGTGATTAACCCCTCTGTGAAATTTGATCATGAGTTAATGAAGAACTGACCATTAACCAATAGTTAGTTCCTCATTAGTTCCTCAGTAACTACTTGAATTTTGTGTACCTTATTGTAAAGTGTTACCTGTCAGTATTGTATAGAATTATATTGTATGACTACCTGCTCACATTTTGGATGCATTCAGGTTTTATTGTGAAGGGTTTACTGAATGTCACAGGGGATCATGCTCTCTTGGCTCTCGTCTTGGCTTGATATCTCCGTGGCTCAATGTTACTTTGGAGGGCATCCGTTGAAACATTGATTCATTACTATAATGAATGTCCAGCAAACTGTCCCTATCATAATGTTTCAAACGACAGCGTTAAATGACTATAATAGAGATGTGAAGCAATAAAAATGTTTATTTCCTGGTTAACTGACAACGGGTTCTCAAAGGCCATGCCTACCACACATCTGTCTCTGTCACCAGTTAATTCAGCCACCAGTTAATCCAGCACACCAGCAAATGTGGCATGCTGTCTAGCTGATCACACACAACTTGCGGCTCAAAAGTATGCCTCTTTTCATATCTTGACCATAATTCACATATATATTATGAGTATGATTTGCACTTCTCAACTGAGGAACGGGGTAGCATGGTGATGGCTGCTGGGTGGTTTAGCTCCACTCTATTTGTCTGAGGTAAAGCAGTGTAACTGACTAGGTGTCTGTCTTGCCCATTTTTGTAAAGATTTGAAGTTAATATTGTGTTTTTTGCTTTTATTAGGAGGAGCTCTGTCGCCACTGCTGTTTTTGTACCTTATTTTTTGTATAATTTATTCATGATTACCAATGGTTATTTTCTGTAATTTGTATTTGATTTTGTTTATTTCTTCACTAAGAAACGTCCTTTTTGGTCTCATTTTTGTTTTTTGTTAATTTGTTTAGCTGGTGTGAATGTAAGTAGTGGCCACTCTGTAGTGGTGAATCAGGGCATTTTATTATCTCTTTGCTAAACCAACTGTCATGTGAAATCTTGTATTGTTGGCTTTCTTGCTGGTAGCAGGCTGGTTGGGTTGCAAGGCCCTTTGGGTGGTAGGTTATTGAGTGGAGGTATCACCTTTTCCTCCAGTTTTCTTTGCATGTCCCCTGCTGTGTTTCTAACCTGTGTGTCATCCCTTCTGACAGTGAGTGTGAGTTTATGCATTTTTACGGCATGCTTTTTTGCTGTGCCTCGTGTGCCTTTGTCAATGCTGCTAGCATTGAGTGTGAGCAGTTGCATGACACACGTTGGTGGTGGTGGTGGTGAAACACCCTCACCCTCTCCCCTCCCTCCCTCCTGGGTTTCTTTGGGACCCTTCCCCCAGTACTGGTAATGTTATCCCTGCTACCATTTTTAGAATTATAACATATATTTATATATTTATTGGTAACACTTTACTTGAAGGTATCTACATAAGAGTGACATGACACTGTCATAACTATGACATGACACGGTCATGAACCTGTCATGAACATTATGTAAATGTCATAAACGTTTACGACTGCTGTCATTAAGTGTCATTCGGTTTTTGTAATGACAAGTTGACATTGTTTGGGTTGTCTTGATTATGACAACTTGACATTAATCAAAGTGACATTACCAGAAGTTGACATTAAATTTGTTTGGGATGTCCTTATAATGACAAGTTGACATTAAGCAGGATGACATTACCAGAAGATGTCTTTATGTTAATGTCAAGTTGTCATGATAACGACATCCCAGGACATCCCAAACAAATGTGTATATATTGAGAGTATATTCTCTAGGCAAAATTCCCATAGTGGTGTTGTCGGGTTCATGTAGTCTGGGGTTTAGTTAGAGACCCTGGTCATACTTACGCTTATCTAATTATATATTTTGTTTATTTTGCTATATAATGTATTTTATGTTTGCTATACATTTGCTTTCTGCTTTGTATATTGCACACTTTGTATCTAGTTTTGCAACTGCTGCAAAGCAGTTTCCCTTGGATAAATAAAGTTCTATCTTATCTTATCTTATCTAGCTAACCTCTTGCTGAAGTTAACTAGCTTAGCAGAGTATCAGTAGGCTAACTGCGATCTCAGCTTCTGACTTCAGAGGAGATTGCACAACATAAAACCTGAAGCTTAAAACACATTTCGGTGTATTATATCGTAGATTTATTTATCATATTGATTTCTCCCAGGGGTGTCATAGAGGGGAAAAGTGGGACTCATTAGGGCCTTAAATGGGAGAAGGCCCTTGAGAAGCCTGGAGCAAAACGTTTGGTTTTGTTTGCAATTTTGTATTTAAATCAGTGGCATGGCTCATGACTAAATTAAAATTGGCTGAATAAATTGGTTGACTGACTGAACTTTATATAAGAAATACAATGGCAGCTCTCTGAGGCCCCCTCACCCCTGAAGGCCCTGACACACTGGTGTGTGTCTGCTGGCTTTTCCTGGCCAATTCAGTATGTTGAATCAGTGACGGCGCAGCCCGTTGGTGAATGAAATCACTCTGATTGGTGGTTCAACTCAGCACATGAGAAGAGAAACAGCAGTGAGTAAAGTAAACAAAGAGCTAGAGTAAAGAGGGAGTGAGACCAAAACAAACTCATTACATAAGGTCATTTTTCTTTAGCCATTGAACTCTTATGCAGAAATGTTTCCTGATGGTTTATGTTATTGTTCATTGGCACGTAGCAAATATGCTCTGTTCTTTCAACACTGGATTGTGTTGTTGTTGTGCTAACTGGCTAACTAGCATCAAGACAGTCTTCCCGTTTCCCTTTTTTGAATGATGATTATGGACGACCGCCATATGCTGGTGTGAAGTTATTTCCTCTTATGCAGAACATACATGCTGGTTGGCCGTTGGCTGTAGTCTCTGTGGCGTGTTCATGTGCAACTTTCTGGCCAAGACACGGCAATGACTTGAGGTGATGCAACAGTCAGCTTTCGTTGCCCCTATTTCATTTAAGTCAGTTTGGTGGGTCTGGGCTATTAAAGGCACAAAATGGCTAAAGCCTTGTTCACATTACACGACTACCCGACCAATCTTGAGTCGCAGAGATCTTTTCAGTGTTCATACCTGGTGACGTGTGTTTCTGTCATCGGGAGTCTCACCAACTGCGTTACGGCCTGTGTGTAAACCACAAGATTTCACTACCGAGCCCTCGCCGACAGAGCCCCAGATAACACGGTGACATCACCAAACTACGTTTTGTCACGCGTGACCAAAACCAGGATATTATGAAGTTACCCGGCGCTACTTGTCAACATGGATGTCCGACAGCTTGGAGCTCTGCAGGTCGTTTGTGCCCCGCTCTGCACTGAGAAGAAACAGGAAAAGAAGAAATGGATTTGGGTAAAGGAATGGGTCACTGCACGCAGATTGCGCGGGATGTCAACTCTGCAGAGAGAGTTGGAGGTGAGTTCTATGAATGAAACTCGGTTGCCACTGTGCCGCTAGCCTATTAGCTTGCATCATACTGTCTATATAGTCTATGCATGTATTCTGATCCAGATTATTGTATCTTTCATAGCTGAATGATCGAACAGGTTTTCGGGAAATGCTACAGATGACAGCGGAGGACTTTGATTTCTTGCTGGGGCTGGTAGAGCCGTACATCGCAAGGAAAGACACCAGATTTAGGCTTGCCATATCCCCTGGAGAACGTTTGTCCTTGACCCTGCGCTATCTGGCTACAGGTGGGTTATTTAAATTGTGTGGAAGTAAAATAAATAAAATTAGTTATGCCTCCAGAGCCTGGGTCCAAACACAACGCGCACTACGTGCTCCTGTGGACGCCACTATTGTTGTTGTTACTTGCCAGCTTGTCCTCCTCACATTCATTCTATCCTCCTGCAAGCTGACGTGGGACGTATCCCGCCTCTCACTGGCTGATGCTCTTTGTCAGTCGTGACACACCTCTCCAGTTTTCTAGCATGCCAGATATCCAGTCCCAGTCTCAGACGAGGGGGCGACTGGCTCGAAGACTTTTTCACACCTGAGGGCAGTCTATCTACCAACTCACCTCCGACCCAAGGTGGCTCTCAAGGTCCTCTGCAATGTCAAAATCGCGGTGAAAATCTAAAACTAGGCTTTAGTCTGACCCTGCACTTAGATTTACCTGTAAAAGCAGCTAAAGTAGAGGAAGTGATTGCTTATGCTGCTGGCGCACCAGCGTAAACTGTCATGTCTTTCCCCAAGAGAGAAAAATCGGGGTTCCACAAAAAAGGAAAGGAAAGGGAAAAAAGGAATGTGAAAAACAGCTTGTGGTTAGGATTAGAAATAAACATCATGGTCTGGCTTTACATTTGTACAGGGAGCAAACACCGCGCTCTCAGGTAAGAGTCTAGAGTTTGTTTGACCCATCCAGCAGCCCTCCTGCCTGCCCTATATGGACTTTCCAGCTACCTATATTATGTCATTACTGGCAGCGTTTCAAACTGACGCCGTCCTGTGGTGTATCATAAGACTGTGAGAGGTTCCATCCGGCTGTTTTACAAACTGACGCCGCCTGGCAATGTATCATACAATCGCAAAAGGTGGCTTTTAGTGTTGGTGTATGATGCAGAAATCATTGACAAAGTAGCGATATTTGATGACTTCAGAATGCTACATATTATATTTCTTAGCTCAAGTACGGTTAATCAATATTTGGAGTATTAGAGAAGCCTGTATATTTGCCTGCTTTTGAATAATACAGAAGGAGAAATGCATTCCTACATTGATTTTTCCAATCATTTCCCATGCTGTTATGTGTCTTTAAGAGAGCCACGTGTGATTGGCTGCTCTCCAGAGAGTTGAGCCAGGAAGTCCATTTGATGCTAATACAGCCAGACAGTCACCAGCAGACTATGCACAGCCACAGCCCCACGCTGTACTGAGCAGAATGGTCAGTGTGGTCCAGGGGAAGTCCATGGTGCATCTGCCTACCCTGCTAACACAGGATATCATGTTACAAAAATACAACAGTCATAATGTTGAGGCACTGGTGCAGGCCCATTTGGCTGCAGCAGGATGAGGGTCTCACTCTACTGTACCATCGACTCTCCCGTCTACATCTCTGGGACTTGACTGTGTGTGTTTATGGGATTCTGTCCACATTATTGTGCTTACTGAGTGTTAACATAATCTTTTAAGAACCTAAATGTGCTACATGATTAACATTTAAAGATCATATTCATCACCAAAATGTTATAAGCAAAAAGACTGGCTGCCCCTAATGGTTCCTGGCAGCAAAGTCACTTCCATCATGATCGGATACTAGCAAAGTGGGAGGGATCAGGAAGTAACAGGGTTTATGGTAAATGTGGTTGTAATTAGAGGCAGACACTTCAGAGGGGGGGGGGTATATTCACACTTTGACTCACCATCTGCAATACAGTGAATATGAGCAAGCTCAGTTACTTACACCTTTTGTTGTCCCTCTTCTCTGGAACAAATGGCCCGATCAACTGAGATCTGTCACATCTTTGTCTACCTTCAGAGATGATCTCCAAGATGTGGAGAGGGTTGAGTTGGATGGAATAATGAGGGGAAGGATGAAAAGGGGTTGAGTGTTTGGGGATGGATGGAGTTGAACTGAACTGATGGTGATGCTGGAGGGTTTATAACCCGGGGGTAAAGACCGAGGGTAGGTGGACACATCTTGATGAGCTCTGTGCTACGTCATCCCCCTGGGGGTTCATATCCAGGATTGTCTTGTTATGAGGCGACAGTGCTAGCAGCTGAGCTACTGTGTTGCCCTGCTCAGAAGGAAGTGAGGAGAAGAATGGCGTTTGGGGGTGAGGGTTGTAAGAAGTGATGGTGCTTCTCAAAGTCAAGGATGCTTCCTTGGTAGGACGGGTCCTTCATAATCAGGTCCTACAGAGGCTTAGCATGACCCCTGCCTAGCATTTAGTGAGTACACATTGGAACAGACTAGTGAGTACCCAAATGTGTCGCTTAAGAGGCCCCGCCTTCAAATCCAATTATGGGTACTTCATGCCCGTTGCAGATACATACATGCAGCCTTGGAAATTCACTGAAGTAGGGACTCAAAGGATCCCTGACATTGGAACAGTCCTTCGATGAGATTCGATGACGTAGCCTCCTTGAAATTCAGTCGGTCCTTGGCTTTGAGAAGCACCCATAGACATTATGATTGCTAACATACAAAATTAAAATCTTAGCATGCCAGCATCATTGGGAGTGTTTTAGCATGCCGATGTTAGAATTTAGTTGAACCACTTTGTTTAAGTAGAGCCTCACAGGCTGCTGACCTGGTTGTAGACTCTTGCTCTTGTTTTCTAATTTTAGTCTCTTTCTTCTGTACATGATACTATATGCATATTAATGTAAAGCACACTCAGTTCACTTGTAATGGCATGTGCTACATAACAACGTCACCTTGTCTTCACTTAATTTGGAGAAACACTAGGAATACACAGTGGTGGTGGTTGGAAGAAAGACATTTCTATTTGTCTCAACAATGAATGAATTTGTTATAAAAAGTTGTGTTTTCATTTCCTTAGAATGAGCCGTTTATATATATATGAGGACCAGGTCCTCATCTACGGTGATGGGACAATAGGAACAAACCAAGCACTGGCTCTATAAGCCCCTCCATGCCGAGCCAAGGGAAGTCATTTGTCTGTTTGTTTTGGAGAGGCAGAGACCTCTGCTGATAATTTGGCTCTTGGTAAAAACTTCCTGAATGGGGCGCCCACTAGCTCACCTGGTTGAGCAGGTGCCCTTGTTGTGTCCTTGCCGCAATGGCCACAGGCTCGATTCCAACCCATGGCCCTTTGCTGCATGCTATCCCTGCTTTCGCTCCCCCTCAAATAAATGCAAAAAAGCCCCCAAGATACTCAAAAAAACAATGAACATCAAAGGAATTGTAACTGGGAGAAGTTTCAGCTGGTTGCAGTCTGCAATCTGCTGTGTCAGAAGCCACTCAATCCCCCTAAATTTTACACACTGAAACTGTTAACATTTGATTTAAACGTATGTTACCAGTGTCATTGAGAAAAATTCTTTGCTGTGTGCAGACTAAATGAATTCTTTATCTTAAAGTTTTACTGAACACATTAATCTTGCCAAATAATGCATGCACTCAAAATCCTGAGCTGGTGCTTTAAAAAATTCTAAACCACCACACAGAGGAACCATCTGTATATTGTGCATACTGGATTAATTCTCTCTGCTTGACTCAGCAACAGACAATTGTAGTGTGGTTGACTGAACCTTAAAGAAAGAAATAATGAATCAGGTTTTCTTCTGCATTCATGACAGTGTTGTTAGAGGTGGAAGAGCAAGCTCCTGTGTCAAAGCCATATTTCTGAGAAGCTATAGCCACAAGGGGGCACTTTATATCAGCCAAAGACAGGGCTGATGGGGGATCAGGCTAATATTTTATGAATGCTTGTATTTCATGGTCACTAGGAGTAAGGTGATAATCACATACAGGTATGACCATGCACTAACAAGTGTGCATGTTCAGGGTCATCCAGCAGCCCTCTCAGTGCATACATACCTGTACATGACCAGTTTCATCCTAACAGGACACGTGTCTGCTGCTGTGACTCTTTGATAATGGACAGGTTTTCCTAGCATACGATCCTGCTCCACAAACCTGGACAGAGGACATGAGGCAAAACAGACAGACACAGAATACATTCATTCTTATCTGCACAACTTCCTCCTGATACACTGCATCTTTGCATTACTGTCAGTTATGTAAATCATTCCACAACCATAAACCATGGATTACCAGAACCATTCAGAATCATTCAGTCTGAGTGCAATATTTAATATCTAATATAAAGCAGAGAATTTGTTCCCATTCTAATATGAAATAACACACTGATCCTGAAAGGTTTATTGTGTGGCTGTTACCTTTCTCATGGTTCTTAATACTAACTGGATGCAAATGAAAATTAATAATTTATCACGCCATGCTGTGCATTTCTAAGTATCATCTTCATGTAACATGTAAGTGCTTTATTGGAAACGAGGTCACTGGATTTTAATTATATGCTTTCAAATCTATTTCAGTCATAAATAACAGAGGTAAATAAACACCATATAAAACATGTTGTATTTAAGTTGTTGGTTTTTCATTCTCAAAACATTAGATCTCTTTTTTTTGTGCGTGTGCACATCCTGCTTTTCAGAGCAAAAGAGCACATTCTGTTGTGTTACGCTGCCACTTAGTGGTACTTTCTGGAATTGTTTTCACAGGGACAGTAGATGCCACAGGAGCTGAAGATAATTAAACTTCGTTCAAGTCTATAGCCCTTGTTTACATTAAGTTGCCTGATTGTTTAAGTAGGTATGACATAAGTAATTGTTGATTTTGAAATAACTAAAACATTATTCTTGATGTTAAGGGGGAACTACATCCATTCATGTCTCTTTCTAATTCCTTTGCATCTTTTGACATCTCTTTGTGATCATTTTGAGTCTCTTCCTGGTCAGTACATGTTTATTTAAGTGACATTTTGCAGGTGTTGACCAGGGAGGCCCCTGACACTTTGGTCCCCTGGGCCTGGGCCCAGTAATCCGTCCATGCACCCAGGGGAATGTTCTAAGTATATGCATACATTTCTGTTTCAAAACTGAGAACACTACAACAGAGTGAAACTCATATTAAAAAAGAAAACAAACTGTGGGTCCACAAACTCAGTCTCCTATTCACTGTTTATGGAGCAGCTCATGTCTAAATACACTATGACGTCCCATTTCCTTCTCTGGTTTCTGGCTTTGAGAGAGAGTAGCTCATATTCACTAATATTGATTAAACCTTCCTTGGTCGAGGAAATAACATATTGGAATTCTCAATTTAGGTGGCTTACCCCTTTAATTTAAACAAAGTTAATAATGAATTGGGATTGATCACACCTTTTCACATTCTGCACAATGCATATGATATGAGCAACATGGTGCCTCTCGCCCAGTGTCAGCTGGGATTGGCTCCTGCACCTTGGGAGTATGTTAATGTTATGTTACTACTATAGGTGATGAGTCATTTTTCACCCTTCTCACTAGTTTTAATGGGTTCCACATGAAAAGACTACTCAAGTTTGTTAGTTAGTTACACCCCTGAGGAATAAAAAAAAGTGTGTATCAATTCATAACAGCTTTCAATAAAGCAGCAGCAGTAAATAGTATGCTGAAACTGCTCTGTTCTAAATTATATACATTTTGTTTCATATTATCTATTGTTCTCTATAAATAATATTTTGCACATGCATTCCGAAAATGCTCATCTTTGTTTCTACTGCAATCATCTAAGAGCCCGAAAATGGCTCATAACCTGTGGAGTTCTATGACATTAATCATCAATATGTGTATTGATGATTAATGTCATAGAACTCCACAGGTTAAGAGCCATTTTCGGGC
>NC_065513.1:2594867-2616232 GCF_006386435.1 Epinephelus moara
GGGCCATGTAGCTTTGGATTTTTTTCTTCCTCATTAATAAAACCCTTAATTTAAAAACTGCATTTTGTGTTTACTTGTGTTATCTTTGACTAATGTTTAAATTTGTTTGATGATCTGAAACATTTAAGTGTGGAAAACATGGAAAAAAGTAAGAAATCAGGAAGGGGGCAAACACTTTTTCACACCACTGTATATGTATATTATTTTTTTTTTTTTTTTTTTTTTAAGAAGTTCAAAGTAATCTTTAACAAAGATTAATTCTTTAGTGCTGATTGTAAGGTTCTAAAATACGAACTACAATCATACCTACCCACAACGCCTTTCCTCTATATCAGGCAATAGTAGGCGTCCAGATGTTATCAGGGCTGTCAGAGCTGCATCCCATCACTCATCACAGCTTCATAGAATACAATAGAATAGCTTTATTGTTATTGTACAATACTTCATACAACGAAATTTAAAGTGCAAACTTTCAAGTGCCCCAGAATATAAAAAAAAAAACAATATACAAAAATACAATAAATAATAAAAAAGCACAACAAAAACAACAAATAAATAGTAACACTCAGAGGAGATCTCAGTCTATGGCGCACACAACCCACATTTTCAGTACTTCGGTGCAGAGTTCAGTTCAGAGTCAGAGACCCTCTCCACACTGTCTCCTCCAATGAACAGTGGTTGAATGACGCTCTTTTTTGCCCTCCTAAAGTCTACCACCATCTCTTTTGTCTTGGTAGTGTTTAGGATCAGGTTGTTTTCCGTGCACCACACCGACAGCCGCTCCACCTCATCCCAATACGCTGACTCATCCCCCCCTGAGATGAGCCCCACCACGGTGGTGTCTACAGCGAACTTTATGATGCAGTTGCTGGCGTGTGTGGGCGTACAGTCATGCGTGTATAGGGTGAAGAGTAGTGGACTCAGCACACAGCCCTGTGGAGAGCCGGTGCTGAGGCTGATGGCTGAGGAGAGGTGGGGACCTGCTCTTACCCTCTGGGGGCGGTCTGTGAGGAAGTCCTTTATCCATAGACAGGTGGAGTGTGGTATTCCCAGTTCCAACAGTTTGGTCACCAGTCTGCCAGGTAGGATGGTATTAAAAGCAGAGCTTCATGAACACCTTGTAATGACAAACCCTAAGCCTATTTTATAGGCCTCTGCTCTAAAATTGCATAGCCTATCCATAATGAAATGAATATATCTCTGCAACCACAAGGTCTATTTGAATACTTTTGGTGTCATGGTAAAGGGAACACTTGTAAGATTTGTTAAGATGTGTAAATATCAGTATATGTGTTATATGTGAAGAGTAAATGAAGATGGCACACAGCACAAATGAAATATTTTGAGGTTCGCCTAAAAAAAAAAGCATTTTTAGGATGAGTATCCCTTTATAGTACATATGTGAACACTAACTCTGCAAAGGTTGATTCTGATAAAGTGAAGCAGAACAATATAAGAGAGGTTTTAGTACAGAAAATTCAGGCGAGCTCTGCAAAATTGCATCATGTTTGCATCTGATTTTTGTCATGTACAATCCTATATCTTTCATTTTTTGTTTCTGTAAAACCCCACTGATGTTTAGGGTATACACATACAACTGTCTGTTTTGTTTTTTTACTCAATTTCCCACTCCAAACTGACCAATATACACCTACTACATTTGAACCTGAGTTTCTATTCTGAGCTTTGGAGGCCCATATCTCAGAGATTGACAGCACTGTAAGCCAATCAGAGTCAGCAGAACGCGTTGTGGGGAGATATCGGCTGCTGTGAGTGGTCATTGTTTTTGTCCCCCCGGAACCTTTTTTTCCACCCGGATTCATTTGAATGACGGACAACTTTCGGTAGTACGCAAACGGAGCGTGAAACAACAGCAGAATGCACATTTTACGGCGAAATTAATAAGGTAAGAGCCATATTACAAATATATTTTGGCAATTTCTGTTGTCGTTGGCTGTAGCTCTGTGATGGTTAAAGGGAGAGTGATTTGGAGTATACATGTGGAAAGAGTGGAGTCTCAGCTTTCATTTGAGATGAATGGTGTGTGTTTTGAATAACGTGGTCGAGATAGAGCCCGAAATATACCGAGTGGGTCGAGATATCGGTGCTGTTTGGAGTTGTTGGAGTTAGCTGTTGTTGTTTATTTAGTTGATGTTAAAACTGAGTTTTCGGCATGTAAAAAGTTTTTTTTACAGCCTTGTAGCTGACGTTCTGCTGTTAAATTTGATGGGCAACATCACTATATTCTCCCAATTGGGGGACTTTAGGGTTCAACAGGTTTTAAAAGCAGAGCTTCATGAACAACTTGTAATGATTTAGACTACCTACTATTTATTGTATCCAACATTACATGCTTCAGTATATTGGAATATCAGGAGTAAGGCTCATAAGATAATTGAATACACTGATTATACTCAGTGATGATTGGTGGATAGTAATTTATATCAGCTCTGACTGCATTTATGCCATGGGTGAAATTTTCTGACATATACTGCATAAAAACTGAAAACACCAATTCTACATTGATTTACTGAACCTCAATACAATCACAAGTATTTTAAATCAAGACAGTTTTATACAACAGCATGTTTTATTTGATGTTTTTTACTTATTGACAACATGGAAAAAAAAGTGTGTTGGGGGTTGCAGAGATGGTCAAGGTCCTCTACAACGATGTGCAGGTTTTCCTCAGACTCACTCCATCTCCCTCACCGGACGTATTTTCTGCTGTATCAACTGTAAAATGCACAGCCTTTATGCTGGAAAGTGACAATAAATACTGGTGAGACATGCAAGTGTTCAACTGATGATGCTAAAGCATGAGAAGACACTGCTGCAGGAAATATGTAAGTATTCTTAAAATCTGCACCAGATGAGAATGAGTCAAATTCATCTAGCTGACTCAGAAGTGGCAGCATGAGATGAAACATCTGTCCTTGATGATTGAGACTGAAGCATCTGCTTTCCACCGAGTGAGCAGAGGATATTTAGCTTACTGTTGCAGCATCAGGGTTATTTAAAAAAGGTACTCATGTTTTCCCCCCTAAAAGGATGGTTCAGATTTTTTGAAGTGGGGTTTTATAGGTTACTTATTCAATCTGTTCTCATCCCAACTTGTCACATATTGTTGCTTGGTCAGTGCCGTTGACATCTCAGCTCTACTGCATGTCACTAACTCGGCTTCTTCTTTTTAACTTATTGCAGCGGTGCCTGGATAGCGTGACGTGTGTGGTTGTGCTGCTGCCGTGCTGCTGTTATCATTAGTCATACTTCTACTGTTATTATACACATATGATTATTGTCACATATGTATACTATCAGATATTAATATATACTTTCAACATATTGTACCACAATATGTCTAATTAGAATTATATTATTACTTTAGTTAATGTTGTTTTAAGCTACTGTCATTACCGTCTGTCCTGCATCTCTCTCTGTCTCTGTCTCTCTTTCTGTCCTACTGTGTCATACGGATTGCTGTTAATTTATCATGTTGATCTGTTCTGTACGACATCTATTGCACATCTGTCCGTCCTGGAAGAGGGATCCCTCCTCTTCCTGAGTTTCTACCATTTTTTCCCCGTTAAAGGTTTTTTTGGGGAGTTTTTCCTTATCTGCTGCGAGGGTCCTATAACAGAGGGATGTTGTATGCTGTAAAGCCCTGTGAGGCAAAGTGTGATTTGTGATATTGGGCTTTATAAATAAAATTGATTCATTGATTGAAAACACCTTGTGCCTATGTTTACTTTATTGTGCAACACAAGCCTGTGGTTAGGTTTGGGAAAAAAACGGTTTGGCTCTACATTCAAACAGGAAGTGAACACCGAGCTCTCGGGTGAAAGTCTAGGGTTTGTTGGACCCATCAACCACCCCTCCCTATAGGGACTTTCCAGCTCCTTATATTATGTCATTACCGGCAGTGTTTCAACCTGATGCCATCCAGTGGTGTATCATACAGCTGTGACAAGTGCTGTCCAGCTGACCAGCAGCAAATCATAATCAGATTCCGTCTGTCCGCATTACAAACTGCCATATCATACCGCTGCGAAAGGTGGATTTTGGCATTGGTGTATGACGCCGAAATCACATGCAAAGCTGCTCACAACCAGCTGGGATATTACATACAGTAGATGTCAGTTGGGACGCCCCCAGTTTAGAGAAGCGGGCTGGAGTCTGACATTGAAGCTAACCAATGTACTGCAGCTGAGGAGTCAGCAACAAAACATATTTTAGCCACCTAAAAAAGTCCAACCTAAAAATATCAAGCTCATTTTAAGTGTACACTATATTGAGAGTATTTTCACACTGCTTTACCCTAATGGCAGACAGTGATTTCCAACAGAAAAATGAAGCCGTTACATCACTCTCTTCAAAACCAGTATCCAATGAGAAAAACAGTGATATAACACTGCTGAACACGGGAGCTGCTGGGGCTTCTACTGTGTTCAGCAAGCTTAAATTGGAGTCTGGTGGCTTTGTCAAGAGCATAGATGGGGAACTAATGAACTATGGCTTCTCCGTCGGAGCGGTCTGTCTGATGGAAAGGTAAAGCTGTGAAAATACTGTCATTATAGCATACTTAAACTGATGTTGGTGTTTCTAGTTGGGACTTTTTTTAGGTGGCTAAAATACATTTTGTTGCTCACCCCTCCACAGCACTACATTGCTTAGCTTACGTGTCAGACTCCAGCCTGCTCCTCTGAACTGAGGGCATGCTGGCTGACATCTACTGTATGTATTATGCAGACTGTCCCTTCAGGTACTTGCGTAATTGTACTTACGGTTACTTTCCACCACTGGTCTTTGGTGTGATGTAGTCTTAATTTGGATAAAACCATGTCTTCAAGGCGTAATCATGTTGCATTTACAAGATGCAGTGAAATATTTAAAGGTTAAACAGATACTTCTCTGGATCTACAAATTTGAAAAGCTGACTTCTGCTGCCTTGCAAGGTAATGTGCTTCATCTCCTACTCCAACAATAAAATATGCAAAATTTTGGTAATATATTACCTAGTGGGAGGACGTTTTCAGCAAAGTGTTCCGCCCCCATCATGTTGCCAGTTGGCCGGTACTGCCCAACCACAAAGACAGTTTTGCCATCAGTGGCCATACCAACGCCCAGTTCAGTGCTCTCTTTCCACACTACCTGAGTAAAATGACCTGCAGGAGGACACACAGTGGTGTAGTAAGGTCAAAGTATGACGCTATATGTAACTTGCAAAAGAAACGCCATCTTCCAATGTTGTATAATATGCATAATACTTTATATTTATGCTGTGTTGCTACAGGCTACAAGTCATTTTCAATGGAAGCTGGTGACATGAAGCTACAAACTGACCCCCGACACTTGTCATTGAGGATGGACATGAAATGTCATCCAATGATGTGGTATGGTTTTAGATGTGGTTCTGTGTTATTTCGTGTAGTTTACACTGTGCTAACTTTCTGTGCATGGCGCTGCACATGCAATGCAATCGGGTGGCAAAATCTGATATTAAAGTAGGGCTCAGAAATTGATGAAACCTCTCCTTGTCTGCATGCTCTTTGTTCTTCAAACAAAGACAGCTATTTGACACTCATCTCCACAGGAGGTCACCTCACACCTCCCACTGAGACCAGTCGTCAAACTTGATTGGACAGTACTGTTACAGTGACATGCCCCTCTGTGATTTCACTGTAACAAACTCTAAAGGCCTGTTTCCATCGCAGGAACTTCGGGGTAATTTTACGGGGCCGGGGCCATTGGTGCGTGTCTCCACCGCAGGAACCACCCCTGAAGGACAGAGTTCCGGAACTTTTACAGGGGCTAAACAAGTCCCTGCCTCGGGGTAGGTACTCAGAATGGCCCCGAAAGACTCCTGGCTGGGGCTTGGGGATTACTTGGTGCTGATTGGATATACTCAAGGACGGATGTGATTTCAACAGAAAGCAACAAAATAGCCGGCATTTTTAAAACTCAGCAGACGAGGGTTAGTTCGTTCATATAGCTTCCGCCGCCATCACTAAAACTCACTAAATGGCCCGTGAAAATTTTTTTTTTTCCAGCGGATATCTTAGTTACAACATGACTGAGCTAGCAAAGCAGTTTTGTGTTGATATGTGTGGTATTTATTCAGTTATAGGAAGTCACAATGTCTAGAAAGCATCAGCTAACAGCAGAAGCAAAGCTAACATCAGGACGTCATCTGTTAAAAGCCTCCCGTTGTCGGATACGACATGAAACTACTCCAGTTAGCTCAATCATGTTGTAACTAAGACATCCGATATTTTCTTCACGGGCCATTTAGTGAGTTATTACAGACACCGCTATTGGCTAACGGCGTCCCTACGTCGCCCCGGCCAAAATGGTCGCGCAACGATTACGTCACATCCAGACCCCGTAACTTTACAGGAACCTTCCTCGTACTCCGGTCTCTCAGTGGAGACACAGCGGTTGAGAGGGCCGAGCGAGAGGACGTTCCTGTAGTAGTTCCTGCCCCCCAAATAGTACCAGGAACTTCTTCAGTGGAAACGGGCCTTAAGATAAGTTCTGCATCCTCTCAGACTCTTCTTCTTTTCTGCTGGGCTGGGACCAGCAGCCCAGCAGACCTCACACCTCACACCTCTTTGCCCTGAGCTGTGGACCAGCCCAGAGGTGCCCAGACAGGCCTCCTTTTTCTCCTAGGCTTCCAACAAGCTCAGACCCTTGCTCCTTGCCCTGAACCATCAAAGGTGGGGCAATCACAAACTCTCTTAACCTGATCCAAAGAAGTTAGAGGTGCAAGCACAAGGTTTGTGGCTGACTTTCCAGCGACAAGGAGAACCAAGTTGAGTTAGCACCCCAGTGTCTAACTCTGCAAGGACCCCGAGTGACCAGCTTCCTCAGATTTGCACCTTTGGAACAAGGACACAACAAAGACTGCTTCTGGAACCACAGCTCTTTCCAGCCTTCTTCTGCTGGCTAACAAAAGCAGCACACCACAAAATGACTCTTTCCTCCATCCATTCAAGGATCGGTAACGTAACAACTGGGCATAGCTTAATCACAGCTTTACAGGCTAGGCAAGACTGTTTAACTTGTATGTGATTTAATGCTGTTTCTTGAGTAAATTGTGATTGTTTGCAGTTAGGTCATTGGTTAGCTGGCTTTGTCAAAGCTAAGTGTGTAGATTGCTAATGCTGTTCACAGACAACATCTTGCATGCAACTAAACATCCTCTGCATTGATCCAGACCGTTTGCAACACATATCACATTCTCATAAACTCATTTACAAATAGGCTTTCAACAGAGCTACACCCAAAGAGGCAACTCAAAGTTCCCGCTTCTCTTCCTTTGTCTTTGTCCTGACCACACGGTCAGACAAAAACCTCCCCCGATCTGAAGCCAACTTTGATTCGGCCATCTTGTAGTTCTCTGTTGTCAGCCATTTTGTTTTGTAGGCCAAACGGCCCTTTTGATCACCACACCTGCCTCTCTCTCTCTCCCTCTCTCTCTCACACACACACATACACACACACACACACACACACACACACACACCAAGCTTGTATATAGTTTGTAAGTTAGAATTTGTGTGTTTTGGTTTTGCTTTACTTAAATATAAAATAAATATAAAATGTTGCACAAGAGTGAATGAATAGTCAACCTCTGCTGCGTCAAGAACTCCGAAATCCTTCGGGCTTTAATTAAATTTGGTTATTGTTATTAATTTAATTATTAATCAAAATTCCAATTTGATAGTTTAGTGAACTTTTGAGACTGGTATCTTTTACTGGCCATCATTTTCCCTTTCTGGGAATGGTGCCCCACGAGGTGATTTTATGTAAATTAAGTCACATTATTTCACATAATTACTAATTGTTATTAATAATGATTCATTATTTCTGGTAGCCAATTTGATGCTTTAATTGGAGATCTATAACAAGGTCAGGTCCGTGTTAAGGCTTTAATCCCAACCAATGATGCCGCAGTGTAAAACATAGCACTGGTGCCTAGATCACAACACATAGTATCCCCTCTTTTATAGTACCACCAGAATAATATTAATGGTGCACCTTGGTGAGGCCTAATATTGTTGTTCCCAATATAAATGGTGCCTCCGTATGACGCCTAAAATTGTTGTTCCCAACATAATTGGTGCCTCCGTGTGACGCCCAGAAATGTTGATCCCGACACAGATACATATCTGTCTATCTCTATTTATGGCTTTGCTTGAGGAATCCATCAGGTGGGTTTAATTTTACCAATATTGCTCATGTATCCAGGCCTGCTCCAGTTGTAATTCTTGATCTCATTGTACCAAGAATCCACAGCCTCTCTCCCTAAAACTGAACAAGAGAGAGAAAAAAAAGAACATAATATGAACATTTGAATTGGCAGCTGGAGTCAGAGAAGGACAGTTTAGCTAACAAGCAAACTGCGATGACAAAGAAGGGATTCTCATTTTTAAAAAAATTACAGAAATGACAAAATGACTTCTTTAAAGCAAGCCTGTGAAACTTTAAATTAAAATTACAGGTGGGTGGTAATTGGTAAATGATAGTGTTACACTAGAGGAAGTACAATTAATTTCAAAGAACTGAGTCAGGAATGTCTTAAAGAATCTAACATATATACCAGAACAAGTAAGGCTGTAGCAGTAAAACCTTGAATTGTTTTTTTTTTTTTTTTTTGCTTAATAATTAAGGGTTCAAGCCTGAGGGGCTGAAATCTGTTGTTTTTGCTTTGACTTCATTTTTTCCTCGAGAAATGTTTTTGCAAATTCCTGTGAGAAGGTACATTGTATAGTTACCTGTAATTTTCACCAGTGGTTGGAAGTTGTGAGTGTGCAAATGCTGCTCAACAAATATGATGCCAGTTAGCCTGATGAGGGCGCTATAATTGGGGGCTCATTAAATATTTGAAAGGTCATGCCCCTCACACTGTAAGTCCCATTGATTTGAAATGTGGCACACAAGTGCAGCTCAATGTGTTCCATGAAAAACACGCAAGAACCATTAAGGTATAGTCAGGCGGCTTAGCAAAATAATGGGGACGCGCCGGACAAAAGCACCAAATTTTTTTTATGTGTTCTCCATCACCATAGCTTTCAATTTAGAAGGGGAGCCGCTTCTTCACAATGGTGGAAGGCAGCCATTTTGGATTTCCAAGATGGCCGCCATGTAAAATCTGACAAAGTGCCAATATCTCAGCTTCCAAGCTACTTAGAAGGTCAATCTTGGTGTCAAAATACACATTTTCTGGGTCAAGGAATGCATTGAAGCTATTAGGAATATCACTAGATGATTGTTTGTGCCAATATTAAATAATTTGGTTTGTTCCTTCACGAAAGACTGGTGCTGAAATGCGCTGGAGATTGTTTCTATGTCTAATATGACCATGCCATTATAAAGGTATTTGACTTTTTAAAGAGATTGCTTTGAAACTTCTTTGTGATGTCTACATGTATCCCTAACCAAAGAGCAACTCCAAGAAATATTTTGAGTCCAGGAATTACTCCTACCCAAACATCGTTTGAGACAACAATATGTATTTGATGAAGTAAGCTAGAATGATGCCACTCACTCTGCACATGCTCAGTTAGACAGTTAGATGTTCAGTTATTGACACAAACTCCCAGAGAAATTTACCAGCAAGTGTTTTTAGGTTAAAAAACAAAACAAAAAAGAAAATCCCAAAAACATTTCTATCAGAAGAATGGTATTTTTGGATGATGACACTGCTGTAAGTAGCTAGTAAGTAGCTAGCAAGTACAGGTTAATAACTAGGCTACCTAGCTAGCTAGTTTCAGCGGGTTAGGCTTAGCCCTAACCAGTACTCAAGTTGTAAAAAAAAAAAAAATCAGGCTTGATGGTGGACTTTTTCACATGGGGACATAATTTGTGCTGATGACAGCGCAGAGGGTCTGCCATAGCACCACTGCTCGTACATAGTTAGGGTCAAATGCACAGGACAAGTGCAAAATCATTTCTTCTTCTTCTACTTGGGTCAACCGATCATACTAATAATAATCAAAGTCAATTTTGCTTTTAGAATATTGAATTATAGTGTATTTTTCAAAAAAGCAGTTAGTGGTATATGATCAAACTGGTATCTAAGGGTTATTTTTTAATTGTGATTAATTAAATCATATAAATTAAACAAGAACCCCTTCATGAAAAAAAAATGAAAAAGAAATTGGGAAAAATGTTGATCTTTATTGATACAAATACAAATATTGTAGGTTAAAATTCCCAACTTCAGGGCATGGAGTGCAAATTGAAACTTAAAATATAAAAATATATTAAAAATACAAATAATACAAAATACATAGGACCAATTCTATGGCTGCCTACCCCACTCTCCCCTATCTCATAAAAGTTTCCAGAGATTTTCATAGTCATGCTTTTTGTTCTCAACATTTCTTGCCCTTGCTTGCTGGCCATAGTTATCCTCTATGTGAAGAAAACAAGCTCATTATGGTTTTGTTAGAATGACTGAGCAGAAATCTTAAAATGTATTATTATTATTATTATTATTATTATTATTATTATTATTATGCAAGCACATGACATTACTCTTCCAGTTGATTTTTAAGAAAACTACATATTTTCTTGATAATGCTCAACATTCAAGTGTGGCTTTAAAAACACACTGAAGATAAAATAGTTTAATTAGTTTAATTTCTCACCTTCCTTTTAATATCACTGTTTAACCCTATGGGCCCTAGGCCTTTTTGGGGTATTTTTCCTGCCTTTACGTTTAAGCTCATATCACAGTCATTATAAAGGCTACATACACATGCTATATCTTGTTTTTTTCAGGACAATGTGGGCTATCCAGATTTGCCATCACAACATGTCCTTCTATGTGCCTGTATTTTATATTAATTTTTATATCAATGAAAAAAAACCCAAATCCGTGTTACTAAATTATTACATTTTTACATGTAGCAAGTTGGAAGTTGACATATTCTGCCATATATGAAGAACCATGATGGTGGGACATTCTGTCACTTCACAGTTGTCCAAAACATGTGGTTTGTGCCAGGCGGACATGATAGCCAGTATTTTTTCATTATTGCAAGAAATTCCATTGAGTCATTCACAAGTCAAAAATGTGTTTTATCTGAAAGAAACATGCAATATTTACATAGTAATAATATTATTCCTCACTATATGAAGTGACTGATAACAAGATCTGTATAATGGATTGTAAAGAAATTCATCAGGTTTTTATTTTGTAGACATTTGATTTGGATTTATAGCATGATGGGATGACAGCACAATGATGTGTGTGGTATCACTGGAAAGCTCTGGTCCTGCGCTTTCATGTGATATGTGTGGCATTTCCGTGCGACCCTGCATTCGCGAGTAATCTATCCAAGAGTAATGTGTGTGCAAAGCTGTATGAAAGCTCTGTTACATATCATTTTAGTGTAATTTTATCATTTTTTTCACTGTGAAAACATTGGACCACCGACAAGTGCTTGGTCTTGTTGGAAAGCTGCGGTTCCGCTGTTTCACGTGATATGAGTGGCTTCTCACTATGAGGCACGGTTGCGGAGAAAATCCATAGAGAAGAACAAGTGTGAATTTGGACGCACTATGCATTGTTCGGGCGCTCTCTATAGAGCACAGGCATAACATCCATGGCGCAGCTTGCTGAGATATGATATAAACATATCTTTGCATGTGTGCCCTCGCCCACAGTATTTTACTCGATATGCGTGAAACCAAAGGTAAAACTAAATACTGAAATAGCAGTAATACCACATTCATTCAAAAAAAATGACACAAGGGATGGAAAGGGGGGGATGATTTTTTTTTTGACCGTTTTTATTTCAAGGGGGTTGCTATCCCCCCTCATCCCCCCTCAACTCGAGTACTGGCCCTAACCTTAACCCTAACCCTTCTGCCAATGGCTTCAAAAGCATGCAGTGAGCTGGTGAAGTGTGGTTGTAAAAGCACAAGTGGTTGTGGTACAAAGTGCTCATGCAAGAAGGCACAATGGAAATGCACAGAGCTGTGCAGTTGCAAATATGATAGATAATTGGATTATGCTGTACATGCAAACAACATTTTATAGTGTTTAAAAGAGAAGCTAATAAAGTTCAATTGAATTCAAATCATTCATGTCATCCATTCCAGATGCTTTTGTTGAAAATCATGTGAATACATTCCCAGAATTAATATTTTTATTTGATCTTGGCATGAACAATTATCTAGTGACAGTGGCGTGCACAGACTTTTTGAAGGGCAGTGGCGAAAAGAAAAAAAAGGGCACTTTAGCGTGCATTTTGGCTCCCAAACGGGCACTTTAGCGAGCGTTTTTCAACAATTGGGCCACGAGGGGGGGCGAATGAATGGACCTAACTCCATAACTGTTGAGCCAATCATCAATTTGCAAGACATGTTTAGATAAGTACTGGCTGCATACCTTGAAAGTGTCATTAAAATTGACCATTAGGAGTCACCACAAGTGCAAAAAAATAAAATAAAATAATAATAACAATAATAACAATAATATAACAAAATGGACATGGCATAACACAAATCAGACTATAAATCATAAATTGTTTGTCCACTCATCACAAAACTTGCAGGATATGTTAAATAATAATGTTGAACAACATGTGTAAATTATTTTAAAATTACTCAATAGGGGACACCACCAGTTCCAAAGAAGTGCATTGGCCTTTCGTAAAATTTGGCCATAAATCAATGACAGCCCGTACAAATATCACCGAACACAGGGGATGTTTTTAACTACTTTATTGAACCATGTCCCCAGAATGTTTCTGCAATTAACCAATGGGAAGCGACAGAAAAGAAAAGCATGGCCCAGCACAAATTTGTACGTAAATGAATAAGCATCTGTCCTGTAATCACAATACCTGGTGGTCTTCAGTACAAGTGTTGTAAACTGTCAAAGGGCTTAATCCTACTCAGCTTTCAAGACTCAAAGGCCCATGCTGACTTGAATCCCAGAATCGCAGCTTGCAGCTATATTTCTGCTTTGTCTTTGTAAGTGGAGAGTAGTGGTATTTGTTCTTTTAAAAGTTACACTCTTACCTCAGCAGATGAACAAATAAATCAGTCACCTAAAATGAAGGAATGACTGTGGTTTCTATATTTGAATAGTGAGGCTAATGTTGAAAAAAAAAAGAATAACATAATGAAAGGATGCAAAAAAAAGAAGAAATGGGTTTGGTGCATAATCCACCTGTCATGGTTGCTGTGCCCCTCTTAAGGTAGATGTTCTCTCCATACTCCATACTGCCACTGTGCTGAAGGGAGCCAATTGCCAGCAGGTGATCAGCCCATTTCTGAGCTGAAGAATTCAGCTCGCTGCTGAACCTCAACGGCGGCGTATTATGCTTCGCCCTGTAGGCGTTGTGGGTTTCCAGGAACTCCTTCTGAAAGCTTGCGTCTGTAGATATAAAGGCATTATTGACCGATGAGCTTTTAGCACTGAGAGGAAACGTATTGTGCAATCACTGAGGCTGGCATTTCAAACACTGTGCATGTTTACAAGGCAAATCCTGCCCTGAGATATTATAAATCTCCTAAATGATAATGCCTTGTTTTTGCTTGTTGTGGGAAATAATTTCTGAGCAAAAATGCGCTAACCTGCCATTGTGTCTGTGGTTATGAAAGCTGAAATGAAATAACAACAATGTTAAAAATGATCCATAAAAACACATAACATAAAAAATCCAATAAATGATTAAAAATTCAGTTACAGATGATTTAAAGAAATTATTATCCAGGTGCTCAGACATAGTGCGGTGGTGATAAAAAGAGTAATTCTATCCAGTCACTGTAACAAACACCTAATACAAATATCCTATTACTGCAGTGATCTCCAGCACTTACCTGGTTCTGGTATGAAGGGATGTCCCATAGAGATGCAGTTCCTTTTGCTGTCTTGAAGTCAGTATTTATAGACCTAAGCCGGACCTCTCCCAACTCGTCTGTCTGTAGGAGGAGACAGATACCCAGCCCTTGCCTGTATTTTTTTTACAATGCAACTTATCCTTTTTGAAAAAAAAGAAAAAAAGACTCATATTGTTTGCAGGAATTTCCACTCACACAACATGCAGATTTAAATGCAGTGATTGTTCTGTAGATTGATTTTTTCCTCATTATTGTCTCCCTAATCAATAATTACCCAGATACTAGGCTATATTAAGGCATATCAGGCTGCAGATAAAATATTCTCCTTTTATGGAAGGTAATCAAGCATGTGATAAAAAGTAGGCGTTTTTCCAGTTCCTTGGTATTTCTTTGTTCAATGTTTGCTCATATAAGCGAGTGAATCCGGAGATAATAACCAGGTGCACTGCACAGGTAAGTGTCTTTCAACCATAAGCAATTAAAAAGGCAATCAAAGAGCAGCAGACATACACTTTGCCAAAGAAAACATGTAAACAGAGAGTGCGAGTGAAAATATGTTAAGTGTGTCACACAGCGAAGAGCAGATTCCTTCCTGCTGTCTGACAGCAGACATCATCTGCAGTTGCTGGTGGTTTTAACAAGTTGAAGCCTGAATTAAACAGACAAAAGACTTCAAATACACATGGATCTCATTAGCTTACTATAAACAACTGTGCTGCTCCACCCCATGCTTATGTTTACCACAAATCAACCAAATGTCATCCTGATCATAGTGATATGATGAGCTGTTTGCCCAAAGGATTTACTGTGGACTCCTGTTGTGAATATCAAAACATCAGTGCTTCTCAACCATCTTCAGCTCAGAACAAGTGAAGCTGTTTTGTATCTGTTTGTGTTAAAGTGACAGTGGAAGGGTAAAAGAGATAGTTTGGATTTTCTGAAATGAGGTTTTACGGGGTATTTATCCAAAGTCAGTGTAATATCTACCGTAGATGTCAGTCGGCTGTCATGCCCTGGCTGGATAGTTGAGTTACCTTTTTGTTTCTCCCAGTGTTCTTTGTCTTGTACTTCCTGTTTTATGTTGATACTCACCTCTCGTCTTGTTTCAGGTCCCTCGTGTGTCTCCCTCTTGTGTGATTACCTGCCCTGACCTAATGTGTTGCACCTGTGTCTCACTGTCTCCCTCCCCCAGAGTATATAGTCTCAGTGTTCCCTTCCTTCTGTGCCAGTTCGTCTCGTTCCTTGTGAGCGTTCCAGCCTTTTGGTCTCTTGTGTGAGTACTTAGCCCTTTAGTTCCCCAGACCTGCTTTTTGCTTGTTGACTTAGCATTTCGCCTGCTGATTTGGACACTGTTGCCTTGCTTTTTGATATCCTGTGTACCGACCGCTTTCTGATTAAAGCAGCTGTGCGGAACTTTACGTTTTCGTTGATTATAGTGCCCCCCTTTGGTCGAAGCGGTATGACACCCACAGCCTGGTGTCGTAAAATCTTGACTGCAAACGGCAATTACGGCATGCATTTGTTTTGGAGAGCGAGAGGAAAATCATAAATGTTCTGGTGTAGCTCTGAATTTCTTATAAACAGAGGACAACTGCCTGCTGTATATTTGTGTTCATGGTCACAGTCACAGATAATTTTGTGGCGTTTGTTGTAACGTTACTAGACAAAAGCGGTTCACATCAGCTAACGTTACATTTAGCTTGCTTATAACTTCCATGTCGTCATATATTGAAGTGAAACAACGTCTAACAAGTTGCGGTATATTCTCTAAATAAAAACAAAAATTACATACCTGTCGATTAGGAAAAGGGCCAACTCGGGATCAGTTTTAAAACCTTTCAAATCTCTCAGCTCTCTCCACTTGGTGAATGCCCGACCGAGGTTTACACGCGTTTGGGCTCGAGCCCTATCACTGTCCCGTTTAGCCTTCTTCTGTTCTTCTGTTCTTTTTCTTTTAGATGGTGCTCCTTCTTTATCCGCCATGACATCGAAAGTACAACCAAGTCCTTATAGATACATCTGGTAAAACTGTTATGTGTTCAGCAATGCCCGTTGCGTACCGCTTACTCGAAGAACACTCTCTGTAAACACGGCTCTTCTTCTTCTCTCAATTTATTGGCGGATCGCAAACAACTTCCAGGTGCATACCACCACCTACTGTACAAGAGTGTGCAATGTGTCCGAAATCATTCACTACTCCCTACTACATGTCATTTAGCCTGTTTCTTAAATCCTACTCGTAAACACGGCTCCTTCTTCTTCTGTGGTTTAATGGCTGCGGGCTGCTGCGGGCGTGCAGACTTACTTCTGCCTCCGGGTGCCGTATTCTGGTTTACTGACTGGTGTCTGACCCGACCGAGGCTACGCTAAATAGCCATATAGAGAAAGGCTTTTTTGTCGCTGTTGGGTTCAAATAAATATGCAGATCTTCAAGGGGAGGTGATACGAACTAGGGACAGTTTTATGAATGGTAAAACGTTCCGCACAGCTGCTTTAAATGACTGATTTTTGGAACTGAGTCAGAGTCTGCGTTTTGAGTCCAAGCCCGTGGTTCAGTTCCTGACAGTACCAACTGGCCATAACATGGACTCAGCAGACTCAGATACAGTACGCTCTGTGCTCCAGGCACAGGTTCGCAAGATCCACAGTCAAGATGAACAAATCAGTCTTCTTCACCATGAAGTGAAGGAGCTGACAAATCGTCAGGAGTCCCTCCTGGGAGCTTTCGGAACCCAGATCAACCACCTCACTGGCCAAATGCAGAAGATGCAGAACCTGCCGGTCTCTGCCGATTCGACACCTGCGGCACCACCGGGATCTGGGTCCAATGCTGCTTCTCCTGCGCCCGCCACTCCGTCCCTGCCTCTCCACCTTTCCAGACCAGAGCGTTTCTCCGGAGACTCAGGTGACTGCAGAACCTTTCTAACCCAGTGTGATTTGCATTTTGAGCTTCAGGCTGCTGCCTTTCCCTCTGACCGCTTGAAGATTGCATACATTATTTCTCACCTGAATGGGAGAGCGGAGGCCTGGGCGACGGCAGAGTGGAGCCGTAAATCACCTGTCTGCAATTCACTGTCGCTGTTCTCCAAGACCTTCACCCAGATCTTCCAGCAGACAGCCCTTGGACGGGAGGCAGCCCGAGCCCTGGTTAGACTGCAACAGGGTAAGAAGAGGGTCTCTGATTATGCCATAGAGTTCCGCACTCTAGCAGCAGAGAGTGATTGCCCCCTGGACCAACCTGCAGAGCTGGATTCCCTTATCGCACTGGCTATAAAGATTGACAAGCGTCTGTATGAGAGAGAGAGAGAGGCAGAACCAGACTCTGCAGTTCCCCACCGCTCCAGTGGAGGCAACAGGCTGGCAATTCTTCTTTTACTTCTTCCTGGCGACGCACTCCTCCTGCTGACTCTACCACAGCGCCTCCCCCAGCCACGGGGGAACCTATGCAGCTTGGCCGAACCCACCTGACTCCAGAGGAATGCCAGCGATGAGTTTCAGAGGGTCTACTGAGGGTCTACTGTGGCCACCTGGGCCACTTCATCGCCTTCTGCCCGTTAAGACTGGGCTCGCCAGGGAAGGTGAGGGCACTGGTAAGCCATACTTTGACTGTTTCGAATCCCTCTAGTTTGCAACCTTTAGTGTCTCTCACCTCCCCTGTGTTTTCTCCAAGCCCCAACCTCCGGGGGAGACGAGTGAGGCCAATGCGGAAGTGCCAAAAACTGCAGTTCACTGACTGTCCACTTGAGGCTGGCTCCAGAAGTGAGTCAATCCCCATAGACCCCCATGACAACTGTTGTGGGGTGGGGGGGGGGGGGGGGGGGGGTGAATTTTTTTCTAACTCTTCCGTTTAAATGTTATTAAGGTTTGAAATTGCGCATAATTAAGGGCGTGGTCACTTTGAGTGACAGGTGGCACCATCACGGGTGGCTAACTAGCATGCTAACTAGCCGCTGGCTCTGCTGTGCGGAGCTGAGCTCAGACTCGGCCGTCTGCTCGGCGTCATCTCAGCCAATTCGTGCCCATGTTCAAGGCATTGAACCTGTCTTCTCAGCCGTGTCTGTGCCTTTTGGATATTTTTTCAGGCAAATATTGGAGTAATATGGCTTGCTGTTCGATTAATTATACCAACAGACCGTCCAAGAAGTCTGTGCTCCAGGATTTTCGGTACGTGAAAGTCGGAAATTCTAGTATTATTTTATTTATGTTTATATGTTAGCACTAATTAGCGGGTATCGGTGTCTGCGGTCACCACGGTCACCACCTAGCTTGTCAGCAGTGTGTATTGGTGTCTGCGGTCACCTAGCTTGTCAACTTATTATTATATTATTAAGCATTTATTTAGGACATGTAAAATCACGTTGATACCGGAGGTCTCATTTTCAAGTGCGACCTGTAAGTGTTATCACAGCAGCAACATCCACATCAAGTTACAGAGCCACAGACAATACGATACAACACAAGCTTAGCTAATTAACTAGCTAACCAGCCAGCGAACGGTTAGCCTTCGAGCAAGACGCCAGTCCGGGGATGCATCGAAGTCAGAGCCTGACAGAGAAGTGTTAGGATTTAGGCATTTAGGGAGAGAATATTTTGAACAAAAGGCTGAGGCTGTGTGAGGTTTGAAAATAAAGGTCCACAACGTTAGTTAGCTAACGTGATGAAATGTTAACGTTGTGATATGAGCAGTGTAACGTGAACGTAACATTAAGGCTATACTTGTGTATGTAAATTAAAAAGTGGCGAACTGTGTGAAATTACAATAAGGTGTGTAACGTAATTAAAAAAAGCTAATGTGACATTTGACTGTCACATATAAAATTTTAATAAGATTAGTGTATGATATAGGTCTGTAGTTACACAACAATAGATAATGCACAGACAGAATATGAGGATTGTGATGGCCACCACCTTTTTGTTTTGCTAAAATAAATTGATTATGATCTGTTGAACACTGAAGTAATTTAAGTTGTATTGTTTGCATGTAAAGGTGTCTGTGAAGTAGGTAGCTAACACATATATTACTTTTAATATCCATTTGTCTGTGTAAAGTTTTCCTCTAGGTGACCCAGACAGACTGGACCAGTGGACACTCAACACGAGGACACAGAACTGGACTCCAAACAAGACTTCCCATCTGTGCAGTGAACACTTTGAGAGTCATCACTTCAGCACTGACTCCAGGATAAAGACACCTTTTTTCATACAGTACCTCGCAAAGAGTCAAGAAACTTATTAGTTTAAAATGATGAATTATTGTCCATAATACATTTAAATGCATTGTATATATTACTAATTTTCATACCTTACTAAGTACTCGATTAGGGCACAGCTTGCTCTGTACTATTACTGATAAGGTGAAATTACTGACACACCAGTGCAGTTTAGTGTTCCCCTGATGCAAAAGGCCAAATGAAGAGTTTATCAATCAAGGAACATGACATGTATTTACCAACTTTAACATTTTAGTGCCTTTTATGCAAAGACCCTTTATCAAAGTGAGAATTACTACTTTTTTCCCCACACACAGTCTGTGAAGAACCAGTGGAAAAAAATATTCTCATAATGAAACAGCCAAACATAGCATGATTCCACAGTGGCAGTGAGCTTTGAGAACAGTTCAGTTTCCTTTTGATAGCAACAATTATTTTAATGTGGATGAACTGCATACTGTACATTCATACTCCATTTTTCTTGGTAGTACACTGTTAAATTTAAAATCACATTCAAATATAAAGTCAAATATCTACAGAACTTAAACAAACAACTATTTTATGAATGACAGCCACTTACTCAGCAGTAAGATCATTTTGGTGGTGAGTGGGCTTTTAACCAAGACAGGCTGTAGTCAATGTTTTCTACCTGTGTTTTTAACGTGTCATCTTTCTCTCATGTAGGACACTTGAAGAAAGTTACAACGCCTCGGCCAATGTGATATTTACTCCACAGTAAAGAGGTTGTTTCACAAGAAATTAAAATTTTGCAAATTATGACACTGGGTCCTAATTCATAGGTTTTATAATTACTGTTATAAATCTTTTCATTTATTTCATGTGTACTTTTTGTAACCTTTTAATATGGATGTTTTCATGAATGCAAGCTTTGACTTAATTTTGTTTGTGGAATGGTTATAACTTTTGCTATATAAAATGTATCAGACAAAATTTACTTTAGAGTAAAAGCAAATTTTTAAAGCTGTCATTCATTGGTTTCCTGTGATGATTGGAAATATAGTGGTGATTTAAACCATTAACAAAATATAATAGTTATTAATGGTATCTTAATTTTTCATTTATGTCTTAACATTTACCCAAGTTTGCATTTATCTTAGCAGAATGTAAAAAAAAATGAAAAGCTGATGTTATGTGCTGGTTTTGTTTGAACATTTCTTTGAGACAAATGAAGAAATTTCACTGAGAAACTCTTCTCCTTTTGTGAAAAACAAGGAAATATCTGCACACTGAATAGTTTTAAGTCCCGTAGGAGATATTATTTATTTGTGACTTTGTGACATATGAGAAGGTTCTGTGGGTATTGCTCGGTATTGAGGCTTATATAGTGAGGATAAAAAAACGTAACAAACAATTGACTGATTATGTTTCTGTTTGCCTCACTATAAAAACGTCACAATACCTTTGCCTGAGGAAGACCCTCTCAGAGTTGGCAACATAGCGAACAAGTGATACCTCCTTGGGGGCTTCAAAACTATTGTGTCCAGCTAATTCTTTGTTTTTCACTTCGAGCCCTTTTATCCAGTCACATTCTTCTGTGTTAAAACTAGACTTCTAAAAGAGCAGCAAACAAAGGTTACTCTCCAAAATCTTCTCAGGCTCTGCTGCTGGGTGTAAGGTGCTTAGTTATCTTCAAGTACAAAGTTAAAATAATCAGGCCCACACAGAAATGGACTGCTTATTTTTTTTTGTCAGTGACAATGTTAAACATTAATGCTTTATGTTTTATCTGTAGTGTATGATTTCTTTGGCCTTTCAATTGACAGTCAGATTTGATTGTGAAATACAACATTCAGTCAGTAACAAAGACAGAAGGAGTGCAAATGTAAATAGAATTTATTTAAATTTTTAACCCTTTGGGCCCGAACGACGCTTAGTGCGTCCAAATTCACACCTGTTCTTCTCTATTGATTTTCTCCGCGACTGTGCGTCATAGCGAGAAGCCACACATATCACGTGAAACAGCGAAATTGTAGCTTTCCGACAAGACCAAGCACTTGTCGGTAGTCCAATGTTTTCATAGTGAAAATAAAAAAGATAAAGTTACACTAAAATCATGAATAACAGAGCTTTCAGCTCTGCACACACATTACTCTTGGATGGATTACTCGCGAATGCAGGCTCGCACAGAAATGCCACGCGCGACTAGAGCTTTCCAATGATACCACACACATCATTGTACTGTCATCCCATCATGCTATAAATCCATCAAATCAGTCATGTCCGCCTGGCACAAACCACATGTTTTGGACAGCTGTGAAGTGACAGAATGTC
>NC_065513.1:2616538-2619080 GCF_006386435.1 Epinephelus moara
ATCTGATGCTGCTCTTCCTCGCAGGGAGTGGGAAAAGAAGGAGAAAAGGCCTCTCCACCCCAGCCAAACCAGCAGACACGGACGCCCGGCATGCTGAGGTTGCTTCCCAAGGTCTCTGCAGCTCTCTGGACACCACGCCGGACATAGCTGTCACCAATGATCCACACTGTGCATATGAAAGTAAAATGAGTGTAATAAATAAATAGCGTTATATATTTAAAAACATTGAAGCTTTTTTAAGATTGTGTAATCTCAATAACAGCTTGATCATTGTTTCAAGGTTTGTTGTATAACGTTAGTTTCAGCTAAACTCAACTTACCTTAAGTTTCGTGGAGGAGCTGGCACCACAGGGCTAGCCAAAGTAGTGTAGCTTGTTAGCCTCATAGCTTCTTAGCCTAGCTTGTTAGCCTTAGCTAACTTAGCAGAGCCGAGCGAGGTGGGCGTGTTTAAGCAACCAGGCTTCCTTCAGCCCGCCTCTTTGCCCATTTTTGATTGTCTGGGAGTTGGGCGGAGTCAGGCACTGCCAAGATGGCGATATCCATGACCGAGTATTTTGAGCTTCAAACCCGCTCCTCAGAAACGGATGGGTGACGTCACGGTGACTACGTCCATTATTCTTATACAGTCTATGGTTTTCTCTTAAGCATCCAGTCCTTAGTTGATCCCGGCTCAGATGCTAACCTAATGGACTTTGATCTTGCCAGGAAACTGGGCTTCAAAACCTTCCACGTCAACCAGCCCTTGGATGCCAGTGCCCTGGACGGCAGGCTATTATGTAAGGTCACCCATCGCATTCAGTCACTGCACCTGTCTTTTCCTGACTCTCACACCGAAAGAATCAGCTTTCATGTCTGCACCCACTTATCCTGGGATACCCCTGGCTCGCACTCCACAGTCCCCACATAGACTGGAAAACAGGGCAGGGGCAAAGAACTGTTTCACCCTCTCAACCTCTCCTGTCAGAGCTTCAACCTCCTTACACCTCCCAGAACTCTCCCAGCCTGGTTCCAGAGTTTCCTGACCTTTCCCGGGTTTCCGTCTGCTACCACGACCTCCTGAAACCCAGGCCATGAAAAAGTACATTGAGGAATCCCTGGCTGCAGGGATTATTCGGCTGTCCTCTTCTCCCGCTGGCGCTAGATTCTTCTTTGTTAACAAGAAGGATAAAATCCTGTGGCCTTGCAATGACTACAGAGGACTCAACGAGATCACCATTCACAAGAGGTACCCCCTCCTTTTAATTTCCACTGCTTTTGAACAACTAAAGGGTGCTAAGGTTTTCACTTAACTGGACTTAAGAAATGCCTATCACCTAGTTAGAATATGGAGGGGGATGAATGGAAGACAGCATTTAACACTCCCAGTGGTCATTGGGAGTACCTGGTCATGCCTTTTGGACTTACCAATGCCCCAGCTGTCTTTCAGGCCCTGGTGAACGACGTCCTCCGGGACATGCTCTATGAGTTTGTTTTTGTTTACCTGGATGACATCTTAATCTTTTCCCCTGATGAGCAAACTCATATTCAGCACATCCGGCGGGTCCTCCAGCACCTCCTCCACCACCAACTCTTTGTCAAAGCTGAGAAGTGTGAGTTTCATGTGCCCTCCGTGTTCTTCCTGGGGTTCATCGTGTCTGAGGGGGAGGTCAGGATGGACCCTATAAAGCTGTTGATGATTGGCCCACTCCCACAAGCCGGAAGGAGGTCCAGTGATTCCTGGGGTTTGCAAATCTTTACAGAAAGTTCATCAGAAATTTTCGTTCTGTTGCCTGCCCCCCTTCATGCACTGACCTCTTCTAAGTCTAACTTCCAGAGGAACCTCCGGGCTGAGCTCACTTTCCAGAAGCTGAAGACCAGCTTCACCTCCCGTCCTCACCTTGCCTGATCCCAATCTGCAGTTTGTGGTGGAGATGCATGCCTCCGATATGGGGGTGGGAGCTGTTCTCTCTCAGAGGCCAAGGGCAATAAGTTACACCCCTGTGCCTTTCTTTCATGCCTTTGGCATTGGAGGAGTGGAGGGACTGGTTGAAGGGGGCTGAACAGCCTTTTCTCGTCTGGATGGATCATAAGAACCTCGAGTACCTGAGCACAGCAAAGAGGCTCAACGCTCGGCAGGCAAGGTGGGCTCTCTTTTTCAACCGGCTCCATTTCACCCTGTCCTATCGCTCTGGCTCCAAGGGCTTAAAGCCTGATGCTCTCTCCCATTTGTTTCCCTCTGAAAACTCTTGCAAAGATCCTACTCCCATTCTTCCCCTCTTGTGTGTTGTGGGCTCTGTCACTTGGGACATTGAGAGAAGGGTCAACGAGGCCAATGTGAACTGTCAACCTCCGGCCGGCTGCCCGCCGAACCGCCCGTTTGTGCCTCCTGTCTTACGTTCAATTCAATTCAATTTTATTTATAAAGCCCAATATCACAAATCACAATTTGCCTCACAGGGCTTTACAGCATACGACATCCCTCTGTCCTTATGACCCTCGCAGCGGATAAGGAAAAACTCCCCCAAAAAAAACCCTTTAACGGGGAAAAAAAACGGTAGAAACC
>NC_065513.1:2621883-2628239 GCF_006386435.1 Epinephelus moara
AACTAACTAACTAACTGATTGACTAACATAAACAACTGAAAATTGAAAAAAAATTAGCTTGCACCGTTAGCTCCGGTAAGGGAAAGCATGAGGGAAAGTGGCTGACCGGAAGTCACGCACAAAAAAACGGAAGTTGATCACTATTTACTTCCGTGTTTGAAAATAAGGTGGATAGCGACTACAGGAAACAAAAAATAACGGGCCCTCATTACACCTCACTGTGCATGTGGATGCTTGACTTCCTGACAGGTAGACCCCAGGTGGTGAAAGTGGGCGGACACACCTCTGCCACCTTTACAGATAATACTACATAACAACCTACTCCTGAACATCACAGTACTAAGGAGATGATAGTGGACTTTGGGAAGAAGCAGCAAAGGGACTACGCCCCCCTTAAAATAAACAGGCCCTCAGTGGACAGGGTAGATAGCCTCAGTTAGCTTTGTGTCCACATCACTGAGGGCCTGACCTAAGCACTGCAGACTGACTCAGTGGTGAGAAAAGCAAGGCAAAAACTGTTTTAGGGGATTTGAGTATCCCCTCAAATACTGAAGAATTTCTATTCCTGCACCATCAAGAGCATCCTGATGAGGAACATCACTGCCGAGTACGGAAACAGCACTGAATAGGACCACAAAGACCTGAAAAGAGTGGTTCGGTCAGCTGAACACACTATAGGCGTTACTCTACCTGAATAAAGGTGTTTACACCAGATGCTGTAACAATAAGGTGAGGAGAATCATTAAAGATCCCAGCCTCCCGGAAGACTGCCTTTTCTTCCTGTTGAAGTCTGGAAGAAGGTACCAGTTACACAAGGCCAGCACTGAGAGGCTCAGGTGGAGCTCTTACCCTCATGCTGTGTTCACACCACAAGTGACACAACAACAGGCTACAGTTGATTTTCAGTGGAAGCTAGTGACACGTAGCTACAATCTGACGGCCGGCACTACTGAAAGGCGTGATGCACTACAAACAAAAGTTGAGCTGTCTTCAACATTTTCAGGACTATGATGTGGCGAAGCATCAGCTAATCATATGGTAGGTTTATAGCTATTGTACTGTGTTATTTAGCTTTCATTAGCTGGCACTATGCTAGCTTTCAGTGAATTGTGGTGCACACAGAGATGCAGTGGGGTGGTGAAATGTGATGTTAAAATGGGGCTCAGACACTGATCAAAATCTTAGATATTTTATGACCATAATACAAACTTTAGATGGCATTCATTTGAGGTGTTTTGTGGCCAGTAGCAGACACACACAAGTCAGTGACAATGTAGCTATGGTAAGGAGCGCTTGAGTTACACTTCCACAGCGACTCGGCAATAATGTAGCTGGCAGTGCTGTTGCTGTGTAGCTTGTAGTGTAAACACAGTATCAGGCTACAAGGATCCTAAATCAAGACTTTCAGTGCTTCTCAAGGTCAAGGAAGAATGGCTGAATTTCAAGGAGGCTATATCACTGTTCCAATGTCAAGGATCCTTTGAATTCTACTGAGGACTGAATCCTTCCTTCAGAGAATTTTCAAGGATGCATGTGTGTATCTTCAGCCGACATGAAGTACCCATAATTATTTGAGCACAATTTGAAGGCGAGGCCTCTTCAGTGACACACGCCTGGGCACTCACTAGCCTGTTCCAATGTGTGTTCACTGAATGTTAGGAAGGAGTCATGCCTAGCCTCTGTAGGACCTGAGTTTGAAGGATCCATCCTACCAAGGAAGTATCCTTCACTTTGAGAAGCACCCTCTGCCTAAACCTAAACCCCAGAGACCTATATTTATTATTATTTCAGTGTTCCTGGATTGATAGAACTGATGGGTTGCATTTTAGTGAAGTCATAGTTTTAGGATTTCATGTAACAAATAAATTGATTGATTGATTGATTGATAGAAATGCCTTCTTTTCATTTTAGTTTGTGTATAGGGTAGATCGAGTTAAAATGATGTTCCCCTATATGTGTTTATTCTTATTGTCAAGATAATCCTGGTGGAGGCCTGTACATGAAGTCTACAAGTAAACTCACAGATCTCTGCAGTCTGTCAGGAGGAGGCAGGGGCTTGTTTGTTTATGTCCTGCTTTCAGTCTGTCAGATGTGATTGAAACTAACATCTGACATATTGATGCTGGCTTTTAGTGTGAGCAAGTCTAAAGGAACCGAACGGGTGTGTAGGATTTAGGAGGATATAGTGGCAGAAATGAAATATAAGTATGTTTTCTTTAGTGTATAATCAGCTGTAAATAAGAATCATTGTGTTTTTTTTACTTTAGAATGAGCTGTTTATATCTTCTTAGGGAGCAGGTCCTCATCTGTGAATATTGCCATGTTACACTGCCGGCAGATCATGTCTATATTGGGTCCGTCGGTCCATGACCGATTCTGGACATCTATTCAACGTCCAAACTAGGTCCACTATTTAAACGTCCAACCATGACCCAACTTGGATGTCACATTGACGTTCAACATTTGATCTTTGAACTGGGTAAATTTTTTGGACGTCATTTGGACGTCTATGACAGGTGCAAGAAATGTACATGATTAATAAATGTAATATTTTTTTTATTTACAAATATCAACATTGTTGATATCAACATGATTAAGACATATGAATACAGACTATAAACAAACACGATTTATTATGTGTATGCCTATTTATTTATTTATTTATTTATTCAGTAGGCTGTGTTTTTTGTTGTTGTTGTTGTTATTTTACATTTTGCTGTTTTTCTTTAACTGGTTTATTTATTTTAATTAATCAAGTTATTTATTTATGCATATATGTATTTTTGCATTTATCTGTTTATTTATTTGGAAATGCAATATATGGGAAATTAGAGTTCAGAAAATAATTTCATGGTAGCCTATATTATCCACCTTATTCCTAACTTAAAAATTTGTGACGCCATGACAGCCATTGCGGTTTCCCGAGAGAGAAAGAGGCAACGATGGCCACTGTTCTCAAAAGAACCAACAGCAGCAGAAAAGTCAAGGACAGCCGAGGACAGCTCTATCAAGGGCTTTGGATTTCAACCAAAGATTCAAAAACCAGTCAACGCCACTCTGATTGGCTGAGGCAGTACATCATCATAACCCAACCAGTAAACGCCACTCTGATTGGCCGAGGCAACACGCCAGGCATTTGGCGTCAAGGGCTCTGTTTGGCGCGGTTCGGCGTGTTCGAAGCATTGCAAGTCACGGCACAGCTTTTCAGCCTGCATGGCAAATTCACTAGGCCTATGGAAATCCCCATGGTGAATCCACTCATCGTTTTCCTCTAAATTGAAGGTAAGTTCGGTCAGCAATTTCCATGTGTATGTATAGTGTTAGGTAGTTTAGCGTTATTGTCTTGAACTTCCCAAACCTGCTGTGGTCACGGCCGCGAATGGCGAAGGGCGTTAGCATGCCTTAAGGGCACACATTTTTGTTTTGCGTTAGCTTGCTGCACAACACTCTTGGTTCATGTTCAGTTTCGATGTTATTTTAGCTGTCCACGGGAGAACATGTTGTGTAATGTAAATATAAACTGTTTGTAGCTTGCAAATTGATTCGATATTGTATGACTACCTTAGGGTTGCTAACAGGGTAGGTCGAAAGTGGAACTGCCCATTGGTTCGACATCCCATTGTTCCGACCATATTAAACTCATTGTCCCTAAGTCCGTTCCGAAATCATCATGATGCCCTGTGGTTAAGGTCTGGTTAGGTTTAGGCACAAAAACCACTTGGTTAGGGTCAGGAAAAGATCATGGTGTGGGTTAAAATGAAAAAGAAAGTGACAAACACATAAGCCGTGAGCCTGCTCCGCCTCAAGCCGGTCGCAGCGCACCATACGCCCGCCGCGAGCCGTTCAGCACCGCGGACAGTCGGACTAATGGGATGTCGAACCAATGGGCTGTCGAACCAATGACATGGACCCGGTCGAAAGCCAGCTAGCTAGCAGCATGGCATGGAGTTCAGACCGACTAGCTCGTTGCTAACTAGCTAGCATCCGTATACGGGGTTCACAGATGATGCAAGGTTGGTTGATGTTACTCTCAGTCACTTTTATCGGTCATGAAAGGAACATTATAAGTTTTATTGTAAACCATTAGAGGTGTTTTGTCTCTGATACCACCCCACTGGTACAAGAAGCGAACACTATGTAGGTTGCACGTTGTTATAATCTGGCTGATAACTACCTACCTACCATTCTTTGCTAAAACCTTACGTTAGCCAACTTGTTTTGGGTGTTCTAGGGGCTTTTTTCCAACGCATTCACTCTGAATATTGTCAGAAATTATGAAAAAAAATGTGTACAATGTTTCTGGACCAGAGGCAGCAATTCTGATGTACTCTTTGTTTATTCTGGTCGATTTTTATCCGTGCGACTGAAGAGTGGCCATAGGCATTGGGCAGTGACCACGATAATGGCAGGGCGATGGAAAAAAATGTTTGTGCGATGAATTTATTTGCCTAGTAGCAAGCGTGCGACAGACTGCTTGAAAGCCGTTTGTGTGCGTGGTCTGTTTTTCCTCGTTTTTTCACTAGACGACAAGAGCGTTCACTGCCGTGCATGGTCTGGCAGCCAGTTGAGTTGGTTTATTAGTTTAATTAACGGAGGGAAACTCTTGTCATCGAGTGTCTTTGTCTCTGTGGGGGAGGCGGAGCTATGGGCTACACACACACACACACACACACACACACACACACACACACACACACACAGTGCAATCTTCGTGGGGGGGAGACGAGGCGGAGAAAAAATAACAGTTGAGCGTAAGAGAAAGACAGGGACCTTGTTCCTAAACCAAATGCCACGGCCCCTGTGTGGGATTGTTTTGGATTTAAACCAAATGACAGAGGGGAGCCCAGTAATTTGGACGAGCCGATGTGCCAGGTTTGTTCTAAAACCATCTCAACAAAAAGAGCGAATACAACCAACTTAACTGCACACCTGAGAGTGAGAGACTGACAGTCTATTTTTTTGTATTTATAAGGTCTTTATTTATTTATTTAGATATTTTTACGTGTTATTTCAGATATTTAAATTGTCTTTTTTTTTGCTTTCGTAAATATTCTTGTTAAATAATGTTTATTTCTCTTTTAAAAAGGGTGTACTTGCATCATTATGCCTCTATTATCATTATATAAGGTTTTTTAAATGGTCTAAAAATAGCAAAATTACAACAATAATAAAAATGGTCTTAAAAGCACAATATTATGCAATACTATTGCTTATCGCATAATGCAATTAATCGGCCAACAAAATTTGTTATTGTGACAGGTGCTACAAACTTTCTGGCCTGTGCTACAAAATTATCACCCTCTGTAGCTCCAGTGCTATGGGCTAAAAAAAGTTAACATACAGCCCTGCAGGGTCATGGCCACACAAGGTTAACAGTGACATCACGTGGTGCAAACGAATATGTAGCATCTCCCACATGGTAGGGGATATGTTTTTGTTGAACATACTGGGTGCAATTTCTCTGGACGCTTCACTCGGTCAGCACACAAGTCCAGGCTGAACTTGTACAGGTCTATGTTTCTGCTGTACAAAGTCTGTACAGTAGGATTTCTTTATATAAAGTGCTGCACATAATTTAAGGTATTTGAGTGGTTACATTTTTTGATGCATACAAACCCCTCTACACCTCAGGTACATGCTGTGCTTTTACTCCACTACAACAATTTATTTGACTGTGTGTGTTAGTGTGTATATTAATAAGGCTTTAGTTGTGTATCTAAACAAATTTTGTTTCTGTCAGGTCAGATGCTGTGACGTGTCTTTCATTGGGACGTTGTTGTTCATTGTTGTGACCTTATTCCTATTTCCTTGGCAGCGTCTACAAACTCAAAGCGCGTAGTGTGCTTGTAGGCTCTAGGCTATCTTCGTTTGTAACACAGCAACACTTAACTGTTGTGCGATGGAGAATGAAAACTTTAAGGTGTTTAACCCATTTTTTTTCTGTCTCTCAGGTGCTGTAAGGTGTCTTCTCTCATCTTTTTTTCCTTGGCAGCTATACAGCAGGTAATGGACTGCCAGTCTTGTTTTTGTAAATGAAAAGCTTATCTGCAATCTCATAAGGTGTGGTGTGCCTATAGGTCGGCTGTTTTAGCCATGTCTTACAACTATAGTCCATAGTCCAATGTCGCTTGTTCAAGAGAACATATCTGTTAACTTATAAAACTCTAAATGGTCAAGCTCCATCATATCTTAGTGAGCTCATAGTGCCATATTATCCCACCAGAACACTGCGCTCTGAGAACGCAGGGTTACTCGTGGTCCCTAAAGTCTCCAAAAGTAGATCAGGAGCTAGAGCCTTCAGCTATCAGGCTCCTCTCCTGTGGAATCATCTTCCTGTTACGGGCCGGGAGGCAGAC
>NC_065513.1:2628642-2648139 GCF_006386435.1 Epinephelus moara
TTTTTTTTCCCCGTTAAAGGGGTTTTTTTGGGGAGTTTTTCCTTATCCGCTGCGAGGGTCATAAGGACAGAGGGATGTCGTATGCTGTAAAGCCCTGTGAGGCAAATTGTGATTTGTGATATTGGGCTTTTTAAATAAAATTGATTGATTGATTGATTTTTGGCAAACAACACCGTTGTGTTGAGTATTGTAAAGCTTTAGTTGGGTGTCTCTAAACCAGTTTTGTCTTTGCAGATGGTGTGTAGGCTACTCTTCATATTGGATGTGGAGTGAGGTGTCCTTCCCTTTTAGGAGCTAAACCACCTAAACAAGGTACGTGTTGTGATTTCATCCTCTTTCCTTATGTACAGGCTCCAGTCAAATAAACAGTAAAACTAAACTAATTTGGATTAACGTCTGTGTTTACAGATGACTTTGAGAGTAAGACAGTGGCGAAAACGCCAAAGAGAACTGGATCAACTGCTACGTTATTCTGACAGTGATGATGAACAAGAGGGCATTGAAAATAATTGCAGCAGTGTGCCTGGGACTCAGAGTAGTTGCAGCAATGACGATGTGCCTGGGACCCCAGGTAGTTTGAGTGACAGTGCTCCTGGGACATCCGATGATTTTGACTTAGAGACTGATGTGGACTACTGGTCTACTGACTCAGAACAGGAACCAAATGAAGCTGAAGTGACCAGCTTTGAGGACGAACTGAGACAGTGGGAAATAGAGTACAGATTGACACACAGAGCGCTTAATGGTTTATTGTCCATATTAAGAAAGCAAGGGCACCTATTGCCTGTGGATATGCCGGACACTCCTTGCTACACCACAGCATAACACAACGGAGCCTAAATGTGGCGGGCAGTACAAGTACTACGGCTTAGAAAAGGGGATCTGTCGTTATTTAAGTCAGATGGAGAGTAATGATGTGCACCTCAGCGTAAACGTTGATGGCATCCCACTTTTCAGAAGTAGTGGTGTCCAATTCTGGCCAATACTGGTGAAGTGTGGCCATTTTGATCCATTCATTGTAGCCATGTTTAGTGGACAAAGTAAGCCAAGTCCTCTTGAGGAGTATTTAAAAGACTTTGTGACTGAATACAAACATCTCAAGGACAATGGTATAGTTTTTAATGGCCAGACTTACACTGTCAATATTGATGCTCTGATCTGTGATGCGCCAGCAAGGGCATATCTGAAGTGTATAAAGGGTCATACTGCCTATGAGAGTTGTGAAAGATGTTCAGTCAGAGGTGATTGTGTTGAGGGAAGAATAGTTTTCAGTGAACAGGAATGCACTTCTCGAACAGATGACAGTTTCTCCAGAGTGGAGTACAGTAACCACCAAACTGGTATCAGCCCCTTCATTGCTGCAGGAATTCCTTGTGTTAGCTCATTTGTCTTAGATTATATGCATATCGTCTGCTTGGGAGTAGTTAGGCGCCTGTTAATTTACTTGACTCGTGGCCCAAAAGTCTGTTGTTTATCTGTGAGGCAAAAGGATGCAATTTCTCAAAAACTAATTGCACTGAGAGGGAAGATGCCAAGTGAATTTGCTCGACAACCGCGGGGTTTGCATGAAATTGATAGGTGGAAAGCCACTGAACTACGGCAGTTTTTGCTGTACACAGGTCCTGTGGTTTTGAAAACTGTGTTGTCCCCCGAAAAATACAAACATTTCTTGTCCTTGACAGTATCCATATCAATAATGCTGGAGTCAGATGAGCGGATTCGAAATGCCTATCTCCAATATGCTCATGAACTAATCAAACATTTTGTCATGTGCTGTGTTGACCTGGCAAGACATTTCCTGTATACAATGTACATGGACTAATTCATCTGCAAGAAGATGCCAGCCACTTCAACTGTTCCTTAAATGACATTTCCTGTTTTCCATTTGAAAACTACCTGCAACAAGTCAAGAAACACGTGAGGAGCGGGAGAAGTCCCTTGGAACAAGTGACCAGGCGTTTGTCTGAAATCGAGCATTCAGAAGTGGCCAAAAGACAAAGACAGCCTAAAGTGTTTGCCTCTGTTAAAGAAAAGGACAGTTGTTTTCTTTTGAGGGACAACAGCTTTGCCTTTGTTCGACAGAAAAATGCAGACGGGACTTTTGCTTGTGAAATTCTGCGCCAGCGTCACACTTCACCATTATTTCACCAACCGTGTAGCTCTGGACTTCTGAACATAGTGTGCATTGGAAATGGTCATGTCAGGATGACAAATGCACTACGGCAAGAAAGGGATCTGTTCCGGAAGGTGGCCTGCCTCCCACAAGAAGCTGGTGGTTTTGTCCTCATACCCCTTCGTCATGGTCTGGAACACACATATTAAAGTTGAATTTTCTTATTCTTTTAGCTAGATTCCATCAGGGATCATCATAGCTGATCACCTGTTTCCATCTGTTTGTTTTCTGTATCTTCCTCAGTGACTCCTGCATTATCCTTTCTCACTCCATCCATAAACCTCCCTGGGCTCTCTCTGTCCTCTTGCCACAATATCCTACTCCCAATATAACCCTCATCACTCTTCCGTGCATGTCCAAACCCTCTCAACCTCTTTGAACTTTGAACTAAAATGTTAAAAACTTAAAGGTGCTGTATGTAAGAATGTGGCCAAATGTACTGGGACACTGCTAATGCTGCTTGCCGTGCTGCTGTAGCTCAGTCGTAACTGTAACTGATGCTGAGACTCTACTGACTGTGTGACCGGTAGACAGCGGTGGATGGCGCAACAGGCCAAAACACAAATTCAAAACATAAACATGATTTGCAGACTGCAAAAAAATGTTTTAGATGCAATATTCTGGCTGTACTATTGTTGTCGGTGAGATCAGTATGTTATATGAACATTATTCCTTAGTCTCTGTGACATATTAGGAGGATTTTACAACTACTTGCTTTAAATTTCTTACATATAGCTCCTTTAAAGTAACATGCATATGCTTTCCTTTCCAGGTCATGTACACGAGGGCTGTTTGGAGGGAGGGTACCCGAGAGGAGGAGGGTGTAGTTCCTGACAATTGGATTGACAGAGAAATGAAAACCGTCAGATGGCCATGTACAATGAGCGCCACAAAAACAAAGAAAGCTCTCAAGGACAAAATTAACCCCCAGGATGACTGGATGACATTCTCATTAATAAAGATAAAAATTACCTCAGGCAAGTTTTGCGTAGATGAATAGAAAATTAAATAAATTTCCAAGTCAAAATATTGTTGTAATTTTTTGTTTGTTTGTTTTAAGGTGAATTGTCTAACTTCTAGATAAGCGTCGTGAATGTGATACCTATAACCTGACCAGCCAGGCAGAGGAGGAGGACGATGAAGTGATTAGAACGACGAGAAAGCGCACTAAAAAAGGAATTCCGGAGGGTTTTGTTAGAAATGGTATGTTTCTCATTCTCAAATACTTTATACATTTGAAATATAAAATTGGTTGATACAAATTGGACCTCAAATTTGAGGTCAATGTTTGAATCAATGTATATAAACATTTTTTGCAGAATTAACAGATTTGGATGAGGAGATTGTCAGGGGTAATGGCTTTCTCTTAATGAATTTATAATTCCAGTTTCAAAATGAATCAAATTATTTAAGATATATTTTTGGAGATGGATGAGCTTAGTTTTACATTATTACCTCTGTACAGGTGTCAAGCTACCCACCTTCCCTACTGCACCAAGGAAGCTGCAGCCCATTGAGGACACCAACATGTTGCACAATACATGTGAGTAGTGATGACAACTTAAGCATGATAATGTGTTGACTACAACATGAGTCACAGGCAGATTGATGTGTTTCAGCCTCTGAAAATGAAGCCATGTCTGTCCAAGCGGTACGTGCAGACAGTCCCTGGGGCAGTGAAATGTCCACTCCTAGTGAGTATTTACTTTGCCCCTTGCACCAACCATCCCACTGCACGAAGTTTAAGTCCATTTGGGACAAGGTGTTGGTTCACTGCTTGAGAATTTAGTAAGGTAATCTCTTTTTATATACATTATGTAAGTAGTTACAGGCTCATTCATGTGTTTTAGCCCATGAAGATGGAGCCATGTCTGGCCAAGTGGAGCTTGCAGACAGTCCCCAGGGCAGTGAAATGTCTACTCCTAGTGAGTATTTACTTTTCCCCTCGCACCAACCATCGCACTGCACAAAGTTTAAGTCCCTTTAGGACAAGGTGTTGGTTCACTGCTTGTGAATTGAGTAAGGTAAAAATGTCTTTTAAATGTACATGATGTAAGTAGTTACAGGCTCATTCATGTGTTTTAGCCCATGAAGGTGGAGCCATGTCTGGCCAAGCGGGGCGTGTTGACAGTTCTCAGGGTAGGGAAATGCCCACTCCTTGTGAGTATTTAATTTTCCCCTTGAATCAACCATCCCACTGCACAAAGTCATAGTCCATTCAAGACGAGTAGTTTCTCACTGCTTGTGAATTAAGCATAGTAATGACTCAAGTATTTCATTATTATTTTAGTATATGCAACATGATGGTACTTAAAGGCTGCCTCATGTGTTTCAGACTCTGTAAGTCAAACCTTGGATGGCCTTGTGGAAGCCTTCTCTGGCCCGGAGAAATGTGCTGCCAGATCTCGACGCAAGGAAATGTCCAGTGAGTATTCACTTTATCCGTTGCACCAACCAAAAGTATTCAGGACAAAGTGTTACTCACTGCTTGAGAATCAAGTTTGTTAATGATTTCTTTTACAGGCTTAATCAAATGTTTCAGACTTGGAGCGGAGTGTGCCAATTCTTACCTTTTTGTTTAGTTTCAATAATTGTACATCTTTGAATATTGTTTGTTTTCTTCGCTCTCAAGATGCATGCACAACACCTCGGAGCAGAGACCTGTCGACACCCAGTGAGTATTCATCACATCACACTTTAAACAGTCACTTTTGTATTCTGTCAGGCCTTGTGAAATGTAAGAATATTCTGTGCTTTTCAGGATCTCGACATGCAGCAAGAGGTCATGCGAGGGATGGCTATTGCTCCAGGTAAAGAAGCAGGACAGGGCACAGCGTCTTGGCTGGCTTCTACTGGTTGGTCTCCGGCCCTTACCAGTAGGGGTTGGTCAGTTTCAGTGTTAAAACATGGCATGTTATTGTCAGTTATAAATGTATGGCCAAGTGATTAAATTTAAATGTTTCTAGGTCCAGCACTAGGTCCAGCGGTGGATCCAGCTTCAGGTCCTGGCACAGTGATGGTGCGAGGCACACAGTCTTCATATCACTGCTACATTACTTTGTATAACCGTATGTGACTAATAAATCAATCTTGTATCTTGTACAGTCAGAGCCAGACATGACGGGTCACGGCATAGGTCCAGACATGATGAAAGATCACGGCGATGTGATGACCAATCCCGTAGTGATGCCCGATCCCGTAGTGATGCCCCCAGTCCCCCGGCCAGGTCCAGACATGATAAAAGAGCATGGCGATGTGATGACCGATCCCGTAGTGATGCCCCCAGTCCCCCGGCCAGGTCCAGACATGATGAAAGATGGCAGCAATGTGATGCCCGATCCCGTAGTGATGCCCCCAGATCACGGCACAGTGATCTCAGCAGCCCCCCCTATGACAGGCATGGTGAGTTGTCGGCTGCGGTCACACTACGCTCAATTAGGATTATTTTGCTATTCAGGTGGTGATCCTATCACCCTGGCTGCCTGTTCACATTACACAGTGCACACATTGCTTTGAACAAGAAATCAAGTAATTGCGAATACCTTGTTGCAGCAGGTGGTTAACACATTGGGTGAATCCCAACATCCTCATCAGGCCCTATGCACTTAACCTGCAATGATTTTATTGGTTGAACTAGTGTGAATAAATATCTGATAGGCTAATTCATGCCAGTTAAGTATCTGAGGGTGGGTAGGGGGGCATTGGAATCCATCCACTAAAAACCTAATTAGTCCTTATCTAGGAATCAGACATAGGAATTGATTCCTATCACAGGGAAATAGGATTACTTTGCGTTCACACTGCCAGTACATTCCATCATGATAGGATGCAATTCCTAATTGCAGTGACGGTGTGAGCGCAGCCTAAAGGCCGCAATTTTCATTGAAGTACTTTGCAGTTCAACAGGTTTTATAGATGTACCTCTAATCGTTATAATATTGCAGATTTATTATTTCTTTTCTAATAAATCTGTTGAAAGTTTCATCATTTGATATCTTCTAAAACAGATTTTTTTGTGGTGCAGATGCAGTGACTGAGACTGGGAGATGGGCCTTCCCATTGCCTTGGGATGGTAAGTATTGATCTTTTGGCAGTGGAGAAGACACTTATTAGCCTTAGGAGATCCTAGGGACATTTTGTGCCATTCTGTTTTTTATTTTCAAGCCATTTTGGCTGTGTTAAATGAATATAGCTCAAATTTGCCAAAGGATATTCATTTTTGAAAAACTTTAAGAAATATCTGAATTCCTAAATTAGCCTAAAATGGCTGAGCTACAAACAAACTGACGTATTAGTGCCTAGAGACAGAAACCGTCCCATTGAAAACCATTAAAAATGCTATTTTTGACCCCACATTACTCCTTACATAAACTAATGCATTCCTTTATGTTAAGGTTTCATTTTGGACTACTGACCTTTAACTTGTAACTTTTATATTTGCCCACTAGGTGGTGCCATTGTTTCATATTTTAAAGCACGCCGCAAAATTTCATCTTTTTCACTGCGTTCTACAGGCCCCTGGCTACAGAAATCACAAGTGTGTGTCGCTATTGATGTTGGATAATTGTGTTTGTGTGTGTGTGTTATGATTACAGGTTATTGAACCCGGTTACACCTTGTAAATGACCGCAAAAAGGCATTGATTTGTGCTATTCTGTTAGTAGATTGTTTAAACAAACACACATTACGCAGTATGATCAGCAGTTAAAAATATAATAGCCGTTCTCACTCGAGCAGCTGAGTGTGTGGGAGCCCGGCGGAGGTTCGCGAGCTTGGCTAGAGGCTGCTAGAAATGTGCGCAGCCCAGTTCTGTGCTCTGGCTCGTCTGGAGAAACACAAACTGACCGAACTGCTACAGAACTACTGGCGCTGCCGCAGACAGCTGACCCAGTCACACACGCAGCTACATACACAGTCCTCTGACTGCAAGAGCACTCAGAATCGTCTCTGGAGCTTCAGAGATGAACAGCAGAAACAGCCAATGTGTGTGTGTGTTGAGTTCAGGTGTTGTCATGTAAATAACAGTCCCCAAGCAATAAACAGGACAGACAATGGTTTTTATTATTTTTACACTACATTTTCACTGAAAGCTGACCAAATCCGACCTCGGATCGGGTAGCCACACTCTAATGCCTATGCTGTGTCTCCCACAGAGATTTTCTTTATGGCTAAAATATGCTGCAGAATTTTACGGGACATTTAACGTCGGGAGTGTGTACAAGTCCCCGGAATAAACCTCTGTAGCTGTAGTGCAGCATATTGTGGGAGACCAAAATATTGTTCCACTGTTTGAAGTCCATGCCGCCGCTTGTTTCTTTTCGGACCTGTGTGTTAATGACAAAAGAGTGAAAAAATCTAATTTCCCCTTGGGGGGATTAATAAAGTATATCGAATCGAATTTAATATGTTATTTTATTAAAGGACCTCCTAAAGTGGCCTTCACATAATAAGAACAACGTGCTTCGCTCACCGCCAGGTGCAGAGCAGCGGTGCGGTCAAAGTTCAAATAATTTCAACTCTGAGCGGTGCGCGACGGCAAGGGCAGCGGTGCCGCTTTGTCAGGTGTTGCCGCCCTCTCCATAGACAAACAATGGGACAACCGGCGCAAAGCAGTTTTACAGCTGATCATGTGTAGAGGCCTTAAGGATTAATAGCACCACCTTCTCTCTTCCTGCACTGTTCTCTCTGTCCACAGAAACTGCTTTTCAGTTATAGCCGTGGCTTGGTTTCCATCATGTCAGATGATGACATTTCTTTGGACTTTTGTTTCTTTCTCCAACACTGCTGTACTAATAACAAACACTGGAGCTGATTACAAACACAATTGTGAGCTAGCTTACCTTGCTATTCTAATTGAAGCATTGTAATCATCAACAAATGTGTTTATTTATTTCAGTGTTCCAGAAAAAGGTCCTAAGCCTACTGGTCGACATCCGCCACCGCCTAAAGGAAACACAGCCTGCCTCTTCAGCTGTCCATATAGACAGGATTGACACCATGGAGGACTTTGAGTTACAGGAGCAACGCCTCTCTGATGCACAGGCTTTTGATACCCTTGTAGGTTTTACAAGTCTGGAAGTAATGGATAGCCTAGAATAAAATAATACAGTGCACTCGCACACTGCTAGATTCCTCTGGGGAGTGTCAGTCAACTTTATTATGGACTTATTCCAACAGGTGCTGCAAATTTCAAGAATCGGTGGGCGGAACACCAAGGACTGTGTCCACAAAGTGTTGGACAGGTATCTACAACATTTTCTGCATGTTCTCATTTGCCTTCTTTCTGAGCATGTCAGAATAGGTGAAAATTAAATGAAAATACAAGTTCACAACCAAATGCATTGTGAGATTATAGACCAGCTGTGCTTGACAAGGAGATAAGTAGAGGGATAAAAGGAGGACCACCCTAGGGAACACTGATCAACTAGTATAAAGGGTTTATTGCATGTGTAATGTTATTCCTACACATATCCTTCACATTAATTTATTGAAATTTATTTTTCTTTAGGGTCTTCACCAACAGCCTCATGGCCAAATTTAATTTGAAGGGCAAGGGGAAAAGGGGGAAAAGGCCTTTAGAGGGAACGAAGGTTTATAGAGCAATACAGGGTAAGCCCAAGTTTCATGTTGACCAGTCTATAAATAATAACTTTGGACAAAACATTTCCTTCCCTTCTGAGTTTTAAACAAAGCAATGCCAATTCGTTATCTAGATAGATAGATTTTATTCATTCAAGAGGAAATTAAAGTGTTACAGCATTAAGAAAGAAACAAAAGACAGCAAAGTTGAAAGTAACAGATGGTAAATGATAGTCACAATTCTCTCAAAATATTATTCTCCTCAGCACAAAGGTGAGTCATTACAAACTGTTATACCAGTGGGTATGAATGACTTCCTGTGGCGGTCCTTATTACATTGAAGCTAAAGTAGCCTCCAACTGAAAACAGTCTGCTGTCTGACAAGTAGTACATGTAGTGGATGTGTTGTATTATCCAGAATACTTAACTTTTTTCTTTTTTTTTTGCAAAACTCCTCTCAATAGTAATTTCTATGGAGTCCAGTGTGTTTCCAGGCACAGAGCCAGCTTTTGTAAATTGCACTAGGCAAAACAGGCTGATAAAACACTGTTAACATTCTATTGCACACATTAAAGGATCTAAGCTTTCTCAAAAAGTACAGTCTGCTTAGTCCCTTCTTGTAGACAATCTAAGTGTTACAGTTAACAGTTGCTGAGATGGTTTTGTAATCCAGTATTGGTAGTGGATGCACAGGAAACATATTTTTGCTTACAAATGTGGGGACTTGGGTATATGACTGCAGATTGCCTTTGCATATATCTAAATCATTTGTCTTTTTCTGCTTGTGCAGAAGGGGTCATGAAATTCAATTCCACAGCCACTGAGGAGTACATCAAGGTTAACGTGTCCGAGCACCTCAAGCACGCGCCGCAAAGACGTGGAGGTGGAGGATTCACTACGCCCTGATGAGCCAAGCCTACAGGACTTTTAAAAGAGTTCAATTAAAGGAGTTCAATTCAATTAGAATCTAATTATTCGTTCATAATTCTGCCTCCACTGTACATTGTGCTTGATATGTCTGATGCCATTCAGGGCAATTTAGTTCAATGTAATGTTTGATATCTTTCATCAGTCAGCAAAACCTTTTTCTAGTAGCTTTGTGGACCATAAAGATACACTTGGACACAATCCTGGCACACAGCAGTGTTTTATCAGACAACAATGCCTCAAGTGTCATGTCCTAATAAGGAATCCCACGAAACTCAATTTTTGATCCATGATTGTCTCAGAAATTGATGCACTGACCAATTCTAATTGTTCACTCGTGTGTTAAGCTGGTACTCAATGTCTTTATTTTGCCTTGGTGACACTTCTGCATTGTGCATTTAATGATCTTGGTTGAGTTTTCATTTCTATGCACATAAGCCATAATATTCAATCATCCCATTATGTGACAATTTGTTATCCTGTGGGCTTGATTAAAACTAAAGACCACAAATTCTAACTTGTTCCATTGATATGACTGCATTTCTTGTAACTTTTGTTCAAAATTAGGTTTTGTTGAAGGCATTATACCTGTGGTTCACTTACCTTTCTCATCATCCCTGTGAATATTTTGGGGGGTTACTCAACAGACAGACACAAAGCATCTTGTTAGTTTCAGGTCAGTGTGTTTAGCAGCCCTGTATTTTATTTATTTATTTTTGAATAAAGATTGAAATGGGGGTATTGAATTGTGATTTATTTGTATGTGTATAACTGTAGTCCCATGTTTCCAGAGGGTGGAGGACAAGTTTTCTGTGCCAGTTAATTTTCCTGTAACTTTGGCTCAGCAGCTAGTTTGAACTGGAATTACTGGCATTACTCCTTTGTATGCGTCTCCAGTTATCTGTTGCTGAGACAATCAAATGGAGTTTTTGGAAAATGATCTAGTCCCATTTCAGAAGGTGGCATACTGTTCCAGATCATTTTTCACAGAAAACATGTCCTCCACCCTCTTGAAACATGGGACTACAGTAAAAACAACGTCTAAAATTAGTCTAAATTTGATGTTGAAAAGACGTCCATAAACGACCACATTTGGACTATAAATAGCCCTTACACAGAGGTCCCACGGACGTCAACATTAGGCGTTCGGTAGATGTCGAAAAAAGACGTCGCCTGGTGTTACAAAACAACCCCTTCAGTGGACCGAAATTGGACGTCCAAAAATGACATTGAACAGACGTCACTCTGACGTCACATTGCTAATGTGTTTCTAATAATTACGATTTTGTGTCTTAATGTCTGCCTCCTTAGTTAGCAGCCTCTTGATAAGAGCCTCGGAAAAACAGATTTCTTTTTTATTTTTATGTGAAATTGCTTTATTCAGTATTTTTGCCATTTTAAAGGAGCAATAAGCGAAATTCATCATTTCTAGATTGAAGGAATAAAAAAATTGCTATGTGAAGAACTAGAGGTGTAATTTCATCTGGAGTATAGCATGACCTCACACACCCTCTCTCTGTGTTGATCTCCAGCCCATTGTTTACAAGCCGGTCCGGCTGCGCGTTCATGTACGTTCATGTGAATCGCCGCCTCCTCCCTCCTCTCGGAGCCCTTGGCCCTCCCTCCCTATAAAAGGCTACAGCCAGTGAGCAATGGCAGCGCGTATTTTCGAAATGAAATGGCAGAGAGCGGAACGTCCACCTGAAGACGACCAGGATCTGACATTACCTCTAAAGAAACAACGGTTGTTGGCGAAGAAGTTGTCGGATAAAGAAAGGGACAGAACTCGGATTAACATTGGCCTTGCATTTCCAAGGTGGAGAGCACTGCGAGAGCTAAAGGGGCTACAATCTGACTCGGAGCTAGCTCTTCTTCTCCTGGACAGGTACAACATAAAGTCAAATGTCTGTTTTAATTAGTGTTACAGTAACGTTAGGCACATGTCGCTATGTCGATTCAATTAAATTTAATGTTACAATCGTAGCATGGGTTAATGTCCGGAGCTTGAGTTATTAGCGGCTCGGTCCCAGCAATGGGTCAGGCGTTACGGTTGTGTTAGGTGAGTAGCCCGGCAGCCCAGCTAACATTTGCAATTAGCATTGTAAAATGTAGCCCGGCGGGCAGCCTGGCGGCTGTGTTTAGCTATTCCCCTGCCTACTTCAATGATGATGGTACCTGTAATAAATGCAATATATTTGCTGAAATGGAGGCGAGGCTCAGTGACTAGAAGAGCTGGTAGAAGCGCTCCATAGCTGCAAGCTACTCCAGTAGCCGTAATAGCTCTAGTGCTAACTCTGGGAGCTAACGCTAACATTCCTCTCTTCTCCGTGAGCACGCCAGGCTCCACGCTAGAGCTCGCCGGAGCCGAGAAGCAGGCTCCCGGAACGTTAGCATGGCAGCCGACTGGTGCTAACGCTAACGTCCCCACGCTTCTCGGCTCCGGTGTTGGAGAGCAGAGGTAGAGGGAGGAGTGGCTCATGACACACTTTGTTTTGCTCTACAGGCAGTGCACAACAGCGAACCTTAGCGGTGAAACGATTTCGCTTATTGCCCCTTTAAATCAGCTGGTTTTGGAGAGTCTTGGCTTATTACATTCATTACTTTCACCCTGTTTAATCACAGAGCTCTTCCCATTATGACACACTGACGGTTTGGGAACTCTGCAGGGAGTTTTCCTCAAAGGATCTTTATTGTTGTCTGGGACAGATTTTTTTTTAACTTTAGGTTAATTCAATTCAATTTTATTTATAAAGCCCAATATTACATATCACAGCAATCACAGCCCTTTCAGCATGTGACATCCCTCTGACCTTGGACCCTCACAGTGGATAGAATTTAAAAAACACTCTCCAAAAAACAACGTTTTTTATATGTTTATCACAGCTACAGATCTACCTGTGTTCTAATGAAAAATGTGGAACTCCAGGCAACATTTTGGCCAACCGCGTTTAGAAAAATGACACACAGCCATTACCCCACTTAACCGGTGTTTAGGACGGATTCACCAGGTAAAAGACTAGACAGTCCTGAGAGAGTTAAAAGTGGAACAAGAAGTTTTAAGAGATTCACAATTTTTTGTGGAGCCATTTAAACTGTTATCAATGCATCCTGTCTGCAACACGCCTGTTGATGCAGGAGAAACAGTGTAGAATAATTCATTGAAACAACATGTTTGATGTGCACATATGCACTGGAGGGGCTGGTCTGTGTACTGAAAGAAGGCCTTCAGTATACAGTACTAAGGTTCACCAGAGAACAGGATTACTGATATTCACATCTTAAAAAGAAACCTCCCCAGCATCTGCAAGCTGTTATGGTGAAAACTACCAAAACAGCCCAAACATGGTTAGATCAGCAGTCTCCTCATGACATGATGTCATCAGACATTAGCTACATTATTTGCCTCCCCAGTATTAAACCCAAGCCAGGGCCTATGAGACGCTTTGCCTCAAAAACTGTTCAACAAACAATTCAACAATTTCTAATAGACTCGAACCTTGATTTTCTTTATTTGTCTAAAACGTGGCTAACGGTCTCATCACCCAACACTGCTTACGCCAGGATATGTTGTCTTTAGAAAAGATGGAAAGTGTGGCAGGGGTGGTGGACTGCTTATAATAATAATAATACATTTTATTTGTTAGGGCGCCTTTCAAGTCACTCAAGGTCGCCTTACAGCAAAGATTAAAAAGCATACATCAAACAAGAAACACAGCATACAAAACATCATACAAATACATTAAAATAGAGGGGAAGACAGTAAGACAGTGTAAGAACATTGTGCATTTGATCAGATGGAATGGGCAAGTCTGAACAGATGTGTTTTGAGTTTGGATTTGAACAGATTGACAGATGTGGTGTTGCAGAGGTCGGGGGAGTGAATTCCAGAGCTGGGGAGCAGAGCGGCTGAATGCTCTGCTTTCCATGGTAGCCAGGCAGGCGGGAGGAATGGAGAGGTGGATGGAGGAAGAGGATCTGAGTGTGTGTGCGGGTGTGGCAATGTGGAGGAGGTCAGACAGGTATGGTGGGGCGAGGTTGTGAATGGCCTTGAAGGTGAGCAGTAAAATCTTGTATTGGATACGGTGTGTGATGGGGAGCCAGTGGAGCTGCTGCAGGACGGGTGTGATGTGGTGAGTGGATGGGGTCCTTGTGATGATACAAGCTGCTGAATTCTGTACCAGTTGTAGTTTATGGAGAGTTTTTTGTGGAAGACCGAACAGGAGGGAGTTGCAGTGGTCAAGCCGGGAGGTGACGAGACTGTGGACCAGAATGGCAGCTATGTGAGGTGTGAGAGAGGGGTGGAGGCGGTTGATGTTGCGGAGATGGAAGTAAGCTGAGCAGGTTATGTGGTTGATATGAGAAGTGTAAGAAAGTGTGCTGTCGAGGATGACACCCAGACTCTTGACCTGTGGGGAAGGAGAAATGGAAGAATTGTCAATAGATAATGTGAAACTGGGGGATTTGGATAGGGTGGTTTTCGTGCCAATGAGTAGAATTTCTGTTTTGTCGCTGTTTAATTTGAGGAAGTTGGATGAAAACCAGGATTTTATTTCAAGGAGGCAGTCAGTGAGGGAGGAAGGTGGGAGGGTGGAGTCGGGTTTGGTGGAAATATGGAGCTGGGTGTCATCCGCGTAGCAGTGGAAGTGGATATAATGTTTCCGGAAGATGTAGCCAAGGGGGAGTAAGTAAATGATGAATAGCAGGGACAGAGCCCTGGGGCACACCTGTGGTGACTGGGAGTGGTTGTGATGTGAATGATTTGAGTTGGGTGAACTGAGAGCGGCCCGGAGAGGTAGGATTTGAACCAGCTGAGGGGGGTGTGTGTGATGCCAATACAGAGGAGTCTGTCCAGGAGGGTGGTGTGTGCGATGGTGTCGAAGGCCGCACTCAGGTCAAGCAGGATGAGGATGAATAGGAGACCGGAATCGGCTGCCAGGAGGAGATCGTTGGTGATTTTGAGAAGTGCCATTTCAGTACTGTGGAGAGGGCGGAAACCGGACTGGAATTGTTCAAAAAGGTTATTGCGGGAAAGGTGGGAATGGAGCTGAGAGGCAACAGTTTTTTCAAGTATCTTTGAGAGAAATGGAAGATTAGAGATGGGACGGAGGTTATTGTGGTTATTGGGATCTGCGCCAGGTTTCTTGAGTATTGGGGTGACAGCAGCTGTTTTGAGGGGTGAGGGAACAATTCCAGTGGTGAGGGAAGAATGGATTACGTGAGTGATGAGAGGGGCCAGAGAGGGAACGGTGGCTTTAACAAGAGCAGTTGGAAGGGGATCTAACTGGCAGGTTGATGATTTTGATTTTTTGATCAGACCAGTGGTTTTGAAAACGGAAGGTAGAGCAAATGCTGAGAGTGACTGGGAAGGGGACACAGAGGGAAATAAGGAAGATGAATTGTGAGAGGAGCTGGGAGCAAGTTGCTGATGGATGTTAGGAATTTTAGCAGTAAAAAAGGATAGAAGGGTATTACAAAAGGCAGTAGAGTACATCTGTGGAGGAAGTGAGTCCGGAGGTTGAGTAATGTTGCTGAGGAGTGAAAACAGGGCCCTTGAGTTACCGTCGTTTGAGTTGATTAAACCGGAGTAATAGGAGGATTTAGCCTGTGAGATGCAGTCCTTATAATGGAGAATGTGGTTGTGATATATTTCCTTGTGCACAGTGAGACCAGTCTTATTGTAGAGGTGTTCCAGTCGGCGTCCTTTGGATTTAAGTTGTCTGAGAGCGGGAGTGAACCATGGTGAAGAGTGTGTGAAGAAAATGTCCTTAATATTACGGAAAGAAATAGTGTGTGGAAGATTGATTTTGGAAATTGCAAGGTTGGCATTGAAGGAAACTAACATGTGATCAGAAAAAGGGAGGGGAATTGCCTTACAGTTGACAGGAGAGAGACCAGAGCAGCATATTAAGCTGAGAGTATGTCCTTTTGAATGTGTTGAGTTTGATGATGAGTTGCTGGAGTCCAAAACTGTCAATGCAAGATGTAAAATTTCTGGTGAGAGCATTGCTGATATTGTCCATGTGGATATTGAAGTCACCCAGGAGTAATTTATTTGGAGAGAGTGTGGAAAGATGTGTCAGGAATTGAGCAAAGTCATTTAAAAACTCCTTATTTGGTTTAGGGGGGCGGTACACGGTGGCAACGATGGTGGGGATGGGGCCAGATAACTGTGAGGTGATGGATTCAAATGTGTGGTAGGCATGGGTAGAAACCGGCAGGACTTTCCACTTCTCACGGTAGAACATCGCGAGACCTCCTCCCCTGCCAGAGTCACGCGGTCGACAGCTATAAATAAATCCAGAGGGAGTGGATTCATTAAGTGGAGTAAAATCATTAGGCAGTTGCCACGTTTCTGTTAAACAGAGAAAATCAAGCTTATGGTTCGTGATAAGATCCTGTATGGGCTGACCCTTGCTCGTGAGCGAGTGGATGTTTAACAGTCCGAAATTGGCATTGGTGTTATCATGCTTGTGAGATGAGGAGGCAGGGGCACTCAGTTTTATGTAGGAGAGGTTATTTTTATTTACAGCTTTGAAAGTGGACTGAGGGCGGAAGGGTCTGACAGTTACAATGGTCGCAATGGGGAAAGCAGCAGCAGAGGGGTATAGTGACAGCAGGGGCCTGTAGGGGGAGTAGACGGAGACAGTGGTACACTGAGAAGGGACAGTAGAAGAAGAGGGAGGGACCTGTGTGTGTGAGTGGGTGAGGTGAGTAAACAGTCAGTCACGTGGGTATGATTGGACAGCGTGCTGCAGGTTGGCTTTTAACATGGAGCTGCCAAGTCTGTTTGGATGGATACCGTCGGGTTTTAACAAGGATTGGCGATTCCAGAACAAGTTGAAATTATCTATGAAGCCTGCACTGAGTGCCCTGTAGACAGACTGGAGCCAGGTATGGAGCTGGAGGGCTCCATATGTTATGTATGTGAAAGACTGCATAAACTGCAGAGAAACTTCATTCAGCTATAGACTGAGATAGACATGTAAACAATGTATATGAATTTTAAGCAAATTATGTGAATTTCATTCTATTTCCTCACTTGAAGAAAAAACGTATTAGAGCGTTGTTCCAAGGAGCTCCAGCAACACTACACTACTGCTTTTGCCTTGTCGGGCAAAAGCAGGGGTGTTGTGAGGTTGTCCCCGTTTTCACGAAGATAAACAAGTTTTAATTTTAATTAATTAATTTATTTTTTTTAAATTTTATATACTTTATTAATCCCCGAGGGGAAATTCAATTTTTCACTCTGTTTGTCAATTACACACAGGTCCGAACACACATGCACAAACTGGACCTATACATGCACTAAGTGGAGAGACGTCAGAGTGGGCTGCCTATGACCGGCGCTCCGAGCGGTTGGGGGGTTCGGTGCCTTGCTCAGGCGCACCTCGGCAGTGCCCAGGAGGTGAACTGGCACCTCTCCAGCTACCAGTCCACGCTCCATATTTTGGTCCGGACGGGGACTTGAACAGGCAACCCTCCGGTTCCCAACCCAAGTCCCTATGGACTGAGCTACTGCCGTCCCAAAAACAAGGTGCAGATGTTCCTCTGCATCACTGGTGAAGAGGAAATACTGCAAGAGCTGGACAAACAGTGAGTGACAACAGTTCTGCCTACATGTAGGAGTACTGTCTGCAGATGAAACACTAAACCAATCTAGGGTTTAGGTAAACGTCCATAAGGGTAACATATGGTTAGAAGGGTACTATAAAGTTTTTGGTGGAAACGTAGCTTTAGGACACTTTGATTGGCTCAGTGTTTGATGGATGCTGAGGGTCCCAACAGATGTAACAGAAGTCCTATCAGGAATATAAAAATGAACTTAGGATGATAACATTAGAGAATGTTTTACTTGAAAAGAAACCATTAGTAAAATATTCAACTTGGAGAATCTTCACTGAATGTGTATGAAAATACTTGACTGAAATTTTGATTGAGGGGACTCCTATCTGATTTAGGATTCTTACACTTGAGTTTCAGAAATGTTTCCTGCATCACTTGTTCTGTGGTCTACTTCTTTGAGAAATGCAGTTTAGCACACTTTTTATTTCTCCAGGAAGTTTTTCTTTTCACTACAGTTGGGGGAAAATACACTCTGGCCGTGATCTTTGTACAAAATTTTTACATGTCTCACTTAAGTTAAATCAGATCACTGCAGGTATTTATAAACACTGACAGCTCTGAGGGGACATATATGGACATTATATTATACTCTGTCATTTTGTTAACAAGTTAATGAATTTCTTTTAACCTGATTTGACTCGCTAAAATGAAAGTCTTTCACATGCATATTTGCTTTTCCTTTGCTGCTGTTCTCTGCTGCTCACCACAGCATCACTCTGTGTGTGTGTGTGTGTGTGTGTGTGTGTGCACGTGGGTGTGCGCGTGTGCGTGCGCAGCACATGTTGGCTCGCTGCAGAGAAAACCAGAGCAGGGCAGAGCACAAACGATAACTCATCACTATCGCCATCTGGTGAGCAGCTTAGTCAGTCACAGCCATTGTGTTGTCCTACAACATTAGTGCCCTCCATTGGTTCAGCCAGAGAAAGGAGCTGGAGTCAGCTTCTGCTGGATCATTCAGCTCCAGCTGGATCCCTCCTTAGTCCACTGGGCTCCCTCACAGGCTGAGAGGCGCAGGTCATGTCTCTGCGCTGGTGACTGTCAGCCTATACCTGGTGGGAGGAGTTGTTGAAACATCTGAAACATTCACTGTTGATCATGAGCTTATAGATACTGTCTCCTTGTAAGGTTTTGTTAAAGACTGACATCTAAAATTTTTACTTTATATATTATTTATGATATATATTATTATCTATTGTATCCACATCATTTTCTGTGGGTCTATGATAGCAGTACTATTTCTACAAAAACTTCATTTATAGTAACAATACCTGATACTAGTCCATACCCATTGAGTGCACAATTGTCCACGTACAGTTTCACATGGTGTGTGTTTGGGATACAGGTCATAGGAAATTGCAGATTAAATAGTCAATGGAACCCATTAAGAAGAGCAATGTATTCAGACAGAGTTTTTGTGAATTTGATAGTACGATTGCTTTATTTAAAGTACAGTAGTACCATTGCCAATAGTGGTATAGTTAGTGGGCTAAAACTGTACATTAGTAGTTGAGGTAGCACGTTGAAAGGCAGATAGTTAAAGTGTTTGTATGTTGTATTGACTTAAAAGTGGGGTGCACTGGTAGAATGACTGACTGACTGACAGAATGACACACTGACAGTTTCCGTGATTATGTACAGCATACCATACCATGACTTATTTCATACCAAAAATTAAAAAACAAACATCACAAAAAAACAAACATTCGGCCACAGGGGGAGCCACGGTGATCGGTCGCATTTTAGCCATTTTTAAGCATTTTTCTCTTGTTATAGTGCCACCCAGTTGCCAATTAAAGTTAAATTTCTCCAGTCACCTTGAGGCATCCTGTTCTACATATCTACCAAGTTTAGTAAAAATCGATATGGCGGTTAGGCCTAGATAAGAAATTAGCTCTCTAGCGTCTCCATTTTGTTTGATCAGGTCAATAATGGAGGTGTCCCCTCAGATTATGTGTGTCATATGCCTACAAAGTTGCGTGGTGATCGATGAAACCCTTGAGATGTTATACACCTTTATGTGATGAGCCACGCCCTCCGCAATATTCAATGCCTTATAGAATCTCAGTTTTAGTAAGTTTTCCAACTTTTGCCAAGAGGGAACTTTAGATATTGGTCCCTAGATTATGTTCACCGAGTTTCATGCAGATTGGTCAAACTTCCTAGAAAGAGATCGATTTTAAGTGTTTTTCAAAAAA
>NC_065513.1:2649345-2651075 GCF_006386435.1 Epinephelus moara
AGTGCTCAAATAAACTGGCCTTTTTCCCGAACGCTACTCTGGTCTCCTGCTCGTGAGGGATTCATTACAATATCGTAACATGGTTTAGATTTCTAAATAAATATTCACCTCGTCGCTAGATAGACCTACTCCTAAAAACTCGTGTCTGCGCAAGGCTTTTTGTCCCTACGAGGCCACCGTCATCNTCTAAATAAATATTCACCTCGTCGCTAGATAGACCTACTCCTAAAAACTCGTGTCTGCGCAAGGCTTTTTGTCCCTACGAGGCCACCGTCATTTACCCGACGGGAGGGGTGAGCGAGTGAGCCCTGCAATCTAGAATTTGACCACTGATGTCACTGTTTTCAACGGTTTTCAACCCGTTTTACACAGTGGCCCTTTAATGAAGATCATACCCTGAGTTTGTTGATAGATTTTATGGTGCATATCTGGTCTATTGTCTATTGTAGTAATGCATGAACACATTGATGGTGAAGAGGTAAAAATCGATGTCTGAAGCTGGGCCAGAAGACTCCGGACTTCGCCCTCAACACCTTTGTTTGAACTTGTCTTTGAATCAAGAAAGCAGTACTCAGAAAGTCACTGTAGACACTTAATGTGTGTTAATGTGTTCACAAGCAACAACACATACAACTCATGAATCGGATGAATCAAACGGAACCAGACTGAAAACTCTCTGTGCTCTGCCTTTTATGCAGGTGGAGATTCCAATGAACCTCCACCTCTTTGTCCTTCCCACTTTGACCAGAACTTAAGGGTGTATTACCCAGGCATGTTGGAACATCATTCCTTATCCCTCAGTACATACTGGTGTCCAGATTGGCCCGGCCATGACTCCTTACATAATGGTGTACTGCATAACAGTGAAACAGGTGCATCTAACTTGTCCTTCCAATATATTCGGGCCTAATCCTACTGTATTTAAAAAAAAAAAATAATCACAGTGATATACATTCAATACATGACTAGATGTGTGACTGAGTATTTTAAGTCAAGCATATATTCCATACCTAATTAAAATATGTGGATGAGTACCTGCTGATTAATACTTAATCACATTTTGTAGTTACGGCTCATTTTACACAACAATGGCTTTGCTAGACATTGTAACATTTAACACTAATTCTATGTTTGCTTTAATCAATAACAAAAATGATAGAACAAATGTACCGTCCTTGAACATTTAACAGTGAAAGATAAAACAACACATATTACAGTTTGTGCTTTCTGGTGTATGATTTTCTGACATTTGTTATTATGACACTGAAAAACACATTCACCAAACTGTCCTATTAGATTTATTATGTGCTATAGTTACTGAAAAATGCATTTAGTACTGCTGAATCACGGTGGTTTTTTTTTTGGTTTTTTTTAAAAAGTCAATGTAATAGAAAACTATCATCAGAAATTACAAAGGCATCAAACACTTTTTTTCAATTGTAATTTTCTTTAATGTGGAATAAGACTAATGTTAATAAGCTGTACCACGTTGACATCTCACAGGTCTTGATCAAATAAAAAAAACATCAATCAATCAATCAATTTTATTTATAAAGCCCAATATCACAAATCACAATTTGCCTCACAGGGCTTTACAGCATATGACATCCCTCTGTCCTTTGGACCCTCACAGCGGATAAGGAAAAACTCCCCCAAAAAACCCTTTAACGGGGGAAAAAAACGGTAGAAACCTCAGGAAGAGCAACTGAGGAGGGATCCCTCTTCCAGGA
>NC_065513.1:2651313-2665590 GCF_006386435.1 Epinephelus moara
TGTGACAATAATCATATGTGTATAATAACAGTAGAAGTATGACTAATGATAACAGCAGCAGTAGGGGGCATCTGGCAGGACCACGGCAGCAACACAACCACACACGTCACACTATCCAGGCACTGCTGCAATACGAGTTAACCTGAGAGACAGTGGAGCACAAAGGCTCTGGAGAAGAAGCTGAGTTAGTGACATACAAGGACATACGATATGAATTACTAAACACAACTGCTTTGAAATTAAAATCTAATTGTCAAATCTTCATTACATACAACAGAGTTTGTATGCCTGAATACTCGGTACACATCTCTTACAGGTGTCACATTTTGCTTCTGGGTGCACTTCTGGTTTGGCCTTTTGCAGCAGTTTCCTAATGAAGACCCTTTGGATGTCAAATTAGGAAATATCTTCACCTGTGCAGGTGGTGACTGTGCTATAGTTGATCCAGCACTTGATCCCCTTTTAATGTTTTAAAAATTCAGCTTTTTTTAAAAATGTTACTTCTTCCATCACCTATTTTACAACTGCAGAAATTAAGTCAAATATAAGAAACTGAATTTCTGAATACTAAGGACAGAGAATAACAAACAGACTGGTAAAACTTGTTCTGTCCTTCTGTCAAAGGAAGCTAAACTTGAAGTGTTTTTCTGGCATCATAACCAAAACCCATTTGAGAACTCGGGATGTTGTCCATGCAGTCTCCTTTCTCCACAGTCCAGATGAATGGCACCAAATACACCACTTCATACATGAGATCTTCCCTCTGTTGGCACCAGTCATTCAAGTTTCACAGTGTGGATACCTTTCAAATTACAGTAAAAGACAAACACTACATATACCAGCTTGGCAAGATAGGTTCATGAATGTCTGCTTCAGTTGAAGACTAACTACCTTGTGTGCACTTACAGTATTGCCACCTCAACTGACCCCTTTGTATGGGAAGCTCTACTCCGAGGCTTCTCAAGTTGAGAGGACGCTGTTTTGTTTGTCGCCGCTTTTCAATCTGAATCTGAATCTTTGTCGTTTTTTGTCATTTCTTGTGCCTTTTTGTGCCCTTTACTATCACTATGCTGAGCTCCCGTGTGAAGATTACAAAGTTTTTACCGACCCGCTCGCTGATCCGCTGTGGCTGTTGTGGTTTATCAATCTGTTCCTCCACCAACGGCTGCTCCTCCATCGACAGCTGTCACCCGACTTGCGTTGGTGGCTATCTTCACACTCGTGCTGGCTGCCGGGTGTCCAAAGGGACTGCTGCGTCTGCCATGGTATCTGGGTGATCCGGACCGCTGGGATTGCTGTGATTCAAGCGAAGTTTGGACTACACCGGTAGCTACTGCCCTTCCTTGGCCATGAGAAGGATCCAATACACCTCTGCGACCTTATCACCCACTCCACACAGGACTCCGTCGCTGTGATTAACTCTCTTCAACTCCTTTGCCGCCCCCACTATATTCACCGGGGCTCCCGATGCAGCTTTCAGTGCCACTCTGCGGCTCCGAGCACTATCCCCTCCATCTGGTCTGTCGCACCTGTGACGCGTCATCCGAGCACTGTCGCACCTGCTGTATGTACACGGAACACAGCGAGATCTCCACACCTCAGCATAGGAAACGCCGCGGGATCTCCATATACCCAGCAGGCCAGAAGACACGGACCAGATTACAGAGTGTGAGGAGTGGATTTCTCCCTATTAGGACCTGTACAGAGATTCACCTCCCCATGTAAGGTTAAAATGGAACTTTTAAATGTACAATCCATAAACAATAAAGCATCTTTCATTCAAGATCACATCATGGAAAAGAGGCTACACTTGATGCCTGACAGAGACCTGGCACCAGCCAGAGGTGTACTTCTCTCTAAATGAAGCCTGCCCTCCTGGATATAACTTCTTAGAGAAAGCTCGCAGCTCTGGTCGATCTGCTCTGGCGGTCATATACCGGCAGGAATTAGAACCGCTCCCCCTCCCTCTGCCTACACTGTTCTCGGCTGTATGCCTTACATTCAAATGCAAGTCCCCCTTCTCCATTACCTAAATATTTAAAATTAATGATTGAACGTAGATTATCTGATATGGAACTACAGAGATGGCATGAGAAATTACAAAGTAACCCTTTATGTGATAGTTATAAATTGTTTAAAACTGATTTCACTTTTGAACCTTATCTGATTATGTTAAGACCTGCCGAAAGAGTTTGTTTGTCTAAGTTTCAGTGTGGAAATCATAAGTTACCTATCTCTGAGCGCAGGTAGGATCGTGAAAATGTCCCCTGGAAATGTACTCTTTGTTTGACTGGCAATCGAGGAGACAAATATCATTATGTACTTGTGTGTTCTTTTTTTGATAAAGAGAGAAGAGAGTTGGTTGGACAGTTCTATAGAGCAAATCCAAATATTTATAAGTTTCAAAAGTTAATGTCATCTCGAAAAGTAAAGGTCTTGTCAAATTTGTTGAAACTTTTAAAGAAAATCTTGAATAGTTTCTCTTGATTTGCTTTGACTTGTATGTATGTACACAAATTCTGTTTTATTTATTTTGCTGTGCATTGGCTGCCGCCTGTCCTGATTTGTCAATGTTATTTTTTGTTGTTTGCCCCTTATACCCCGGGGAGGGGTCAAAAGGAATAAATGAAATTAAATGAAATTACCATACTCATCTACTGGCCCCCTAAACCCAACCCAGCCTTCATCCCTGAGATGCACGACCTCACCACACTCTGCCCAACCTCTGCCAGTACTTTAATATTAGGGGACTTTAATATTCATGTAGAACGCCCCCCCCCTCCAGTCTGCAGCTGATTTCCTTCAACTACTGGACTGTCTCAACCTCCAACAGCAGGTGTATGATCTGGGTGTATCAGACCACAAGACCATAGCTGCCCCCCCCCCCCATACACCAGGCCCAAGAGGGAGATCCATTTCAGGAACCTGAAAAGCCTTAGCACAGATACCTTGGCCTCTGACCTTCAAAATCTCTCCTCCAACCCTGCAGACCTCTCCTCAGTCACTGAGGCAGTTGATTACTACAACCAGTCACTAAACACCCTGCTGGATCCCCATGCACCTCTGAAGACCAGAACAGTCTCCTTCTTGCGCTCAGCCCCATGGTACACCAGTGAGCTGCGGGAGATGAAGGCTGGGCGGGTCCTGGAGAGGCGCTTCATAGCATCAGGACTGATCATACATAAACAAGCCTAGAACACCAAAAGGCCTATGCTAAATCTCTCAGGGATGCAAGGTCACAGTTCTACTCAAACATCATCAACAATAGCCCTGGTAACTCCAAGAAATTGATCTCCACCATAAACCATCTCCTCAAACCACAAGCACTCCCCCTCTCTGAAGCGTCAGAGGAGCGGTGCAACAGCTTCATCACTTTTTTCAGGAAAAAAGTTGACTCCATCAGGTCTCTCCTCTCCAGCTCTACCGACCCACCTGCCCAGACGGCCCACCCACAGCCTGGAACTGCCCAACCTATCTACTGTTTCTCAGACACCTCACAGCAGGAAGTTGAGAACATCATTAAGTCAATGAAACAGTTCCGCCTGTGCCCTGGACCACCTCCCCACAGCCCTGATGAAAGCCAACCTCTCCGCCATCAGCCCCCTTTTTCACCAAGGTCATAAATCACTCCCTTCAGGCCGGTCACGTTCCATCTGCCCTGAAAACTGCTGTCATTAGACCTTTTGTTAAAAAACCCACCCTTGACCCTGATGTTTTCTCCAACTACGAACCCATCTCCAACCTTCCATTCATATCCAAGGTATTGGGAAAAGCAGTTGCTGCAGAACTTTAGGACCATCTTAAGCAAAATAATCTGTATGAAGAATTTCCATCCGGTTTCCATCCTGGCCACAGCACTGAAACAGCTCTGGTCAGGGTCACAAATGACCTTCTGATGACAGCTGACACCGGCTCCCCATCCCTCCTCATACTTCTGGACCTTACAGCTGCATTTGACACTGTGGACCACAACATCCTCCTTCACCACCTGCATTCCACCATCGGCCTCACTGTCACCGTCCACAAGTGGTTCACATCCTACCTCACTGGTCGAACTGAGTATGTTGTATTGGGAGAGGCAAAATCACAAGTTCACCTGTGGTGTCCCTCAAGGCTCGGTGCTGGGTCCTACCCTCTTCACTCTCTTTATGCTCCCTCTCCCTCTATCAGCAGGCATGGCATGTCATTCTATTGTTATGCTGATGACACACAACTCTACCTGCGGACAGATCCCACCCGCTCTGCACTCCTGCCATCTGCCTCACTCACTACCTGCCTGGAGGAGATAAAGGCGTGGATGAAGCTAAATTTCTTACAACTTAACAGCTCCAAGACTGAAGCCATCCTTTTTGGCACCCCACACCAGGTCAGATCATCCACCCTTACCAGCATCTCTTTCTCCAGTGAGAACATCCCCCTATCTACTTCAGTCACCAACCTCGGTGTTAAAATGGACCCCCACCTTACATTCAAGACCCACATAAGACACCTGTGCCAGACTTCCTTTTACCACCTCAGGAACATTGCAAAACTCTGTCCATCACTCAACCTGGCAGATGCTGAAAAGGTCGTCGCCTTTGTCTCCTCCAAGCTGGACTAGTGTAATGCACTCTTCATCAGGATCCCTAGTAAAAGCATCCAGAGGCTTCAATACATCCAGAACAGTGCTGCTAGGATCCTGATGAGGGCGCGCAAGCATGACCATAATCACACCCATCCTCAAATCACTCCACTGGCTGCCCATTGAACTCAGAATTCAACACAAGGTCTCCCTCCTCACACATCAGTGCATTCATGGACATGCTCCACTCTATCTTAAAGAACTCCTCACTCCTCAGACTTCCTCATGTACCTGCCACACTGCCAACCTCCTCAACTCCCCCAGGACCAGACTCCGGACCATGGGAGACCGGGCCTTCTGCTCGGCCGCTCCCAGACTGTGGAATGTTCTCCCTGACCACCTGAGAGCACCGCAGACTGTGGATGCTTTTAAACGCAACATAAAGACTTACCTTTTTACTAAAGGCTTTTGATGTATTTTATCATGTCTGTTTTTAACTCTTAGCATAGCATATCCGCACTGCCTTCTGTAGCACTTTGAGATTTGTTTTTTTAATGTAAAGTGTGTTACAAATAAAATGTATTATTATTATCATTATTATTATATGAACAAAATAACTAAATAAAAAAATAGCCTTCTAAGTATTGTATTGTATTGTACATAATAATTATCAATACTTCATCAAGTTAAACCAGTTGCTTGATTCTCTATGAGGTATACATAAAGGTCTTTGTACCCTGAGGTCAGCGCTTAATTGATGAGTCTCAAAGTGTTTACAGCACAGATGTGAAGCCTTGTTAGGAGTTCAGTTCTGTCTTCTCGCGCTGAGCATCCACTGGTCCACCTAGTCCGCTAGCTCACCTAGAGGAAAACTTTACACAGACAAATAGATAGGTTAAGGAACATATGTCTTAGGTTACCCACCTCACAGAATTTTTATTTGCATTTTTTTTTTTTTTTTACATGAAAACATTACAACCTAAATTTCTTAATGTTCAGCAGGTCACTGCTTCATTTTAGCTTCAAAGAGGTGGTGGACATCACAGTCCTCATATTCATATTGTATCTGTTGCATTTACACTTTTTTTTTTTTTTCATATGTGACAGTCAAATGCATTGTTTTGTCATACCACATTCACTTATGTAACACATGATTAAGTTCAGTAAGTGTTAAAGTAATAATGTAAAAACACTGAATGCAGTAACTGTTATATGTTAACGTTTCAGCCTACAGCCGATCACAGTCGACTGTTTTAGCAATAATATTAATAAAAAATAATTAAGTCTGGATTTGTGGACCATCAAATTTTGTGTTAACTTTCCGTATACTCTCATTATCTAGCTAGATAAACGGGTCCATGTCATTGGTTCGACAGCCCATTGGTTCGACATCCCATTAGTCCGACTGTCCGCGGTGCTGAACGGCTCGCGGCGGGCGTATGGTGCGCTGCGACCGGCTTGAGGCGGAGCAGGCTCACGGCTTATGTGTTTGTCACTTTCTTTTTCATTTTAACCCACACCATGATCTTTTCCTGACCCTAACCAAGTGGTTTTTGTGCCTAAACCTAACCAGACCTTAACCACAGGGCATCATGATGATTTCGGAACGGACTTCGGAACAATGAGTTTAATATGGTCGGAACAATGGGATGTCGAACCAATGGGCTGTCGAACCAATGGGCAGTTCCCAGATAAACAACAATACATGTTAATTTGCGCTAACATATAAATAAAATGATAAAATAAAGTCACTTACCGATAAACTGGAGCACTGGTGTCTTGGACGGTCAGTTGCTACAATGCACAGCAAGCCTTATTTGTCCAACATTTGTACAAAAAAAATCTCCGACAGGCTCCGGCCAGCCAGCTCCACCACCTCAACACACAGTAAGGAGGTCAAGTTGAGTGGCCTGTGGTGAGGCCGAGCTGACAGCCTGTGGCCAGTCGATGAATTACAGTTTTTGGCACTTCCACATTGGCTTCAGTCGTTTGCCTTGGAGGTTGCCGCTTGGGCCCACCATAACTACCTAACGTCACTGGCCCTGTCAGATCGGCATATAGAAGAAGAGTCACCTGGTTGAATGGTGCTGTCCAGGATTTAGCCAAGTTTCAGTGAATCAAAGGATATTACAGTCACTGACATCCTCTATTATTGGACACTGATACAGCACAAAGGTTGTCCATTTTTTTCCCCTATGCCTGAACAATGGCTAGCAGGATGTTAGCTCAGCTGGTGTCCATCTTCTCCCTCTTTCCTTGATATTTATTGATGTTTACATTTGAAAACCTGACCTAGCTAGCTAGAAGTCATCAGAAGAAAAGTTTACAGACTGGTGAGTTGATTTCCTCATCCTGACAAATAACCACTGTACAAAGCCAACAACAAAAACTACTAAGACTTGCAAAATAGACATATGAGCACAAATTGAGCACAAATTTAGCAGAGCTAAGCTTTATAAACCTTAACCTATTTCTCATTTATGTTCTGTTGCATGTTGCATGTATAGCATTTGGACAGGTATACAATGGTGGCTGAGTCCTCTAATACAGTAAAATTACAGCATCCAAACAACAAAAACATGTGTGTCTGGTCTGTCCTCACTCCCCTGCTGTGAATTCCTAGTAGTAATGTCAGAGCTAAGCTGACAGACAGACACAATCTTAAAAGCCAAATGGAATGCAATGTTTTACTATTATACTTGCCATGCAATATTATTGGAGGATGTTTGCTTTGATCCCTCCTGACTTTGTTCAAATCCCTTTCATTACTTGAGCATTTGAACAGGCATACTTCAGACCAGGTCTGTGTGATGAAGGGTTAACAGAGGATGGTTTGGAGGGTCGTGGGGCCCATTGGGGGGCCCCTGCTGGGAGCCACTGTCTTTCTGGCTTATTAGCCCTTCATCAGGATTACTGCAGACAGGAGGCCGGAGGACAGGACAACAGATTGAGGCCTGACAATCCCTTTATACCATACAGAGAAAATATCATTAGAGAAGGGGTCAGCTGTTTGTCTGTACCAAAGACATCCACATGGTGAACTTGGAGATTTAGCCATACATCTGCCTAGTTTATTTGAAACACAGTAGATAGTACATTTTGTAGCAGACTCTAGTCGAGCACAGTTGACATCTTAATAAGAGCAAGAAGAAGAGAACAGACCCTCACATAGACAGGTATAGTGAGAAAGGCCTCAGTTGGCGTGTAAATCACTATTGTGCTAATCAGGTATTAGAGACAGCCGGAGCAATTAGTGAAGTCACAACAGAGATTTGTTTTGGCGAGCCACTGTCAGGCAACAACATTTCTCCCTCAATGAGAAACTTCAGAGATTTGGTCATGTATCTAGTGCCGCTGCTCTTTAAGATTCTTGAACAGGCCAGAATCCTTTTACTGGGACTCCCACTACCTACATGAATTCCCAGTGGAGGAGGTGAACTTAAGAGTTGGAGTTATCGGTCGGGTTGCCGGTCGGACCACTAAACCCTGACCCTATTTTATAGGCCTCTGCTCGAAAATTGCATATCCATAATGAAATGAATATATCTCTGCAACCACAAGGTCTATTTGAATACTTTTGGTGTCATGGTAAAGGGAACACTTGTGAGATGATGTGTAAATATCAGTATATGTGTTATATGTGAGGAGTAAATGAAGATGGCACACAGCACAAAGGAAATATTTTGAGGTTCGCCTAAAAAAAAAAGCTTTTTTAGGATGAGTATCCCTTTGTAATGATGCAGCAGCAGCTCTAAACCTCTATCAAATCATAGTACAATATGTGAACATTAAAGGTAGGATCTGGAGGATTTTCAAACAAAACAAAATATAGACATATACAAATGAAATCCTGCTTAATCATCACCTATGGGCTTCCACTCATGTGTGGTGGTGACTCTGTTTGCAGAGCTCCTGCCCTTTAACTGTATTTTGATGTTTTTGTGAGCTTGGACCGCTTCTGGGCGGAGATTTCCCCAGCCAATGAGAGAGCACAGGTGCGTGCACCAGCGCGAGCCTTGCCTGAACCTCTTCTGTGAAGCCTTCTTCCATACCTCCGGGCTCCGTACACCCAGGAGAGTTGAGCCTGATAGGAGGGGCCAAATTTGAATGTGTGTTTACAAACAGCAACTGGAAAATCCTCCAGACCCTACCTTTAACTGTGCAAAGGTTGATTCTGATAAAGTGAAGCAGAACAATATAAGAGAGGTTTTAGTACAGAAAATTCAGGTGAGCTCTCCAAAACTGCATCATGTTTGCATGTGATTTTTGTTATGTACAATCCAATATCTTTCATTTTTTGTTTCTGTAAATCCCTACTGATGTTTAGGGTATACACATACAACTGTCTGTTTCCTTTTTTTTACTCTATTTCCCACTCCAAACTGACCGATATGCACCTACTACATTTGAACCTGAGTTTCTATTCTGAGCTTTGGAGGCCCGTATCTCCGCGACGGCTTGGCCGATTTGAGTGATTGACACCTCGTTTGATTCGTTCGAGCCAATAGAATGACGCTATACCCACCAAAATGAGATTGACAGCACTGTAAGCCAATCACAGTCAGCAGAACGCGTTGTGGGGAGATGTCGGCTGCTGTGAGTGGTCATTGTTTTTGTTCCCTCGGAACCTTTTTTTCCACCCGGATTCATTTGAATGACGGACAACTTCCGGTAGTATGCAAACGGAGCGTGAATCAACAGCAGAATGCGCATTTTACGGCAAAATTAATAAGGTAAGAGCCATATTACAAATATATTTTGGCAAAGAGATTTCTGTTGTTGTTGTTGTTCTTTGGGCTGTAGCTCTGTGATGGTTAAAGGGAGAGTGATTTGGAGTATACATGTGGAAAGAGTGGAGTCTCAGCTTTCATTTGAGATGAACGGCGTGTGGTCGAGTTATAGCCCGAAATATACCGAGTGGGTCGGGATATCAGTGCTGTTTGGAGTTGTTGGAGTTAGTTGTCGTTATTGTTGTTTATTTAGTTGATGTTAAAACTGAGTTTGGGGCATGTAAAAAGTTTTTTTTACAGCCTTGTAGCTGAGGTTCTGCTGTTAAATTTGATGGGCAACATCACTATATTCTTCGGATCAGTGTATTGATACACACCAGGCCTTTATTAGCAGCTCTAGAGGTCCCCCAACAAGATGCACTGGATCATGCAAAATACACCACACAAGGAGGAAAGGGGTGGAAGTTTTCCAGTGTTTAAATATAGTGTTTCCCATACATTTACTAATTTGCCCTGACTCATTTGGTCTGTGCAAATTGACGTGCATCCGTCAGAAATAGACCGGTGCGTATTTGTAGTGGAGCGAAGCGGAGATCTGCTTCGAGGCCGCGGCTGGTGAAGCAGCTTACATTGACTTGAATGGCCGCTATTAGCTCTGGCACCCGAGCCTCGACTGGATCGCACACGCCACAGATCCAGTGGGTTGCCATAAATGGGCCTGTCCCAGAGGCATTCAACTACCAGAGGACTGGGGCGTCGGTGGCTTAGTGGGTAGAGCAGGCGCCCCATGTACATGTACGGGTTTGAGTCCGGCCTGTGGCCCTTTGCTGCGTGTCATCCCCCCCTCTCTCTCTCCCCCCTCGCACTTGCCTGTCCTGTCCATTGAAGGCAGAATGCCCCAAGAAATATCTTAAAAAAAAAAAAAAAAATTAAAAATTAAAAAAAACTACCAGAGGACTTTTGAAATCTTCTTTTCGAAGCCGCATAAAATTAAATGCTTTGATTCAGAGTGCCATACTTGCAAATCGTGAGGGAGGGAGGGAGTAATTTGTGTCTGTTTGTGTGTAATTTATTTGACTCGTACCTTTTGTTTTCTTTTCGTATTGTGTATTTTGTGTTGTTTTGCGTATCTGTAACTGTGTTTGTGAGTGAGAGAGTTTTAAAAGAATATTTTGTCTGCACATGATTTAAAATAATAAAATAGCCATCCAGAGGCAGATCAGTACGTTAGTCATTTTTCTTTTGATTACTGAAATGTTTAACCACTAAGCCATATTTTAAGTGTAACCCTTCACCATAACATACCACTAGTGTTTTCATCAGTAAAAATAGAATATTTTTCACACATAAAAAGCACAAAGATGTTGAAATGTAGGCATATTCTGGCATCATAATTTGGCTCTCAGAATTCACCAGATTGATGCCTTCAAATCAATCTGGCAAATCAAACATTATCATTCAAAAAGGGAAACCGTAAGACCATCTTGACACTAGTTGGCCAGTTTGCACATTAACATCACAACTTTGTTTTGGTCTTACTCGCTTTTGACTTGTCTTCTCGTGCTATGAGCTGAACTGCCAATCAGAGTGTTTTCATTTTCTAACGGGCACCGCCGTTCCCGGCACTAATTCAACATGTTGAATAGACTGAAAAAAAGCTGATGTGGGCTGACCAGGGGCAAAGGTGCAGGTCACACTGCACCGAAGAGTGCGACAGACACTTCGATGCTGTTACCATGGTATAATGTTCCTACAGCATAGTGGCATGATATTCCTCCCTTGACCTTGCAGTGTAAAAGGAGCTTATATCTATCCGTGGCCACATTTCCATTAAATTTGCAACTGACTTTCATGGCCCAAAGAGTTTGAACCATCATGTTTCTGTGACCTCCAATCCTTTCTTGTGGTGCCAGCATCAGGTCAAAGATTCCACTTGAACTCAGTAAATATCACTGAGCTTTCCTTTAGTGCCATAGAACAAAATACTACGTCTGTAAATAACATATGTCACACGAAGGTTCAACCGTATGCCTTTTCCAGCATTGTTAATTGGATCTTAGATTTCCCCTAATGCAACACAATAGGATCTTTCTGTCAAAACCTCCCTGCCTTGTAAATGCTCTTTCAATCTCCATAACCCTAGTTTGTAACTTTGTAAAGGCTTTCTTATACTGATGAGTAGTCTCCTAACCCACACCAAGATAGCCTTGATGATGTCTCTGATTTGACTGAGCTCCTCCAGAGCCACAGAAGTTATTCTAGAACTCTTTTCACAGGTTGTGTATTTTTTGTTGTTGTTGTTGTTGTTGTTTAGTAATGTATATGTGTAGAATTGGTGGAGTGTCCCTTTAATTTCACTTTAGTCTAGTAACACCTTCAGATCTTTGCTTTTTAACCTGGTGCCTTCAAGAACAGCAGAACTGTTTGGTCAGTATTTTGTTATAGTTTTAATCACTATTGTGTGTCATAAACATTGCAACCTTTCGGGGCCGGTATAAGGCATGTAGAGCTTTACAGGGTTTCTTTTTCTTTTTGCAGTGTGCTATTGCTGTTTTTCAAGTTTTCATTGCCTGTTTAGCCAGACAGCGGCTATCACTATACACACTAAAGCTAAGTATCTGTTAGCATTCATAGAGCTAGCATGATAGCATTATTTCAAACAAACAGGCAAATGTAAAACACATCACTTTTCTTTGTCCCACCAATTTTGTGGGGTGGAAAAACTTGTGTTTATATTTACTACAAAGAAAAGTGCTTCACTTTTTCTGCCTCATTTTATTTTGAGCATGAGTGTCTAACCAGGCAACTTTATCAAATGCATCAAAAAAACCACTTACGTTTAGTTTAATATAGAGCTGAGCTGTTGTGCACATGTGAGCATGGATGTGTGTAATGGTGGATTGGTTGTTAAATGGAGCTTGAATGCCTCCCCATCTCAGCTGGAGCAGCATTCTTTGTTGGCAGAGTTAAGAAGAGGGGGGTGAGGGGATGAAGTTAAGGGTCACAAGGCAATTGGAGCTCTTTTAAGATGCCATTGTTGTGGAGGGTCAGACAGGAATGGATGTTAAGATGTACGAGGGAGGGAAATGTGTGTGTGTGTGTGTGTGTGTCTGGATTTATTTTTATAAGGAACCCCATAAATTATAAACCGCTCTGTCCCTCTTCTCTCAATGAAAGGTAGGAAATGTTAGCTGGGATTTTTCTTGAAGAAAACACAGAATGAAAGGCACCACACTGTTACACATTCTCTTCAAAAAACAATATTAGCCTTGCACATATCTGACATTGTTTAAAAATTTTATAAGTTACATTACACATCAACACAGTGGGTAATAACTGACTGCTATAAACCTCTATTACGATTCAATAGCAGAATTAGCATTGGCTGCCCATTAGCAGACAGCTGCTGTTCTTCCCACCGCTTGTAAAATACCACCAACAGTGTTTCCTTTTTATCTGCTCTGTACCAGTGGACTGGAAACAGATGCAGTTATATGCTGTTTATCAGAACCTGGGAATGTTTATTGTAATTTAAAAACACATGTTTTGTTCTTTATTTGTACTTAATTGTAATGAATTATGAATGTAAATACGATACAATACGATATACTTTATTGTATTGTATCGTATCGTATCGTATTTACATTCATAATTCATTATAATGCCTAAATGCCTTAGAAAAACACACAGTCATGAACTGTGCCCTGTGTGATGTTATCAATAAAATGTATATATATATATATATATATGTGTGTGTATAGATAGATAGATAGATAGATATATAGATATGGTTGCTGTTTTTTTTAATATGTATCCTTTTTTCAACAGATCATATTAAAAGAACAAAGCCAACAATGTTATATTTCATCTCTCAATACTTCCTGACTACTCTACCCTGTCTGTGGCTCTCAAATCCACACGACTCGTTTTTAAATGATGTGATGATGATGTGAATCCTTATAAACAGGTCACAAATATATTTTGCTTGTAAATAAACAAAACTAACAAACGCACAAAAAAAAAGATTACATAATTTCCTTAGACAGCTGGTCACTGTAATTTTAATCAAAAGCAAAGCTACTCAATCAGGAGGAAATGGTGACTTTGTTGGGGACAATTTTCAGCAGCGGATTAATCCACATCTGGTACTCTAGTATGTATTTGTAATGACAGGATGGTGTATGTAGGACTGATTAAAAAAAACAATAGTGTGTGTGTTCACGGTAATAAAGGAACATGTCACCCAGTGCAAAAAAGAGGCTAATTTATGTGTTTTTAATAATTTTTGGGCAACAATGAAACTCTATGGCACAGTAGTCTCATGTAGCCAGACCTATCGGCGCTGCGGAGATAGGTCTTGAATCACCGATTATCCTTCTGTTAGTGATAAAAAAATGCTCTGGCCTGTTTGTGTTTCTTTAAACCAATCACAGTCGTGTCAGGCAAAACTAAGCCCAGGATGCAGCGATGGTGCTCTTGCAAAATGGTGTAAGGGGAGAACATTTGCACATAGAGGCAGGTACTGTCATTCAAATGACCCCACAGAGGAAAACACCACAAAAAACATCAGCAGTCATAACTCACTGTGTGATTAGACTTACAGGGCTCTAGTTTCGCAGACCGGGCGCAGCGGAGGCGCAGTGTACCTGCGCTTCGCCAACTGGGTGTGGCCAAGCGGATTTTGTAAGTTTGGCACACCGTGCGCCCTGGCGCAGCTACTCCTCTATCCCACCTCCGTCCCTCCTACCGGCGCAAGTCGGAAAGAGGGAGGAGAGAAGGCGTGGAGTGGATTTTACACAGCCGATTCACATCACACCAATCAAATGAGCCCCTCTCATCGCCCTTAAATGCGCCGTGCAAAGGCGTAATGAGAGTTTACTCAATTCGCCATGGCAGAAGAGAGCAGCAGCGTTAGACGGCCAAACTTCTCCCAGGAGGAAACTGATGTTTTGGTCCGGGAGGTCCAAGCTCGCAGTGTCCGAATAT
>NC_065513.1:2665917-2671320 GCF_006386435.1 Epinephelus moara
CCGCCACACCCATCTCAGCGCACCTCGGTCTGCCAAACTACCAAACTGAGCGCGCCTCGGGTTGCGCTGCTCGAAACTAGCTCTGCGCGGGGTTCGCCACCCTGTGCCACCCTGCGCTGCCCTTAGTGATAAAAAACATAATCGGAGCCCTGGCGGTGACCATGACTATACTTTAGCTCAGGAGGAGCTCACTAGACCCATAAACAATAACAAAACAGAGGTTATTGTTTTCGGTCCCCCCAACAACACAGCCAGCATAGTCAGTCACTTAGGACCACTCATACCATATGTTCATAGCCATTCCAGGAATCTTAGTGTCATTTCATGACTCTGCCTTTAAATTTGACCAGTCCATCATCTCACACAATGACCTCAAGACCATAACCACTGCATTCATCTCCTCAAGGCTGGACTACTAACTCCCTGTACTTGGGTGTCTGCCAATCATCTTTGTCTCATTTGCAGCTGGTGCAGAACGCTGCAGCAAGACTTCTCACTGGTGCCAGGAAAACAGAACATTACGCCAGTGCTAGCATCCCTGCACTGGCTACCCATCAAAGTTAGGATTGATTTGAAGGTTCTTTTATTTGTTTTTCAAGCCATACATGGGCTGGCACCCCAGTATATTGCTGAACTACTCTGCCCCTACGCCAACTCCCGACCTCTTAGATCCTCCGAACATTGTCTTTTAACTGTTTTCACGATCGAGGCTTGTGGGTAAGCGAGATTGTGCATTTGCAGTCGCTGCTCCAAAGCTCTTGAATAGCCTTCCACTCTTAATCAAATGCTCCCCCTCCATTGACACTTTTAAAACAAATCTTAAAACGTACATGTTTTCAATGGCCTTTGGTTGTCTGTAGTGATCTTAATATTTTGGCATTTCATCTTATATTTTCATGTTTGTAATTGTTCCATACCAGTTTTATTCTGTTTTATATTTGTGTACATTTTGTATTGCTATATATTTGTGTGTCATTCTTTTATCTTGTACAGCACTTTTGTCAGCTGCGATAGTTTTTAAATGTGCTATATAAATAAACGTGATTTGATTAAAACCACAGACCACAGAAGATTGTGTGAAGGTGGAACAGATAGATATATTAGTGAGATCACTGTCACTGGTACATGACCTGCCACAGTTAAAAGACGTTTCAAATAGACTGTCAGAAAACTCATGTGAGATGGAGTCTGGGCTTTTCAGAGGTGTGTTCACAAGTTGTTTTATTTGTTGTAGATCCTTAAAACAATTCACCAAAAAAACTAGCAGGCATTCCTCATGCGATGATCAAAACCTCTGCCAAAACTTGTCATTTTCAGTGTGTAAGTTGTTAGCTCTGAAGTTTTTTGTTGTTGTTTCCCATAGTGAAGGGATTTGGAAACAGTAATGTCCAAATAGCAGAAGGAAGGAAGAATGCTGGCCAAAATTAGCAGGTTTTAGCCACAGTCTACACCCGGTGAGTCAGACTAATGGCACAGAGGAAAAAGACATATCTAGCTTTGATACACACACAATACTTGTGGGATCAATTCATTGCTGGCTTGGTCTTTTGATATATATATAAATATACATATATATATATATATATATATATATATATATATATATACATATATATATACATATATATATATAAAGTATCAGGACCCTTACCTTTTAAGTCTGGTTGACCAGCGCTGCTATCATGCTCCATATTCTTTTTTTCTAAATATTTATAACAGTTAGAAAATGATTCAGTTAAAGTGCTTTCAGTTAGTGTTTTCTGATTTATCTTCACTGTGGCTAAAGTCTGATTGGGTCCTTGCACAAAAGCCATTTGATTCATTTTTAAGGAAAATTGTGGCCATGAAAATAGTGCTTACTATTGGTAGGTGATGGAAAGCTAATAGTGGGTTACTGTGTCAATGTCACACTTTTTTTTTTTAGCTGGGGGCTTTAATGACAGGACAGCTTGAAGTGACAAATAGGGGGAGAGAGAATTGGATATGGTAGGGGGCTGCAGGCTGGACTTGAACCCTCAGCTGCTGTGGCAAGGACACTTAGTCCAGGGGCCAAGGGGCTAATTTTGACAAATTGGTATCACTTAAAGGGACCAAACAATTTTGGTATTTTTGACTTCCTCTATATCTCTAGTTTACATTTTGGTATGATAGACCTGCCTATCTAGTAGCTTAATAAAAAAAATTTGGATGATGTTTGGGTCCTCCCCAAAATTGAAAATAGTCAAAATTGAGGCTTCTCCAAAAGGGACAGTGTCTGCCTTATCACATGAATCTTGGGAAATAATTATCAGAATGTCACCAAATTTGGACTGAATGTTCGCAGACCGTTGCTCCACACAATGCAGCAAAGATTTCATCAGTTCCTTGCTCCTTTTAAAAAATGTATACACCTAAACACACGTGAATTATAAGCGGACATGGAATGAGGAATAAAAACAATAATAACTGCCTTTGTAAATGGAGTATCCACTCTACCCACTGAGCTATTGGGCACCTGATTTCACACAAATTTTTGGCTCATGTTTCCACACTGACCTCCTCCCTAATATGTTTTGTGATGTTACATTGCTTTTCTGGTGAGGACAGTTTGGTCTGTGTGGTGACATCTGGAAGTTTAATATCAAACAAATGACACCACTGATTGTGATTATTTACCTTTGAACAAAACAACAGGTGATTCTGCAGTGAACAAAATTAATAAATCAATCAATTCTATCTGTTTTTCATTAACAGTAAGGATAGTCAGTAGCTGTAATTTTCCTGCATTGTGCATTGTAAGCATGCTTGATTACCCACAGACCACTTGGCTTCCAGCAGATCCTTCAGATGACTGCTTGTTATGGTAGCATGGGTGAGCTGCACATACAAACTCACAGAGACAGATTGGGTTGTTGTCTGTTATTCCGGAAAGTATTTGTTAATAGATGATGATGGTGGGTCAGGGTATCATTGGATATATTGTAATTCATTGGTAATTTAAAACTTCTTGCACTCCACCCCCATTTTGTAGCAAAAACGCTTAAAATGACATACCCAAATTAAAATGACTGTAGTGTCTGAACCACTCTGACTACATGCATGCATGAGGTCTTGCCAGAAAGAAAACTCCATGAAGTTTCTTGTGAAAGTGTCAGAAACACTCTAGGTGATACAGAGAGAGTAATGGGCCTCTGAAGTCTGTAAAAAAAAAACCTGAAGATTTTGCCTAACATAAAATAAAATAAAAAATGTTTTTCAGGATGAATAACTGTCTGTGGCTTCATCTGAGCAGGTAAATGAGACAGTGGGGCTATAGGCACACTGTCAATGAACATTTGTTTCAAATTTGAAGAAGATTGCTCAAAGTATGACCATTCTACAGTGTTTTTTCCATGAAAAGATCCAGGCGGAGCTCCAAAAGACAAGAGCGGTCACTTGGCTTCAAAACAGTACTATCAGTGATCAATCAACACTCAGCCAGCTTCAAACATTGTACCTTATTGAAGTCAGGTGTGATTATGATAGCTGATGTTGTTTATGACACAGAAACACCATAAAATATCACCAAATAAAGCCATATGAAACGTGAAAGTTATGATCCCACTTTCTAGACGGTATATCTCAGCCAAAAAATAGTGGTAGGATTGAGACTCTTACCTTTTATAAAACAGCTAAGTCCCTGCGAACGGCTCCACATAAGATCGCGAGTAATCCTTTAACTTTTCCAGTTGAAAAACGGCATGACATGACTTGTCACCACTCATCGCGATTTTGGACTTTGTGCGTTTAGGCTGCTCTGGTGCGAAATACATAATAAATAAAAGAAAAACGATGTTATTTTTGAAAAGTCGAGAGCTTCCTGAATCCAGCAATACCAAACATCACATGGTTTGATGACGTAGTGCGCCTGGGAGATACCATTTAACAGAGGAGGGGGGGAGTGAAGACATCGGCGTCCTGGTGGAGTTAGAGAGGTTAAAAACAAACCAAACAAAAATGAAACCGTTTTCTCATTTTTTTTGTTTTAAACCAAAAACAAAATACTGCACCATAAATCGAATAAATATATGGTGAATAAAGTTTCAGAGATGGAAGAAAGCACTGAATACGTGGAAAACAAGACCAGACAAAATAATGTGCATATATTCAACATACCGGAGAAATATGAAGGCAACAATATGACAGCCTTCCTCAAAAAGCTGTTCACAGAGATGCCTCAGATAACTAGTGATATTAACATTATCAGAGTGCACCGTGTGTACAGAGAAGGCAAAGATCATAACAGATCGATTATTGTTGCCTTTTCAAACTTTAAAAACAGAGAAGCATATACTCTATGCTGCAAGGATGCTTTTCACATCAGCGGCGTGTCAAGGGACTATATTCAACTTATCTTGCATTGAAACATGCATTATGACAACTTAATAAGGTTTATGTATGTTTTTAAATGAAGTGGAGGAGCCTACAAGTGTTTTGTTTAGTTTGTCTCAGAGGCTCCGCGGACTGCGGACTCCGCAGCTCTGCTCAGCTGTCTGCTGCCATAGATATATATACATAGATGCCGCACCCTGGCTTGTGGGCTGCGTCAATACCGCCGCCATCTTGCCTAGGTGCTCTGACCCATGTCAGACTCGGCAAAAATGCCACATGCCACATTTTTGCTCTGCATTTGGGTGTACTAACGAAAGAAGTGTTACAACCAAGCAGAAGGGAATAACATTCCACAGGTAAGAAGTTGTTTTACAATATTTTACTGTTACGAAAATGTTTAATGAGATATATATCTCAAAAAGTGATCCTTCTTTTAAGCTAATCAAGTAAACTGTCCTGATCTGGTCCTAATACCAAATTAAGCTAATGCTATGTCACACAACTTAAAGAAAAAATGTTTACATTTATATAATATTACTTATAAAATTATGATGCTTTGTCAAACAGCTATGTCGGTGTATGTGTTATTCCAAATTGTCAACTATCTGTTTCATGGCACCAAAGTGACATAACGCAGTATAACGTTAGTAGTTAACTTGTGGCCTGAATTGTAACTACAAATTATGTGGAACTGCGTTTTTCTGACACACTTATTTTGTGTGTAGTTTCCCAAAAAAACACAGATATGTACAAAACCAACATTTGTTAATCAGAATGTGTAACTACACTGCAGCTCGGCACAACCCTGCTGATACACTATTTTTTGCACATTGTGTGAAATGTGAATAAACATTTATAATCAAAATTAATAATTAAATGGCATCATGGTGGGCATTGTACATCTAGTAAGAAAAAAGAATATTTATTACATGGGGAAAGTTTAGTTTAAATGTGTTGTAGAACTATTACTGTTACTTTATCTACATAAGATAAAATATTTTGGTATGAAAAGCTGCATTTTTTATTTAACCAAGTATCCTGTATCATAACTAC
>NC_065513.1:2673359-2681226 GCF_006386435.1 Epinephelus moara
AAACTTAATTACAACATGACAGTCTTGCAGGAAATATCATTAACGTTACTCTTTGTAGTCACGTAGGCATGTGAATTACAGCGTTTCATTGCAAAGAATGCATGTAATGGTTACACTTGCGCTGTTTCTCCGCCATCTCGTTCAAATGAGCCAGATGTAGGGGGCGGGTATTTATACGTCATGGCGTTCAGCTGAAAAACTCTTCCGGATAGGAAGCTCTCGACCATCCTAGCTCGTAGCTGNGCGGGTATTTATACGTCATGGCGTTCAGCTGAAAAACTCTTCCGGATAGGAAGCTCTCGACCATCCTAGCTCGTAGCTGCTTAAAGCTTGCTGCTAGCTCCTAGCGCTAGCTCCTTGCTGCACAAGTGAGAGACTTGGGACGGCCTAGAAGATGGCGGACCTCGAACGACTTCCGGTTCGAGCGAGGAGATAGCAGTAGCACTATAAAAATAAGAGACTTGGGACGCACCCTATATCTATGGTCTGCTGCTGCTGCGAGAGAAGTGTCCTTCTGCTTCTTCTTCTTGTGTAACCTTGTGTGTATTGGCGGTTAATACAGTATCATCGCCACCTAGTGGATTGGAAGCGCATTACACCTATAATAGACTTTTATTGGGAAAAATAGCTCAAATGCAACCCCCAGTGGTAAAATTAGGTATATAATTCGATAAATCGGTTCGGTTAGATATTTGGCTTTAAATCAAACCGGTTGGAAAATGTTCAAACCGGCACAAGCCTAGTACAGACCCATGAGAACAACTCAAAGCTGAGAATATAAAATCTTGGCCCCGGTCAAGCTGAAAGTTTTGAGCGAAGATGGGACGTCACAAACTTATGCAAAGGCTCTCAGAGGGCAGTAACTGTTAGTGTCCCGGTACTACAGGAACCTATACATCAATGACGCACAGACTATGGATCAGGGGCCTGTATCACGAAGCAGGATTAATGTCTTAGCGAGGTAACTTCAGGGTTAACCCTTGACCCTTTTGGTCTCACGAAGCCGGTTCAGTTCTTATCGGGGTAGATCACCATGGTAATTTACTCTGAATGGCTATCCTGCTCCAGAGCAGGGTAAGTTCAGGGTTGAATCTGATCCTATAGAAAGCACCACCCACTGGCCAATCAGCTGTTCGGAATAAAATGACTCCGCTGACAGAAATGCAGCCCAGTCATGACGGGAAGTTTAATTAATTTGATTGATTTTGATTTGAAAGTTTATTTTGAACATTAAAAAAGAAAAGAAAGCAACAACAACAGACAATGAAAAGATTGTTCAAAAGGGAGTGGAAAGAAGTCGAAATTTTATCCCACCCCTTCATAAGAAAGAAACTGATAATTTGCGGACACTTAATAGCACCATTAATTAGTGCCAACGTTTTTTTTTGTTGGAGGAAATGATCCCTGTTAAAGATAATGGGCCTAATTGACAGCTTTACTGCTGGAAATGTGGAAAGTGGCCTATCATGTCTACACTTCATGGTGTTTGAGGGATTTTCCTTTTTGTTTTTTAAAGAGGGACACTAGGTATATTTTTGCGCAGCTGTTAATTTCTAACACAGCTCAATATCAGGATGATTTTATTCAGACTGTCAATTTGGTGTTGATATGACTTAATTGTGGCATCAGCTTTAAGCTTTATTGTAGCATATATAACGTTATGACAAAGAAGACCAATTTATCAGATGCAATGATGTTAGACGATAATTGTAATACACGCAATTCATCTGCGCAGCATTGATTTCATGGGATTCAAGGGTGTGATCAGTGTCAGATGTACAGGTACTGTAGCTTCTTGAACCAGTGATGAGTAATTTAACCTACACATAATTTTATCCGCTACCTTGTTTTGTCTTGATTTTTCCCTCTCTCCTCCTCTATTTCTTCTTTCCTGACCCATTTTTTTTCCCTCTCTATCATGTGATTTCATTGATGTTTTGACAGGGGAATTTCTTTGATAAGCCTTTAGTGGCTTCTAACCTCTCCGGCACTTTTCTTTTTTTAATCTTGTAAATTTTATACTGTCTCTTTTTAACATTATGTGCAAATAAACTAATCTAAACTAAAACTAAACATTATTCATCCCGTTATGCGTTGCCACGCATGTTTCCTCCTCCTGCAGCTGCCACGGTGTTGGCTTTTTCTGTAATGTTGCTTTTCTCCTCCTCATATTTTAGTAGACTTAATCTCTGATCCTCACGAGAAATACTTTTTTTTTCCTCACACACCGCGCTCTGTGAGGGCACTCTGTGAGGGCGCTCTGTGAGGACGCTCAGTGACGCTCAGTGATGCTGCGCTTCTCTCATGATTGTGATTGGTCCGCTGCGTGCGCGTTCACGGCTCTTAATAAAGCAACCCTGGGTTGAGTTACCGAGTTGATATCCAGCGTCGTGATACCGATTACCCTGATTGCCATTGTTAGGGTTAGTCAACCCAGGATAGGTCTGGGTAACCCAGGAAAGGTTGATCTCGCTTTGTGATACAAGCCCCTGGACACTGATCACCGACAACAATGGAAAGTGGACAATAAACAACGACCAGCCGGAATATTAATGAACTAGTGCCAGATGCACAGAAGAATCTTGGACTATGTAGGTAAAAAAAACATTCTCAAATATAGTAACTGGATCAGGATAATAGAAAAAAATAACACAACAACAACAACAAAAAATATCCTCCTGAGGGGTATTCCAGGTAGGAGGTTCAACAAACTCTGAGTCTAATCCTGAACTCTGAGTTGACTTACCCTGAGCTGGGAAACTCTGAGTATCTGGCTCCAGAACAGCTGATTTGAATTAGTTCAATCAACTCTGAGCAGATACACCTTGAGTTAAGCGCGTCCACAACCACAATAAAAAGCCATCATCAATGGAGGCCCAATACCTCGATTCACCATGGCAACCGGAGAGAAAAAAGGGATCAACTTATTTTACACCTATGGAATTGGAGGTGCTCATGAATGGCTACAGCGAATATGAGCATATATTTCGTAAAAAAAGTGACACCGCCTAAGCTGCCAAGGAGAGAGAGGCAGCATGACAGAAAACCGCTGCCCGAGTCAATGCCTAAGTTTGAATGCACTAGTCCATTAATTTAACATTTAACCACACTTAATTAAAATCGTAGCATACAGGTGAAAAAGTAGTGGAGTGGTTTTGAATAAAAAATGATTTTCATATAGGTGCAATCTCACAGGGGAAAAACGCACTTGGAAGCAGCTTAAAATGATGAAGTTGAAGTTGAATGAAGTTCCCCCTTGGCAAAAGTTGGAAAACTTACTAAAACTGAGCTTCTATAAGGCAATGAATATTGCGGAGGGCGTGGCTCATCACATAAAGGTGTATAACATCTCAAGGGTTTCACCGATCACCATGCAACTTTGTAGGCATATGACACACATAATCTGAGGGGACCCCTCCATTATTGACCCAATCAAATAAAATGGGGCCGCTAGAGAGCTAATTTCTTATCGAGGCCTAACCGCCATATCGACTTTTATTAAACTTGGTAGATATGTAGAACAGGACGCCTCAAGGTGACTGGAGAAATTTAACTTTAATTGGCAGCTGAGTGGCGCTATAACAAGAGAAAAATGCTTAAAAATGGCTACAATGCGACCGATCGCTGTGGCTCCCCCTGTGGCCGAATGTTTTGGGTTTTTTTCTAATTTTTGGTATGACTAAGTCATGGTATGGTATGCTGTACATAATCACGGAAACTGTCAGTCAGTCATTCTGTCTGTCTTACATTTTTCTACTCACTGACGGTGATGGTCAGTCTATGTGAAACTGCACATAGGCATTGAGGATTGGCATAGGTAGAAGTTGACAAAGCTACCAATGGGTATGGACTAGTTTGATTTATTAAACAAAGTAGCTTCATTCAGTGGCTATTTCATTATGTACTGTAAGCAGTGTTGGGAGTCGTTACTCAAAAAAGTAATGTATTACACATTACACATTACTTAGGAAAAAAGTAATCCCTTACTTTACTTGATTACTCCCTGGAGAAGGTAATTAGTTACAATACTCGTTACATTACTAATTACTCTATAAAACTGCCTGAAATGCATTGTCATGTAATTTGCCAGATAACGATATAGCATTTAACCTTACATATGTGTAACAATCCTAAGGTAGGTATAGTTAACTAGATGGATATACCCAGAGTCGGCTTCATGAGGGGGCACCAGGGGGCAGTGCCCCCCCACTTCATTCACTGTGCCCATTCACTTGTATAAAAGCATATGTTTTCTCCCATCAGTCTAATTGTAGCGATGACTGAATTCCATTATGCCATTAGGCTGTTGCATGAGATGTCAGGCCAGAGCTTCTTGTTCATTGCACAGCTGGTTCACAAGATAGGCCCCTAAGCAGACTTCCTTCTTTCTCTCCTTAAAGGGGAAGTTCCGTTTTTTACAACCTGGACCTTATTTCTGGCATTAAATACGGTTGTTTACTCACCCAGATAAGTTTGGTGTCATTTGGAGTCCTTCGGAAGATATTTAGATCTACGAGAGCCGTGTACATCCATATAGTGGGAATGATCGGGGCACCGACAATGAGGCTGTACATAACACATTATCTGCCGCGAAACTCGTTCATTTCACCAATATGTTTTTATGAATGCTAGAGTTGCTTGTCATCATCATCCGGGTCATTTATACTGACCTACTAACCTCTGACCTGGATGATGTCATCCAGGTGCGTGCGCCGCCGCACACCCGCAGCACGGCTCTGTTTACAGCTGGAATTAGCTACTGTTAGTTTTTTGAAACGGCTAAATATTGTCAGATTTTGAGGCTGTGGGCGACGACTTAGAATATGCGGATGAGGAGCTCTTTGAAAGGAGGATGCGGAGGCAGAGAGAGGAACAGCTGGCCAGAGAACAACAAACCGCTGCACGTCCGAGAATAGATGCTAACTGGTGGTGTTCTTGTGGACAATGTTCCACTGTGCCAACAGAGGAGGAATGCCTTTGTTGCTCCGAGTGGGATTTGAGGCCAGGAGATACACGTCTGGATGTCTCCTGAAATGACTGTCTCACAACTACAGAGGATTTCACTTCTATGATCAACCGGGCTGTTTTTTTCGTGTCCCGAAAGTAAACTGGAAGACCCAGCCAAAGCCTGCAGGACCAAACGGGCAACTTTCGATTGAGTAAGTAACCTACACACATGCATAAATTGTTTATTTCCTTGAATTTGTTTGCTTGATAAGTAAATAACTATAAGAATTCACATTTCTTTAGTTTCTTCTCATCGCTTGTGTAGAATGGCCCGCACACTGCACAAAAAGCAGAGGCACTTCTTATGCAAAACGTGAATTTATTATTACATAGTGCTCAGTGACAAAAAAGTGAGAAATAGAAAGGTGAACGTTTCGGTGGTAAAGAGGATTGTCTTTACGAATTGCCTCTGATTTTTTTTTTGCAGTGTGCGGACCTCATCCAGGTCAGAGGTTAGTAGGTCAGTATAAATGACCCGGATGATGATGACAAGCAACTCTAGCGATTCATAAAAACATATTGGTGAAATTAACAAGTTTCGCGGCAGATAATGTGTTATTTAGAGCCTCATTGTCAGTGCCCCGATCATTCCCACTATATGAATGTACGCGGCTCTCGCGGATCTAAATATCTTCCGAAGGACTCCAAATGACACCAAACTTATCTGGGTGAGTAAACAACCGTATTTAATGCCAGAAATAAGGTCCAGGTTGTAAAAAACAGAACTTCCCCTTTAAGACGGGTGCACAACCTAATGCATTGACGGATTGATGCTGACCGGAAGTCATTCATTCCAATGGAGGTGAAAATGACGGATAGTAACGGACTAGCGCGCAGCACGGCAGCGGTTCCGTTGACCGTCGGACCGTAGAGGCGTCGGATTTTTCCTACTCGTTGGGCGTTGAGGAGATGGAAGAAACAGAGCGTTACGGTGCCAGAAGTAGGAAATAAATTGCAATCGCAGTTGTAAACAAACAATATTTCATTTATTTATGCAAAAGAAAAATAAGCATAAGCTTTTTTTCCACTATTAAAAGTGATTGTTGACCATAGGTTGATTTCTATGCGGTTGATAATTACTCTATATTTTCGAATTTCGCATTCATTTCTATATATATCAGCTCTTTCAATAGTACACTACTCAACTCGTCTCAGTTCAGTTGGNGTATGTCAGGGCACTCACCATGCAGTTCTCTGGCACAGTCTCAATATGAGGCTTTGCCCCACCCACCATAGCAACCATAGACCAATCAAATCAATTGTTACATGTCAAGTATTGTTGCGGCAACAGTTTGAAATCATTTGCATTCATTGGCTGTTAACTTTTAAAGAGCTGAGACGCTCAAACCTTAAATGGCCCATTTTACCTGATGGCCCAATTTAGCTGATGTCACCCCTACATAGTGCTCAGTGACAAAAAGTGAGAAACAGAAAGGTGAACGTTTCTGTGGTAAAGAGGATTGTCTTTACGAATTGCCTCTGATTTTTTTTTTTGCATGACATCATCCAGGTCAGAGGTTAGTAGGTCAGTATAAATGACCCGGATGATGATGACATGCAACTCTAGCGATTCATAAAAACATATTGGTGAAATGAACAAGTTTTGCGGCAGATAATGTGTTATTTAGAGCCTCATTGTCAGTGCCCCGATCATTCCCACTATATGGATGTACGCGGCTCTCGTGGATCACAGGCACACAGTCATTTAGTTAATTTTTGCATATGAGCGCCACGTTCATCAAATAAAAAAAACTTGGTAGGACAACTGACGTAACAATTATAAACTGAAAGTGTGTGCTCAGACTCACGTTGCAGCACAGAGTAGCGGAGTGAGACATCTGTCCTCGCTCCTGCTATCTGCTGTAAACACATGAAGCTGCCCCCATTTCTCCCCGGGTCTCGGTGCTTGTTTGCGGCAGAAACTCTCTCATCCTCTGGCTCGTCCCCGCATCTGTGTTCGCCGCTGACCGGCTAGACACGGAGGACGACCCGTTGGCAACAGCCTGAAGCCCGTCGTCACTAACTCTTAAGTAAGGGGAAGATCTAATGATGAATTTATGTAACGCAAGTAACGACTTAAGTGTTTGATTAGTAACTGTAATGTGATTACTGCATTTAGGGACAGTAGTGCCTTACACTACTGGTTACTGAAAAAAGCCATTTTTGGCAGTAACGCGTTAACCCCAACACTGACTGTAGGTCACTAGCAAGTTAAACCCCCCAAAAAATACTGTTTCAGCTTGTATGTCCTCTTGCCTAATATCCTGCTTAGTAACATTTTAGTTCTACTCAGCCAACAGAAAGAAGGCAGTGGCCAGCAAAACATCACTAATGTCATATAAAAAGCTACCGTTCGCAAAAAAACGTACCGCAATGCACAATATTTGCTCTGATGAGAGCGCACATCTGCGGTGTGTCAGATTTGATATGTGTGGCCAGAGAATGTTGTTGAGGTAAATGATTGAGTCTAATGAAAAACGGTACCGTTCAAACAGATACTCATTGGGGAATGACAGCACATCTAAACGGGGTCTGAAGATCCTCTCCCGGCGTAAGGCATTACGAATTAATTCTGCCTCGATATTGATCGGATTTCCTACATACAGACAATCCATGTCTGTCTGCCAGCTTGCTTCAGGTTCGGCAGTAGGGAGGAGACAGGGTGAACTCAGGGTTTCTTATCCATCTTATTTTCAAACACGGAAGTAAATAGTGATCAACTTCCGTTTTTTTGTGCGTGACTTCCGGTCAGCCGCTTTCCCTCATGCTTTCCCTTACCGGAGCTAACGGTGCAAGCTAATTTTTTTTCAATTTTCAGTTGTTTATGTTAGTCAATCAGTTAGTTAGTTAGTTAGTTAGT
>NC_065513.1:2681838-2716943 GCF_006386435.1 Epinephelus moara
AACAACAAGGCGATTCCCATTTACACAGTGGTAAGAGTGCTGGACCGGAAGTGTCGCACAAAAAAACGGAAGCTGGCTGCGTTCTGTTTTGCCTCCGTGTTTCCGTGAAAAATAAGGTGGATAGAAAACCTGCCAGCGAGCAGGTTAGGTTCACAGAGTCAGTTGCCATGGTGAATGACTCTGAGTTTGACTTACCTCTCTTTCTGGAACTGAAAACCCAGAGTTTCCCTCATTTCAGGGTTAACATACTCAGAGTTTTCACTAAACCCACTTTCTGCATCCCTCATGTTGCCCAGTTTTTGATATAGGCCTACATGTGTGCTTTATTTCTTTCCCTAAAGGCTGAATGGGTGCTAGTTTCACCTTAGAATAACCTGATCTATGTTACCCTAGTTATCCTCTTTTTTCTTATTTTTTTTAGTTTTAACCCATGGGCCGCTTCCAGTTTAACCTGTATGTTTTGATTGATAAATGCTTTTTTGTTTTCATAAGAAAGCCCTACCTGAAGGTTTTTGTTTTTTTTCTTTCAATTTTCAGTACCAGATAACTTAAGTTAAAAGTAAGGGGATGAGACAGTCTTAATGCCACCGCCTTAATTATTTTAATGGCAAATCAAATACAGGCATGTGTTTTTGTTTTTGTGTTTCATGTGTATTTCATTAAATGTTGTATGTTTGTAAAGTTGTTAGATAGGATCCTTGTCAAGTATGAAAAGAAGGTTAACCCCTTCTTGATTTTTCCAAAGATGATGTATGACATGTAGTGGTTTAACAATAGCAAGTTATAACTGTAACAGCTTGGGTAATAGGGCAAAATGAAATGCAGTTTTTACATGGCGGCAAGATTAAGAAAATATTTAAATTATCTGTGTGCAAGAAACACACCCTAACTCCGAAAATGAGTTTAAATGGAAATCAGAATGGGGTGGGAATATATATTTTAGTCATTGCCTTAGCAATTGTAGGGGAGTTATGATTAAGATGATTACGTTTAAGAATGAACTGCAACACACAATTCACTCCATCCAAACTGATGAGGATTGAAGGTGGATCACGTTAGATGTAACAGTAGATAATCTACATATAAATATCAATATTTACGCTCCAAATGAAGATAATCTAAACTTCTTTGAGGAAATCCATCATGTTACTTTGTCTCAAGAGAACAATAACGATGCTACAGTCGGAGTTTTTAATACAGTATTAAATATAAACAAAGTCAGTGCAGGTACTCATTCTTTCAAAAACCACCCTCAGACACTTAGTAAAATTAAAGAACTTAAAGCATCCTTAGACTTAGTGGACAATAGGAGACGACAAAATTCAGAATCAACTAGATATACATGGCATAGAGGGCAGCAAGCTAGCCGTATTTATTATTTCCTCATGTCCTTTTATCTAATTCCCAATGTATCAAAATGTACTACTGGTGACCGCCTAAGATCCGACCATGCTATTGTAACAATTCAAGTCAGCACAGCTAAATATCCTTGGGGGCGTGGCTCACTTTTAAATGATGAAGTGTTTATTGAAAAAACTAAAGAACTTATTGAAGAAAATTTTGAAAACAATGAAAACACATCGGCCCCACACAATGTCTGTGTGCTTTCAGAGGAAATGCTATTAAGATGGGTTCATGGAAACAAAACAAAAAAATGTGATAAAGGAGAGGAGCTTAATGGATGAAATAAATGAACTGAATAAAAGGCTGGATGAAATGCAAGTGCATTGCGCTGAAACCATTTATTCACTAAAAAATAAACAACAGGAACTGGAGAATTTATACTCTGCACAGGTAAACAGTATTATCTGTAGATCTCATGCTATTTGGATGGAAAAAGGCCTCAGATTCCATGTCAGCCTGCTGTCTACTCTTCTATTGTGTGGCTGCTTTCATTAAAGCAGCCAGTCACTGAGGAATGTGAAGCTGTGGAGCTGCTGCGACTCACTACTTTACACATTTGCATGTCGCTTGTTGAAGGCCGCCACCTCCCCAACACCCTCCCTCCCTCAGCCCCTAGCTGAGTGTTTAATTAAACTTTTCTGTTGATGTGCACGCAGCAGGTTGGAGTTAAGCCTGATGCTGCGATCAGGGTTGTGGTTGGGGGTGGGAGTGTGTGTGGGGGTGGGAGTGGGAGTGGAGATGAGTAAGGCATTCGTCAACTTACCAGAGAGGAATCCGCCAACCAGATAGGTCCTGGGTAAGCTCCCCCCACCCCAGCTCCCAAAGGTGGGGGTGGAAGCTGAGAGGACTGGGGAAAGCAACAATCTATTAATCCACATCCTACACTTGAAAATGCAAATTTAGAGTTCTTTGCTACACATTTGTCTTGAATAAACACCAAAAAAGTCAACAGTGTCACGGGAAAGGATATGTTTACTTTCTCAATAATTAACTTAAACCTCAATCAGTGGCTGTAACCTTAACCGTGGTGTTAATATTGTTAGCCTAAACTTAACCACAGGAAATCGTGATTGGTCTCTGGTGTCAGAGTTCTGCTCTTTGTATGTGCAACATCCGCCCCAGCTACCTACAACTTTTGTGCAGCACAAGAACATCACATTTCTTAAACCAGATATATATATATTTTTTTGTTAAGAAGACGGGGTTAATCCACACAAAAACATCATATCTTACAGTGGTTGTTCAAGGTGCAAACTTGCAAACCTGTAATATATTACATATTGTTAGTTACCTTCATTTGAAAATAATAAGTTACTTATTTACCAGTTTATTACAATTAATTCCAAATCCAGTGCTGCGCAGGTCTGACCCATTCATGCATTCACATACAGTGGTTACCACTTTATATTAAAATGAAAAAAAAGATACAGAACCATTAAATATATGAATAGCCTTGGCTATAGAGAGGATCAAAGTCTGATAATTATGAGATATGGATACATATTTGTGGGCCTATGATATGAAACACAAAAAACAAGTGTTAAGGTTAGTACAACAAACAGACTGGCATGTGAGTCAGTTACTGTGACGAATACAAATTAATACACCGCAGTAGGAAGAACCACTGCCGGTTCCCTGTGCACCGGTCAGCTACAGCAGCAACGGAGAGAGAGTTGTATATAAAAACAAGACGTGTGCTGGCATTACTCTGTAGTCGAAGGAGATGTGAATGGAAGCATCCAACATATACCAACATCACTCAGGTGTGCCGATCATCGAAAGGAGGACAGAATGAACCAGGGGCCAGCTCCTTATCCCTGCTACTTTCAAGTAGCCTTAGGACACAAAAGTAGAACTGGATACGTTGTACGTCGTTATTTTAATGGAAACACACTGAACATGACAACACACAGTACAGCTTGACCCAGACTTGCCGATCACCGGCACTCTTCCATAATATAGTCTGTAGTGACATGACAAGACACAATAACCTTTGGGGGATATTTTTTGTGGTGGCACACTGGTGGAAATGGAGCAAAAATGAAAACATGGGACGGAATTGTTCTTATTGAAACACTGTTTAAGGAATTAGCTTACAGTAATCAAGTAGTCCACTTACAGTGTTAATTACAGTGTTAATTTTGGGTCTTTTCGTACAAGACAACATACGGTAAAAAAAGAGAAAAAACTATGGTACTGCTATTCTTTTTCCTTTGCCTCGTAGTAATCTGTTTGCCCCTGTAATGACTCAGCTGTACTGTATTTTCAAACTTGGTGAACTGTTTGCAAAATTGCGTTTAGTTTTGCTTTTAATTATTTTTACTGCAGAGCTGTCAACTTTTCAGAAAACTTTGGAGTGAAATTTAAAGGAAGTTGGGCGGGCCCCAATCTAATGGGGGCCCTTTTTAGGGTTGCTACCATACGTCAAAGACATTTTATGTAATTTGTAATTTAAGTAAAGAAACATGAGTATTTACAGCCATTTCCCCCATTTCATAACTTTTAATCCTTACCTTAAGTAGCAAGAACATAGACAGACAACATCTCTCTTTAAAATCACCATCTTGTGGGTAATTTATTTCCACAAACATAATCGTACGGCAGTATTAGCAAACCTTTACAGTATAAATTTAAATGCTTAAATTAGAACTGTTTGTGTGCAGTGTTGTACTGGCTTTTGGCTTTCTTTGAGGCCTTGATGAGTGTCCCAGAGGGCTCCCGCTTGAAGAAGGGCTCAAGGTGAGCCATCTTGATTGTCATTAGAGAGGGTTCCATCCAGGGCCAAGCTGTTCCTGGTTTTGCTCTTATTCAGCCAACCTCTTGAACTGGCTAACCCCTGTCACTTCTTAAGAATAAAATGCCAAAGTACTATACTAAACAATCTAAACAGTAGTTTCTGATAACTCCTTGGACTACTGTGTAGATTCATTCAGATGGGATCAGAATAATAGGATAATGTGGAAAAATACAGTCAGAGATATAACCTTAGAGTTTAAACCTCGTTTGTTTTGGTTTGCCAAGATCAATGACCATGTTATTATTTTGCAGTCTACACAGTGTTATGTTCCTGGAAGGCACATTCATAAACTTATTTAGGCTAGCCTAATCAATGATTTGGCCTGTGTATGATTAATTTTATTTCAATTCTTTTAAATTAGCTTTTGAGCTAATATTTCCCTGTTCTTGATCTTTTATCCTGAATCATGCAACGATTTGTAAAGTCTGTTTTAATATGAGAGCTATAAATTAATCATCAGTAAATGTCTGAAGTGAAATAATGATAGTTAAAATATCACTGCGATGATGGTTTACAGGTACATGTGATGAATCAGTGGTACAGGAGCTATTAATAGACACAGCTGTGCGTAATGAGTGTGCGTTATGACAGCTATTCTGTGTAATGACAGACTGTCTCTTAGGGCCGTTTCATAGTCGACGCAAAGGCACGCAGACGCTAACGCATTGTGACGCATCGAGACGCATTGGCCGCCATGATGCGTGCTTGCGTCTCAAAATGTGTTGTCCATTTTTTGATACGCAACGCAGCGACGCGCGTAATATCATGCGTTGCCAGCGGGGGTGATATTGCAAGCGACGCACTTGAAATTAACCACTTTTTGTTATTCACAGAAGACGCAGGTAGTCGTACAAGGTGTGTGCGTGTGCGCGTTGCCATCTTTGAGAGGCTGCAGGAGATACGGCAGGAGAGAGAGAGGGATAGAGAGAAGGAGAGAGAGCGAGAGAAAGAGAGGCAGAGAGAGAGAAGCGACATACATGTCACTTTTTGTAATTACCTGTGTACTTTTTTACAAGGTCTCCCACAGGAACAGAGCGCTATATCGATGCGCGACATCAAACAACTGATGCCGCACCACAAACCTTTGTAAATTATGGTTAGACGGATATGCAGTCAGGCCTACATGTTAGATTGATTAGGTTTATTTTGTCTTCTTTTTTTAAAATTTGTTTACTATTTTCTTATCTTCAGACAAAAAAATGTAGGAGATATATCTTTTACCTGCTTGACAGTTTCGACTGTAACTCCAGTCTTCCTCAGAAGTGTCATCCGACGTGTTGCTGACGTGTCATTTATCAGCTGGCCGGCCCAACAGATTCTGATAGGTCTGTTGGGCCGGCCACACCACTGTTATACCGCTGGTATAACACCCCCGCTGTTATACGGTCTCTGGAGGAGGGAATCCCATGCACACCTGGGATTCCCTCCTCCAGAGACCGTCTAGCAGCAGAGGTGTGGTCTCTGGAGGAGGGAATCCCATGCACACCTGGGATTCCCTCTCCTCTGTTGGGCCGGCCAGCTGATAAATGACGTCCTCTTCAGTAGCCATTTTGATCTCAATATCAAATATGAATATCACCCGTAATGTTCCGGTGACTCTGCTACCTCCTACTGCGCAAGCGATGTATTGCATTTCAAGTGTTAAATGTTTTGACTATGACGTCTGGGATCCACTGCCGTTTTTTGTGTCCGCTGTGACGCTTATGCCTATTCATTTCCTATGGATCGCGTCAAACCGTTGCTGACGTCCCCGCAAAGCATTTTGGGTAGGCGGCGCGGCCGTTTGAGCAGCTTGGGCGCGTTGACCGCGACTCAACTTTATGCAAATTAACCCGTCAGACGCGAGGACACTATCCAATGGGGAGCAAGCTCGGTGGTGGTCTGTACTTTCCCTCTCTGGAACAACATGGCAATGGAAGATAAGCTAATCGTAGCAGTGGTGAGCTTTCCTATCCTGTATGACCCTTCTTTAGAGGCATATCGGAACACTGAAATGAAAAGTGAGGCATGGAGGAAAGTGTTGAAAAAGATGGTAGAGCTATGACATGTGTTGTTGTCAAGTGTTTCATTGTACAGTTGACAAGGCTAGCGGAGCTAACAGTAGCCCACTGAGCTACGTCCATCTGTATTTCTGCAATTTTCCGGGCTCCGCCTCCAAAGCGTCCTTTTCAGGGTAGGCGTCGCGTCCGGCAACGATTCTCGGTGACGCCAGTGGATCTGAGGCGTCAAAGGAAGCGCGTCGCTCGCATGCGTCAACTATGAAACGGCCCTTAAGCGGCAGGACTAACGAATGGTAAAGCGGGCACTCATATCGATAAGCAAACAGATTTAAGGGTGCCACGGCATCAATTCACACAGTGGGTGTGGAAAAAAAATCCATAAACTTGTTAGTTTAACACCTGTGCATAACGGGATCCTCACATAACTTTGCCAAGCAGCAGTCAGTCAGGGGGTCAGAGAGCGCGCTAACGGTGATCCTGCGTGTCAGAGTCTTTGTAACCATGGCAACAATGACGGTGAGTGACAGACCTGTCATTATATGTCAGCCTCTTCAGCAAATTCTGATTCAATATTTCTCAGCTGTGTCTCCTGAAGCTCTTTTGGTTTGATAGCCTATTTCCCAAGTCATTCCAAGAACATGAAAATAGCAGCAGGGTGTGCACAGGAATACATTTTATTTTTCAATACGGGACGATCCCGTATTATAGGCTACAGGATGGCTGCAACACTACGACACATAAACACAATGCACGTCTGTCCAGAATCCTGCGTTACACAAACATTATACTAAATTAAATAGCCTACCATTTTAGAAGTAGTAAAACTGTACTACCTGTGTCCCCCTGCAAAAAATAGCAAGTTAAGGTTCCGGAGCAGAATGTCGATCAGTATTATTTTTGACAGCGTGAGAAATAGAGGCGTAGAATAAGTGCATGTAAAATCTGTCATTTGCGTGATTCTCACGCTGATTGTGTTAGAGTTGACAGCTTTGTTGTTGTATTTTCTGTATCGATCTATCTTGTCTTTAATATTTTTTCTGCCCAGGGATTGCAGATACAAATTAGCTATATAGCTGTCTCTGGTTCAACAGGTGTGTTGTGTATGGCCCCTTTAAACTAAACTAAACTAAAAACAGTCAGTACAACTCAGTAAATAATGCAGCTCTTTATGTAATACATATACATGTCAATTAGATTTATTTATTTACTTGTTTATTTGACATGGACAAATGCATGAAACATTGCTAAATCTATGAAATATAAAGCAGATGAAATGCATACAGGTATCTAGCCATGGCTAATTTTCAACTCCGGTCCCTGGCTCAGGCTTTTAGAATTAAAACGGTAAGTGTAAGATTACTGAACGGAGTAATTCAATACAGTAATACAACACAACAGTTAAATACAGGCAACGACTAAGTCAAAGAGGAGACCACAATAAGAGCAGAGATAAAAAACAAAACAAAAAAACAATGACTATGGTGTTGTTGTTGTTGTGATTTAAATCTACACGAGAAAAAAAAGAAAAGAGTTTGGTCACAATAATCATCTCCTTACAGTGATCAATTTCAGCTGTACAGACATTATCACTATAATTGGTTTCCACTGTATATCTACAGATGCCTTTTGTTCAAGAAGGTTCAAATTGAAGTTGTCATTTATATTAACTATTATTAACTAATAACTATTATGCATTGGAACATAGATGGAGTCATACAGTTGGACAAAGTTATATTTTTCCTATAATTCACAACACAGGTAGTAAAGACGATACAGGCCAATAATTAAAGGCCTAGTCTAGGATTTAGTATTTGGGCATCTAGTGGTGAGATTGAGAACTGACACTTGCCAAGCATGCAGAGGCCTGTACTACGAAGCAGGATTTGGCGTTAGCGAGGTAACTTTGGGGTTAACTTTGGGTTTTCAGTACTACGAAGCTGGTTCTTTATTTACCGGGATAAATCACTGTGGCAATTTATGCTGAACGGCTAACCTGCTCCGGAGCAGGTTAACTTCAGGTTATCAGATCACAGCCTGACAACATCCCGACCTCTGACCAATCAGATCACTGAGAAAAAAAGTATCCATGAATGAAAGTCTAGAGTAACAGGTAAAAAAGAGGAGCCTATATGTTGTTATAGGTCTTTAGAATCATTTAATATTTCCAGGTCTCTATTTCCACTGGTTTTAAAATAGAGCTTCTAACAAACAGAGAGATGATTTACAACACTAAACACATGATTTTAGCAGGATTTGAAATTATTAAGTTTATTTCAGTCCACAGTGATGGCAGACAGTGGTGCTACTTTTACACTGCAGCTCAAAATAACATGAGGCACGTGTGATGAGAACTAGGATAAAACAGATATTTTAATAGTCAAATAATCCACGCACTGTTAATTGGCTCCCATTATTATAAATGTAACATTTTGGTCAGATACACCTCATTAGTCATTAACTACTTTTCCGCTCTTGACATGAGCAGGCTCGTGGCTGGATACGAAAACCCAGAGCTGACTGAACTAGTTGATAACCAGCTTCGTAGTACCAGTTATCCAGACGGCCAATGTTAGGGTTAGTCAAACCAGATAGTGAGAAGATATCCCGGGTAAGTTGAACTGGCTTCGTAGTACAGGCCTCAGGAGAACTACGGAAGCCGATGCAAAAATGTGAATGGTTCTATCTAGAGTCAGTGTTTGTGAACAGTGGTTTGTGCATTCTGTGCTATTGTAGAAACAACATGAGAACTCCATGGATGAGACAAGTTTTGTATGTAGATATAAATGGGTTATTCTTAAGGTAATGAAAACACAATTATTTCTCATTTTTAGGTGATTAAAACCTCATGAAAACATAATTATTAATATTATATTCGAATTCTGCCAATAGATTCCCCTAAATCCTACATAGTGGAGCTGAAGTGAAAAAGTATATATTGTCTGTAAATACACTTGACATTTTTTAACTAAAGGAAATCTAAATCTGACAGTTGTTAATTTCAATTTGTTTAGTATTTCAGCTCTATGTTGGTATATCTCAAATATTATTTCTCCACTGAAACATGTAGACTATGTACTTCCTGGAAGAGTTACAGTGAGGGAAATAATTATTTGATCTCCTGATGATGTAAGTTTGCCTACTGACAAAGAAATGATCAGTCTAAAATTTTAATGGTAGGTTTATTTTAACAGTGAGAGACAGATAATCAACAAAAAATCTAGAAAAACACATTGGAAAAAAGTTATAAATTGATTTGCATTTGCTAAAGTGAAATAAGTATTTGATCCCGTATCAACCAACAAGATTTCTGGCTCCCATAGACTGGTTATGTGTCCACGAGGCACAAAAATTAGTCCTCTCCCTTTAAGAGAGAAGCCTACTCCTAATCCCATTTTGTTACCTTTATAAAAGACACCTGTCCACAGCAGCAATCAATCAACACCATGGCCAAGACCAAAGAGCTGCCCAAAGACTTCAGGGACAAGATTGTAGACCTGTACAAGGCTGTTGGTGCTATCATTCGCAAATGGAAGAAACATAAAATAACTGTCCACCTTTCTCGACCTGGGGCTCCACACAAGATCTCACCCTGTGGGGTTTCAGTGATCATGACAATGATGAGCAAACAGCCCAGAACTACCAAGAAGAGCTTGTTAATGATCTCAAGGCAACTGGGACCACAGTCACCAAGAAATCCATTGGTAACACACTTCACCGTAATGGACTGAAATCCTGCAGCTCCCATTAGGTCCCCCTGCTCCAGAAAGCACATGTACCGGCCCGTCTGAAGTTTGCCAATGAACATTTGAATGATTCTGAGAAGGACTGGGAGAGGGTGTTGTGGTCAGAGACAAAAATCAAGCTGTTTGGCATAAACTCAACTCGCCGTGTTTGGAGGGGAAGGAATGCTGACTATGACCCCAAGAAGAGGGACGGGGTTATGTACCGTGACATCTTGGGTGACAACCTCAAGGGTCCACGTCATTGGTTCGACATCCCATTAGTCCGACTGTCCGTGGTGCTGAACGGCTCGCGGCGGGCGTATGGTGCGCCGCGACCGGCTTGAGGCGGAGCAGGCTCACGGCTTATGTGTTTGTCACTTTCTTTTTCATTTTAACCCACACCATGATCTTTTCCTGACCCTAACCAAGTGGTTTTTGTGCCTAAACCTAACCAGACCTTAACCACAGGGCGTCATGATGATTTTGGAACGGACTTCGGAACAATGAGTTTAATATGGTCGGAACAATGGGATGTCGAACCAATGGGCAGTTCCCCAACCTCAAAGGGTTGTGGATGGGTATTCCATCATGACAATGACCCAAAACACACAGCCAAGGCAACAAAGGAGTGGCTCAAGAAGAAGCACATTAAGGTCCTGGAGTGGCCAGTGTCAGGACCTTAATCCCATTGAAAATCTGTGGAGGGAGCTGAAGCTTCGAGTTGCCATACGTCTCGAAACCTTAATGATTTGGAGATGATCTGCAAAGAGGAGTGGACCAAAATCCCTCCTTAGATGTGTGCAAACTTGGTGGCCAACTACAAGAAACATCTGACCTCTGTGATTGCCAAAGGGTTCTGCCACCAGGTGCTAAGTCTTGTTTTGCTAAGGGATCAAATACTATTTTCACTCGACCAAATGCAAATCAATTTCTAACTTTTTTCCAATGTGTTTTTCTGGATTTTTTTGTTAATTATCTGCCTCTCGCTGTTAAAATAAACCTACCATTAAAATTATAGACTGATCAATTCTTTGTCAGTGGGCAAACTTGCAACATCATCACGGGATCAAATAATTATTTCCCTCACTGTAAGTACCTATATCTTTAAGCATTTATCCAAAAATATCTATTGTTGTGAAAGTAATTTGGCTGCTTTTTTCATCTTAAACTGAATACCCTTCTGGTTTTGGCTCACTACAGCTAAAGCTACGGTATTATGACATCACCAAGCAATTCAACTATTAATCTGGAAAATAATCAGCCACTTAATTGATCACGAAAAGTTGTTAGTTGTAGTTAGTTGCAGCCCGTAAATTGTCCATGTGTGGGATGTTAAATCATCATTACTAGAGAATTATATTGATTGAAGTGCACGTGTGTGCAATTAGAAATTCCTGAAAAACATTGAAAAGTAAAAACATGAACATGAATGAAGACAAAATGTCAGTGAACAGGGATTCCAGTTGTCGACTGGTTTCAGAGATGGCCCTTTAGGAATTGTGCAAATTTGCAGGAAAATGGCACCTGCCTACTTTTGTTCATACAGAATGTGCCTTTTTCGGGGCAATGGGGGGCGTGAGCAAGTAACAAAACATGTAGCTCAGCGTGTGAGGTAAATAGTGATGTACTCAGAGGGAAGTCGGCCCATCCTTCACCGTCCCTTCATTCTTCATTTGCAAGGACAAGGAGGGCGCACAATTCTTTGTCTCCCCAGTTGCTCATCTTTACTGTAGTGTCTGTCAGGTTTGCGTTTTCCTCTTGCTGCTAGTAGTAGCTGCTCATTCCTGCTATCAGCTGTTTCCTGTTAGTCCACCGTCAGTGTGTCGCACTTGCAGCGTCATCAACAGCTCCTCCCACAAGTCATTAACAGGCGGAAGGGCGCCTCATTCTTTTTAAACCAAAAAGGTTCTGCCAATATGTTTACCCCTACGTGGTGGAAAATTGGGCACCTCGGATCAACTCGCCAATCAGGTTCTGTGTGTCTAAATGCTCGCAGCTTGCCGGCAAAACGGCCCAACATTCGCCGAAAATCTGGCAGTGTGAAAGGGGCTAGAGACTCAGTCAGTGAACCAGTGGTTGAATGAGTCCAGTCCAGTACTCCAGTTCATGTTTTCCTCCCCTCACTCTCTGCTGGGGTGATTACTCTGCTTTACTCCAGCCCAGCTTGGTCTCACACACACTCCTAAACACACGTTCATACACACACACACGCAGACGCAGAGTGCCAGTGGTAAGGCATGCTGGTGCTGGTGCTCACTGTCAGCAGCTAACTTGGAGCGGCTGGATGGAGTGTTGCAGTGTGCTGGACTGAGAGCATGTTGACTGACAGTATTGTTCTACACTGACTAGAAACTTAAGCAACAATGGAATTTGGAAGAGTTTGGTCCAGATATCAGAGGACGCTGCTGATCACCATGATGATGTTCAAACTGGGTAAGGCTTAATTCAACACATGCAGTTAATACTAGTGCAGAAATGTAAACACATCACTCATGGGAACTTTGAGACAGTTTTAAGGGAGAAACAAACAATTCACAATCCATCCACAGTTGTAGCTGCAGCCCATGCTTGTGTGTGGAGTGGAAAACATCTGCTGCCCTGTTTATCTTTAGAATCAGACTCACATATTTTTATGTGTGCTTAGAGCCACAGTAGGACCATCTTGGAGATGTAAATATAGTTTGATCATCCTTTATTTTATTGCTTTGTACCTACAAATAATTTAAGAGTCATTTAAGTCATTGTAACATAAATAATTTCCCCTCGGGGATCAATAAAGTATTTCTGATTCTGATTCTGATTCTGATTTCCAAGTGGAGCCATGTAATTCTAAATCTAGGGCAATATTAACAATGTTCAATTGAAACACTTTGCATCAATATTCTCTAATCAATTGCATGTGTAATGTGATGGATCTATTAGTTAGTGCACAGCACTATCTCACATCTGAACATACAAAAAAATGAAATCTGTCAGCACATATGGAAAAAAATACATGATAAATAAATTATAAATGAACTATAAAAGGCATATTTTACCTGTAATTAGTTCCCAAATACAAAATTCTTCCCAGGAGACTTTCTAGAAAATGATAAGGAAATTATGGACCCATACGGTAAAACAAGACGGGTGGTTTTCTTAATCATTAAAAGCAGCAAAGCTTACTGTTAACTGCAAAGCATAGCATAATCATCATCATGTTATTTTGTATATACTATATTGTTATCATAACAGTGTGATGGAACCCAGTGATGTAATCAATGAGGCATTTATTTATGAAGTGATTTCTAAAGATGTGTGTGTTATGTGTAGGTCAGTCTTAGAGACATATCACTACATTACAGCTTCTTGGTTGACTCCACCACTTTATGAAACCTGTTGACCCATTTTTCCCGCGACCTTCATTTGTGTGAAGCGTCCGAAGCTTGTTTAAACTGTGGCAAACCAGCCGCAGGGATTGGTTGAGGGTGGCATTGTTGGAGATCACCATGGTAACGAGCTGAGCGTCCGACTGCACTACTACACAGCTTTTTTGTCTTAGCTTTGAATGGAAGGAGTGATGGGTATTAGGGAGCATGGCAAGAGATCTGGCACTCTGAGCTCTTAAGGATTAAAAAAAAAGATAGCAGAAGCAGAGCACATGGGATGGTGAAGATGAGTATAACATAGATTTTAAGGTGCAGGGTTTGCCTACTATATTCAAGACTTTATTATAAAGAAAAGTACACAAAAGAACATCCATAGCATTTACCAACTAACTGACTGAGAAGAAACAGGGATTTCAGTGGAAAATTTCCCCAAACTGCAGAACTGTTAGCTTGAATGAAATCAAGCCTGAACAATAGCAGTTTTAGGAAAGAGAAAAGGCACCACAAGAACCATCTTTAAGTCTGAAAATCATAGGGAGGAGCCAGACGGGGTAGATCCCTGACACTGACTGGTACCAGCATCTCACTTCAACAATAACACTGAGCAGAGCCACTGACTGTTTGTGGGTAGAATGATGTCAAAATCAAACTGCCCACCAGAGACCAGGGACTTTCTTAGAGGGGGTTTAATTTTAGACTCATCAGTATTCCCTCTTATGCGAAGCTTCGATTAATATGTAATTCTGTTTCCATAAAATGAATCTTAAAGCCGAGTTGAAAAGCAAAAAAATACCCAACTTGTTTTCAAATGAAAGCTGTTCAGCTAAGAATGAACAGACCAAGCAATTACCAAGGTTGAGGAAAATTAAACCAAATTTTATTACAGGACATTTACAGTTTGTTATACAAAATTTACAACTGTCACATTATCCTTGTTTGTATGAAAAATTGTGAGTTTCTTTGTTTTGTTTTAACATTTGACACCAAACACGTATGACAATTTGAAAAAGAGGCAGGAACATGGATACACAGTACTGACAGAATATACCGTCTAGAGTGTATTCCCACTGACATTCCACTAGCAACATGCTCACACCAGAGCCTAACAAAGATGCACTGTGACATCTTTCTTATAATTTCTGGAGCAAACATATAACATAACATAAAGACTGCTTATGTACTGGGCCCAGAAGTTGGTGCTATACCCCTACTGACAAAAAGAAACATGTCAAAACCTAAGTAAAAAAATAGTCTTTTTTTTTTTTTTTAATTTTAATTCAATTTAATTAAATTTTTTAAAGTTAGGAACACCCTGTGCAAAACTGAATCTAAACTTAACCAGAATAACCTCCCAAAGTGCATAGTGCACAAATTTGTGTTTCTGGCAAGAATCTGTGTAAGAAACCGAGTCAATGGCAGTGAAAATATGTTGCGCTGAAATAACATACTGTATGTTGTTAAGAACAAATTTAACTTTTTCAGAGTTTTTAAGGACCTGTGCAAGTCTAAAGTACCAAATTACCAAAGTAAATTTTATTACAGGACATTTACAGTTTGCTGATAAATAACTGCTTAGAACTAGACAAAAACATTGTGTTAAAAATGATGCAGTCTTTAGTCTTTGCTCAGACAGGACACAAAAGGATGTGCGCCTCTGACTGTGTAACTGTGACTCATTCAGAGAGGATTTGCGCATTTCTTTGTATAAAGCAAAGCAGCCACCTGCTGTGGAGCCTTTGGAGCACAAAGATGAATTCAGGCAGAGCTGCTAGACTCTTGTGGTGATTCAATAAAATTCCTCTTAGCCCAACTTGTGCATTAAGCGGGGGCTTCCCTTTCTCAGTGATTCATAGCGTTGCCGCTTCCTCTGCCCTGCAGCGAGACTCTATGTTGACTTTGTGTTGCTGTTTTTGTGACTCAGGGTAAACACTTTCTCTCACTCTCCCCCTGCATTTAGCATCTGCCAGGGGTGAAAAGAGTCATATCTCATTTAAGAATGTCTTTGTCTCATCAGACATGGTACTTTAGACTTGCACAGGTCCTTAAAAACTCTGAAAAAGTTAAATTTGTTCTTAACAACATACAGTATGTTATTTCAGCGCAACATATTTTCACTGCCATTGACTCGGTTTCTTACACAGATTCTTGCCAGAAACACAAATTTGTGCACTATGCACTTTGGGAGGTTATTCTGGTTAAGTTTAGATTCAGTTTTGCACAGGGTGTTCCTAACTTTAAAAAATTTAATTAAATTGAATTAAAATTAAAAAAAAAAAAAAAGACTATTTTTTTACTTAGGTTTTGACATGTTTCTTTTTGTCAGTAGGGGTATAGCACCAACTTCTGGGCCCAGTACATAAGCAGTCTTTATGTTATGTTATATGTTTGCTCCAGAAATTATAAGAAAGATGTCACAGTGCATCTTTGTTAGGCTCTGGTGTGAGCATGTTGCTAGTGGAATGTCAGTGGGAATACACTCTAGACGGTATATTCTGTCAGTACTGTGTATCCATGTTCCTGCCTCTTTTTCAAATTGTCATACGTGTTTGGTGTCAAATGTTAAAACAAAACAAAGAAACTCACAATTTTTCATACAAACAAGGATAATGTGACAGTTGTAAATTTTGTATAACAAACTGTAAATGTCCTGTAATAAAATTTGGTTTAATTTTCCTCAACCTTGGTAATTGCTTGGTCTGTTCATTCTTAGCTGAACAGCTTTCATTTGAAAACAAGTTGGGTATTTTTTTGCTTTTCAACTCGGCTTTAAGATTCATTTTATGGAAACAGCATTACATATTAATCGAAGCTTCGCATAAGAGGGAATACTGATGAGTCTAAAATTAAACCCCCTCTAAGAAAGTCTCTGGTCTCTGGTGGGCAGTTTGATTCTGACATCATTCTACCCACAAACAGTCAGTGGCTCTGCTCAGTGTTATTGTTGAAGTGAGATGCTGGTACCAGTCAGTGTCAGGGATCTACCCCGTCTGGCCATAACCATGATCTATGAAGTGCTCAGTAACGGGGGGGGGGGGCTGTTATCAACTCTCTGGAATGTGTGAAGGGTTGATTGGGTTTGAGAGGTCTCCCTGTCAGGCTTCATGGGATTACAGGTAGCACAGGTTAAAGTACATGGTTCTGACTGAGTTAGCTTTACATGACAGTCCACGGAAAGATCCTGCCTCTATTTGAAAAAGGGAGGTGAAAGAGAACAATGAGAAAAAGTAAAAGATGATCTCAGTACAAGAGAAAGCCAATAGAGGGAGGTAAAAGAGGGAGGTGATGCAAGACTGAGGAAATGACACTTCTGAAGATGAGAAAGGACAAAATGCAATGTTATTGTCCAATCCATGATCACATGTTCACAATTCCATGACCATTCTCTGTGGTGCAGTGCCATATGCTTTACAGTTACATGTATAAAAAGCAACATTTAAATTCGGCAGCAGGGATAATTGCATGTAATCTGTTATACTGAGAAACAGTTAGCTATGATTAGTGACGTGTTGGCAAGTAATTTAAATGTATCCCGTCCTTTAAAATAATTATAATAATAAACTTTATTTATTTACTTTCATACAAGAAATGCAGCACAAGGCATGAAAACATGAATTAACTGATTCATAAAATCATAGAGTTGGAAAACTATAAATCATAAAATCAAGAAAAAAGTTAAGAGTTGCCGCAGTGTGAAGCGTAAATAAAAAGTAAAAGCGTAAACAGAAAAAGTTTCAGACCTAAGACCTAAAAGTCAGAGCTAGGCTACTTAAAGCTCCAGTAGGCAACATTGTTTTGGTATAATTGAGTAAAAATTTTATAATATCCTCTAAGCATAATGTAAATCAAGTGGTCTGAGACAAACAATAGGTTTCTGCACCTCACCATGGCTCTGTGTTCAGCCTCTAAAGAATCAGTATCGTGCCGATGTGCATCAACCAATCAAAGGTCAGCTCAGACCACTGCGTTCCTATTGGCTGTTCTACTGCATATGCGCGTTCCCGTGCCGCCGGCAGAAGGGGAGAGCAAGCGGCAATGGCGAACAGTGCACCAGGTAAAATAGCTATTCCAGCACAGCAACTGCCTACACGGCTAAACAACCCAAAAAAAGGAAGACAGAACTCGGTTCCCCGGAGCCCCGGAGGGAGGGGAAGGGTGAGGTGGGGCCGGGCCCGGCCAGAGGGCGCGAGGGTCGGCTGTGGGAGGGAGAGCCGAGGCTTTGGAGTGTGTGCGGGTCCGCGAGGGAGGGATGGGGAGGGCTGCTGCGCGGAGAGGGAGAGCTGAGCCTCGGGGATATATGTGCGGGGCCGCGAGGGAGGGATGGGGCGAGCTGCTGCGCGGTGAAGGAGAGCCGAGGCTCCCAGAGAGGGAGAAATAGAACCAAGTAGGATAAAATACTCGCGTGCTCGTCTGGTAGGAGGGGCTCAGGGCGGAGACGAACGAAACCTAACTCAGATGAGACTCAAAAATCAACCGTTTTCAGGCTTTCTACCTACTGCAGCTTTAAAGGCTAAAGTGAACAGATACGTTTTTAGCCTTTTTTAGAAAATATTAAGGAAGCTAGCTTACCTGATATCTATAGGTAGTCTGTTCCGTGGCTTTGGGACATAACTGACAAAGGCTGCATCCCTGATCTTTGGACTGTTGCTGAGAACCTTCAGTAAACCAGCAGCAGATGATCGCAGTGTTCTTGGAGGCAAATAGTTGACAAGGCAGTTAGCAACGTAGCCTGGTCCCAGCTCATGTAAGGCTTTGTATACAAGGAGGAGAACCCTGAAATCAATTCTAAATGTAACAGGAAGCCAGTGCAGAGCAGCTAAGACTGGTCTGATGTGCTCTTTCCTCTTGGTTCTGGTTAATAGCCGAGCTGCAGTCTCTCAGTGATGTTTTTTGGAAGGCCAGTACGAAGTGCATTACAGTAGTAAAGGCAGCTTGAAATAAAGGCATGACTCAATTTCTCTGCATCTTTTTAATTAAGAAATGGTCGTACCTTGGCTATGTTTCTGAGGTGTTATCTTGTTAATGTGGAATCAGGGATCAGGCCTCAGATTTAATTCAGGGAGTTTAATTCCCAAGATTATTAAAAAGCATTTCTCTTTTTGTTTTAGGGCTGACAAGCAGGATTTCAGTTTTGTCTTTAAGGTTTTGGCTTTAAAGTGGGTAGATAAGGAGTCTCGAGTGTGCCACTGGAATAATTTTTTTTTAGCATTTTAATTAGTTCGTAATCTGAGAAAAAAATAGACAAAAGAAAAATATATATACGTGGATTACCTTTATTTTTAATCGAGTGGTTACTTGTTCCTGCACAGCAAAGGGCAGTTCAAAAGCAAACAGCTGGCCTGTCACTGCTGCCGTTGCTGCACCTTTTTTTGCTTTTACGGATGGCAATATTGGTTGGTTGGCCGATGGCTCAATTGGTCTATCACTTTGGCCCAAACTAAAATTTCTCACCAACTGTTGGATGATTGCCATAAAAGTTTGTTAAGAGTTTTGTGTCCCCGTTACAGGATGAATTGTAATAACTTATATGATCCCAAGACTTTTCATCAAGAACCACCATCAAATCAAACTTTTTTTTATTTTTATTCTAGTTGTCCAATACTTTGGTTTATTACCAAAGAACTGCAAAACTAATACTATCTCCATCAACCTAAACTGTAGGCCTACTAACTGTTTAGAGCTGATTAGCAAATGTTAGCATGCTAACATGTTAAACACAGGTGGTGAACATAACAGTATTACCTGCAAAGCATCAACATGTGAGCATTATGATTGTGAGCATTTCAGCATGCTGATGTTAGCATTATGCTCAAAGCACCACTGTGTCTAAGGACTGAGGAATACTCAATCAGAACCAGTATTTCTAAGAGACTGTCTGATCACGACTGGAAAATTACAGAAAGTTACAGAAATTTCCAGACACAGCCACCAACTAATCTGATGTCCCAAAGGTGTGTCAACCATCCAACAAGCAGTTCTGATGAAGTATACTGGCCCTTTAATACTCACAGTACTCACAGAGCTGCTGGGGTTAGTCTTGTTTAGTAGCACACTGCTTAGTAGCTTCAAAATGAGCTGTTTCTACATTCAAGCAAACATAGTGACTGTTCCTATAAAGTATAGGAAGAAATATGCATCACTGAAAACTTGATTTGAATAATTTACATCTGAATCTGAATTAATCAATTTGAATATTTGCAGTAAAACCTGAATTTAGATCATATAATTTGAATTTGTATTGTTAAACATGAGTAATTGCATTTAAAAACTGAATCTGAATAGCATAATTTGAAATTGAATTTATTATTTGGGAACTGAATTCCAATAAACATTAAACATTAAACTATCTAATATTCAATTAAATTCAGTTGCTGTCAAACTGAACTGAAAATTGCAGCTCTTTAAATACTTCCACATTCAGTTCTTACAATTTAAAATTAGCACTTGCAATTCAGTTTTAGTTTATTGAGACACACATCTGGTCATTGAGGAAGAGCAGTTGATTGCAGATTCACAGAATTCTGGTCCCAAAACAAAATAGAAATGAGGAAAACAGGAGAAAACACTTTTGTTTTAACTTGAATTCAGCAAGCGCAAACCCCAGCACTGGCAACCCAGTCTCACTCCAAAGTCGTTGAATACCGTTGCTTGGTCAGTGATTTCTGGTGAAAAACCCCTCCTTTCACATCGGCATGACACGTGGCCGGTTGCCGTTATTGTTTAACAGTACCCAGAGGCATCAGGGTAAAACAAGGTGGGACAACAATATAAGTTGAGAGGTTGGAAATCCAAGTAGGACGAGCGGGAGGGTGGTGGAAGGGTCCAATAATTACCAACTTTCACCCAGGAGATAGATATCTAGATAGAAGCACACGAACAAGACAAGACACACGAGAGGACCTGCTGCAACAGGCTTCCGCCTGGCACGGCACCATCTTGGTGTTTGCTTCCCATAAGACTGTAAAACCAAACGTTGTTCTTTTTTCCTAAACCCAACCATGTGTGTTTGTTGGCTAAACGTATCCACATGCATTTGTTGTTGAAGGAAAAAAACATGAATTTGCAGTGCTGTACCAATGTAGTGCATTTATTTTGAAAGAGAATGTACTGTATGCAAACTGCATACATTTTATCTATAGGCGCATTTCACAACACTCAAGGTGACCTTGCAGGCAAAGAGAGAGAAAATAACAGCAGATAAAAGAAGTCAGCAAGATAAGAAATGAAGTAAATTAAAATAAATAACTAAATAATTAAATAGTTGTAACATAACAACCAATAAATATTCAGCAAAACAAGATTACAGTAAATAAAATTCTGTGTAAATAGTGGATTTGTGTGGCTAGATGGACAAAAGTCATACTGAATAGGCTATATGAAAGAGGTGAGTTTTAAGGCAGGATTTGAAAGGGGAGAGACAGTTGATGCTACAAATGTCTGGTGGGAGGGAGTTCCAGAGGCGGGGGGTAGAGTGGCTGACGGCTCTAGGCTCAGGCGGGCTGGCGGGACAGTGAGGTGGATGGAAAAGGAAGACCTAAGAGTGCAGGTGGGGGTGTGGATGTGCAAAAGTTGGGAGTGGTACATAGGAGCTAGGTTGTGGATGGCCTTAAAGGTGAGGAGTAAGATCTTGAAGTCATTGCGGTATTTAACTGGGAGCCAGTGAAGCCGCTGGAGGACAGGAGTGATGGGACTGATGGAGGGGATTCTGGGGATGATGCGTGCGGCAGAGTTCTGGACTGGCTTAAGTTTGTGGATGGACTTGAGAGGCAGACCAAAAAGGAACAGTAATCAATACGGGATGTAACCAGGCTGTGAACAAGAATGGCAGTGCTGTGTGGTGTGAGGGATTGGGTGAAGGCTGTTAATATATCATGGATGGAAATAGGCAGACGAAGTGACATTATTGATGTGAGCTAGGAATGACAAGAGTGCCATCGAGGATGACGCCAAGACTCATAACTGTAAGGGTTTCTCTTAAGGGGAAACTGAGGAGTTTTCAAGTGTGAAACTGTCAATTCTTGCTAAGGTGGATTTGGTGCCAATGAGAAGTAACTCAGTTTTATCACTGTTTAATTTGAGGAAGTTGCAGGAGAACCAGGATTTGATTTCCTGAAGGCAGTCAGAGAGGGAGGAGGGTCAGAGGGTGGAGGTTTGGTGGACAGATAGAGCTGGGTGTCATCCACATAGCAATGAAAGTAGATGTAAAATTTATGGAAAATGTAGCTGAGAGGAAGTAAGTAGATGATAAACAGAAGGCGACCCAAGACAGAACCTTGAGGAACACCGTTAGTAACTGAAAATGGCTGGGATTTGAATGTTTTGAGCTTGATAAATTGAGTATGGTCAGAGATATAGGATTTAAACCAGTCCAGGGGTGTGCCATTGATTCCATTGGAGGCCAGTCTGTTAAGAAGGATGTTGTGATAATGGTGTCAAAGGCCGCACTCAGATCAAATAGGATGAGAATGGTTAAGAGTTGGGAATCAGCTGCTATGAGGAGGTCTTTGTGATTTTTACCAAGGCTGTTTCTGTTCTATTGAGGGGGCAGAAACCACAGTGGAATTGCTCATAAAAAATAAATTGTCAAACAAGTGAGCATGATCATGAGATGCGACAGTTTTTTCAAGGATTTTAGAAAGAAAAGGTAGATTACAGATAGGACGCAGGTTATTGAAATTGTTGGGGTCTGAACGGGGTTTCTTAAGAACCGGAGTTACTGCTGCTGATTTGAGAGCTGAAGGAACAATTCCAGAGGTGAGGGAGGAATGTATGATTAAAGTTATTAGGGAGGAGAGAGAGGGTAAGCATGCTTTAACAAAGATAGTGGTAAGATGGTCTAAGTGACAGGTTGTTGGCTTGGATTTTCTGATGAGGTATTCAGCAGCAGAGGGAAGATTGAAACTTGTAATTGAGCAGGTGGTAGGGGCTAAAGGAACTGGAGAGGTCAGACTGTGGGAGGAGATAGGGGTTAGTTATTGGTGAATATTGTCTATTTTGACATTGAAAAATTACATTAATAGACAGGCGTACAATAGGCAGTTGAAAACTGGTGAGGAGCAAGAGAGTCCAGGGTCATAATATGTTGCTGACCATGGAAAGTCCATGGAAGTCCTGGTTTTCCCTTCACCTGAGCTGATTAGTCCTGCTTAGTAGGTGGATTTTGCTGTAGAGAGAGCATCCTTGTAATGGAGGACGTGGTTATTGTACATTTCTTTGTGAAAGATTGTCTTAGGTGCAAACCATGGGGCAGAATGAGTGAACTAAACAGTCTGTGTTTTTAGAGGAGCTAGGGCATCTAGGAGATTATGAAGGCCATCATTGTAATGAGAGATCAGTTCAACAGGGATGGATAAACAGTCTATGCTGGGGAGGCAGTCAGTACCCCTGAAGAAAGCATTTGGGTTAACAGCCTTAACGTTACAAAATGAGAGGATGTGGTAGATTTGCTTTGGATAACGTTAGGTTGACATCAAAAGATTTTAACCTGTGGCCAGAAATGGTGTGATTAGCAGCATTACAGCCAAGGGAAGTGACACCAGAACAGCATATCAAGTCCAACACATCTTCTTTGGAATGAGTAAGAAAATGGATATGATCTTGCCTATCCCGGCAAGATGTAAACTCCTTAGTTAAATTATTATTGGTAGTATCCTGTATACTAAAATCACCCAACAGAATTATATTAGGGGAGAATGAACAGAGATGGGTAAGAAAAGCAGCAAATTCATTTATGAAATCATTATTCGGCTTGGGTGGACAATAGACTGTGGCAACTGTGGTAGGAGTTAGGGATGGGCATCAATTTTTGATTATCGATGATTGATTGTTAAGGCTTTTGATCGATCACAAATAATTTTGATCGATAGTCGCAGTGTTTCCCCAACAATGCCTGACATAGGTCCGGCGAATGAGACCCCCCCCGCCCGGCGAGTTGCCGTGCCAACGACACCCTTCCGCCCGGTGAGCACGGCAGCGCGATGGGCCTACGAGACCCCCGCCGGACCTATGCCAGACAAAAAATCAGAAACATACGGAGGCTCTCATCGCTCTCCAAAGCCTCGGCGGCTTCCCTTGAGGCCTCTGAAAACACTACGCCATTGAAAGACGGAGGTTTTGCTGAAAACTGAAGCCTGTAACTCTGGCTGGCAACGGTTGTAAACACCCAGGGGTGAACTGCGCATGCGCGCCATTCTTCCTCTTTGGCCTGGGGGTTGAAGCTCAAAACTGGGGCAGCTGCGCTCTCTTGCGGCGACAGTCTGCACTGCACTCTTTTGTTTGCTCTCTTTTGAAATACTCGCTTATCAATTAATCGATAATTGATCGTTAATTTTTTTGATGATCGAATAATGAATTTTGATCGTTTGCCCATCCCTAGTAGGAGTAGGGTCATTTAGTTGTAAGGCAATGGATTCAAATGAAATGTGAACAGGCACAGTAAAAGGATTTCCACTTGTTGCAAGACCTCTACCTCTACCAGAAGCACGGGGTTGGGAGATGTAAACAAACCCAGGTGGCGTAGATTCACTTAGTTGTGAAAAGTCATTGGGTTGTTGCCACAGAAAGTCAAACTTACGATTAGGAGATCCTGGAGGGCAGGTCCCTTGCTTGTGAGAGAGCGGATGTTGAATTATCCCAAGCTGACTTTGTCGTGGAGGTGTTTGACACTGTTGTTAGTTGACTGAGCTAGGTTGGGTAGGACATTGTAGTAAACTTTCCATCTGGGGTTTCTTGGACAAGTTGAGAACCAGATGGATTGTATTGGTGTGGAGTTGTCGATGTGAAGGCTCTGCCGGGATCCACAATGGATATATTTCCGACGAGCATGATGAACGACAAATGGGCAGAGAAGCCGTGTTGGTGGAGGATCCAACAGGTGGGAGCACAGTTGCGGGAGCTCGGCAGCTGTATATTGGATTACTGCTGTTGATGGAGTGAGTACGAAGGACAGGGCAGTCCAGGCGAGCACAGACCATACAAACTGCTTATTGATCCACACTGAGAAAGATGAAGCCTCTGACAGGCTGACGTGCTGTGCTCTCCCTCACCCGCAAGTTTTAAGTGGCTTTTAAACTACTTGCTTTGACTTCAGTTCTTTTTAACTATCTCCTATGCCCGGATTTTAGTTTTTAATCATTGGATGTCAAAGCATTAAGGTTTTAACAGTTAAACACTACCTGGCCTGCTTTGAGAGTGAGTAAACTTCCGCCAGCTGTCGGCACAGCTGGGCCTATGCTGTACGACCTACCTGTTTTGAACGGACTGTAGTGAAACTGTTTCTGGTGAAACTCACCTCCAAACATGGTCAATTCCTCGACTTTCTCTGAGATCAGGGGTGAACTAGCTTCCATTGAGTAACTCATCTCGGTGCTTCTCGAGCGGCAGATTGACCTCAGCTCCCGGCTGCTTCACTTGAGCCTCCTGAGCCCCCTAGCCGACAGGAGGAGGTGATCCACGGCGATGCAGATGATCCATCTTCCGGCTGTTCCACCTGGGCTTCGGTGGTGAAGGGCGGGAGGGGACGTCGGTCCCTTCCCCTCTTCGACTCCCTGGATGACACCGCAGATTTGGAGCTTTCAAACTTTTTCTACCCTCTTGCTGCTCTGCCGGTGTAGCCCGCACTACTGCTGAAAGTGACTTCTGCTAATAGAGAAACAAGTGTTTCCAAAAGGCGCAGATCCCCGCTCAGCAACTCCAGCTCAAGAGCCGCCTCTCCGTCAGACTCCTTTACCGGAGGACAGCGGTGCAACTCTCACTGCAACATCCGGACCTCCGGCCACTCCGGCTGCTCTCCAACCTCCGCCCTGCCTCGGTCCCTCCGGCCGGGGTTCTGCGCTGCTCAATCCGCTGCAGATGACCAACGCCGAGGTTAACTCAGCTAGTATGCAGAGCGTGGTTGGCCGGCTTCCACCAAAACTCGCTGTCTACAACTCCAGCGTGGTAAGCAGCAATCCAGAGATTTTGATAGTCGATGTTAGATATTTAACTCTCCCTGGGGCTATCACCTCCTGTCTCTCTGGAGGCAAAGTGGTTCACTTAATTGAACTCATTCCAACGCTCATTGACCTGCATCCCACAATCAATATTGTTATAACACGTCGGAACAAATGACGTCATGGCTAGACAATCCAGCAAATTATATGTAGATCTTGAGTCCCTGTGTTGCACTGTTGAGAGTCTGGGAAGATCCTGTATTATGTCTGGCCCAATCCCAGCCCTCTCCAAAAACTCTGAGCATTTCAGCTGCCTCTTCAGTCTCCACCACTGGAAAATTGAACTGGAGAAAAATTTCTGTTCTGCTGCAGGATATGATTTTATATCCAACTTTGACTACTTTTGGACAAACTCTAGCTTACACAGAGCAGACAGTGTGCACCCAAATAGGAGGGGAACAAAGCAGCTGACTGGTAATTTCATCCGGTTTATTGCTTTTAATTCATTGTGATATGCACCACGGCATGACCCTATCCAGACTTGTACATCTCCCGCTATTACATCCAGGCCTAACAGTCTGGGTCCTGCCACTGCGTACTCTGTATCTCTTCACCAGTCTCTGAGAAACTCTGGCTACCACAGGCCTGACTCTGTAACACCTGATAATTCATCTGTAAACATCTTAAAGTTTGCACTTATAAATGTCAGGTCTCTTACCAACAAGACTTTCATTATCAATGACTTTACAACATTACACAGTCTAGATTGTACAGTATACTCCTTACTGAGACTTGGCTTGATGAATCTGGTAGCAAAGAGTTGATTGAAGCTTCTCAACCAAACTTCTCATTTTCACATTGTAGCAGGTCAAATAGGAAGGGTGGTGGTGTTGCTGCAATTTTTTCCAATACTATATTCTATGTTTCTTTTGGTACATACCTACATTTGAATATTTAGCCTTGGAAATGGAATCCCTGTCTAATACTCACAGTTTATCGTCCCCCAAAGCTTAAAAAAGGTTTTATTGCTGAATTTGGTGAGCTTCTATTCAAAATCACTGTTGAATATGATTCTGTCCTTATTTCAGGAGATTTCAACATTCATACTGATGACACTACTGACCATTTTGCTAACCAGTTTGCTGACATGTTATCAATCTTCAACCTCACACTGCACATAGCTGAGCCTACTCATGATCACGGTCACACTCTGGACCTGATTATTTCTAAAGGCCTTGACCTAACCTTAGACTGCGTACAAGACGTTGGGATATCAGATCATTTCTGCATTCTTTTCAAAGCTGCTTGGATGTGTAAATATGTACCTACCCTAAAATCAGTAAAAAGGCGCTCCATTTGTGCCGACACATCTGATAAGTTTATAGCAAGATATACTACCAGGTCGCATTCTGGTTTTATTTGAGATTTTAACCCTGAGTCAAATTAGTCAATAATTTTAACCTCTCTGTGACACAAATTTTGAATGATATTGCACCTTTAAAAATTAAGATAATGTTTGGTAAATCAAGAGTACCATGGATGAAAATGGAAAGAGTGAAGGCACTAAAAAGAATGTGTTGCAAATCTGAGCGTAAGTGGCGTAAGACAAAAATGCAGGCTGATCATACTTCCGATAAAGTCTCATTAAGTAATTATGATAAAGAGATAAAGAAATCCAAACAGCAGTATTTCTCTCAAATTATTTCTCAAAACCTTAATAATTCCAAGATTCTGTTCAGTGCAATTGATAAACTGGTCAATCCCTTCAGACCAATACCCACTGAGCTTCACTCTACAGAAAAATGCAACAAATTTGCCACATACTTTAAACTCAAGATTATCAATATTAGAAATAATATCATGACTGCCTCTACTGGTGTGAATGACTCCTCTCTTTTCTCTCATTGCCATGCTTCCAACAGTCTCTCCAAGTTCACCCTCATTCAAAGTTGTGAACTACAAGAAACTGTACAACAATTAAGCCCTGCTACATGTCCTCTTGATGCAATACTTGCCAAGTTTTTAACTGTCTGGTAGATGATGTCCTGGAAACTGTCAATTCCTCTCTACTCTCTGGAGTCTCCCCCAAGGTTCTCAAACATGCTATAGTAACTCCACTGCTAAAAAAGATCAATCTTGACCCTTTTCTTCTTGAGAACTATAGACCAATATCAAACCTACCATTCTTGGGGACAATTCTGGAAAAGGTTGTATATCAACAATTACACATGTACCTGACAAACAATAAATGAAACCAACAGAATTCCACACATTCTAGTGGTCGGCTCAAATGCCGTCAGCGTGATTTAAATAGTAGATATTTAAATAGTTTATTGCAGTTGTTGATCAATGTTTTTTACAAAGAAAAATAGGTAAAGAGGAAAAGAGAAAAAGAAAAAATGTAAGTAATATCAATCTGTTGATAGAAATGTTATTTTATATGCAAATACTTTAATAAAGTATTTCTTGTTTAAGTACATGGGATCTTAGGATTTTTTTTTTTTTTACCGTGGTATTGACTTTGGTATCGAGAATCGTGTAATTTTACTGGTATCAGCGCCGACTACTGAATTTTTGGTATCGTGACATCCCTAACCATAGCACAGAAACTGCCCTGGTTAGGGTTATTAACGATCTTAAAATCAACACTGACAACCACAGAGTCTCTGTCTTGGTATTACTTGACCTCAGTGCTTCGTTTGACACGGTTGACCATGTCATTCTTCTTCAGCATCTTGAACAATGTTTAGGTTTTAAAGGCACTGTCCTCAACTGGCTTGCTTCATATCTCTATGGTAGATCATTCTGTTTCTGTTGGTGATTTTAAATCAAACAAAGTCAGCATTCCATATTGAGTTCCTCAAGGATCCATTCTTGGTTATACTGTTCTCATATGTATGAAACAGCTAGCTTAACTCATTCCTCCAAAAAGTTCCTCCAATGAACAGGCCATGTGTTGTACTTGGCAGGATTTTTAATGAAGAAAAGGTAAAACTGAAATACAAAATTACACAGGCAAACATTACAAACAAGCAATAACTTACTCCAGCTAAATATCACAAGCATTTGGCTACAAACCATCAAAATATCACTGTTTCCCTAACAGATAAATATGTGATATTTAAAATTTTGAATGACATCTATCCATCCAGTCACTTTTTACATGCAAGATTTAACTGGGACATCAATTCATGTGGAGTCTGCGAGAGGGGTATTGAGGCGGTTGAATATATTTTCTTCCAGTGGGAGCCTGAGATATATTGATACACCCTTTAAAAGTGATGTTGATTAAAGCTGGAGTAATTATAAGTGAGAAAAAATTGGAGTTTCTAATAAATAATTTGATTCTGCTATGCAAACACTGTATTCATAGATGTAAATATCTAAAGATTATGCCTCTCATCAGTGGATGGAGGACTGAACTCAAGCCATTTTCAAAAAATCGCGGAAGTACATGACCATCAGAAACGCCTGGAAACTATTTTCATTCATTGGACCTGTTTCTATTTCTGGACTAAGACCCTCACTCTTTGTTAATTTCAGAATTCTGTATTTGAAGATTGTGTTTTTATTTGTGTTATGTATATTGCAAACCACTGTATCGACACAGTTAAGTCTTTAAGTATTGGAATGTGCCTTTAAAGTTTGTACTTGAATGGTGTTCAATTAAAAAAAAAAGAAAAAGTTAACAACCAACCAGGGTATTGCATGTCATATGTCGACGTAGAAAGTCCATGATCAGACATTCATATGCAACAACGCCAGAGTAAGAATATGTTGGCACTGAAGGGTCACAGCAGACTGGAAGCCAGTAGCTCCCTCTCCGGGGCTGCTGTCCACTCTCTTTCTGTGAAGTAGTCTAGCAGCAGGGCTGAGGTGGATGGACCATGGGTGCGCTAGCTACTTTACTTCCGTCTCAGTTGTGGTCTCTGAAATTCACCAAATTCAGTGCCACATATTGCAGAGACCTTCACTTAAAAGCTGTAGCAACTCAAAGTGAGCCCCAGCACTGGGGGTCCTGGACCGCCCCAACTCCACTCCAAATCAGCTGTTGTTGCTGTTATTCAGGTTTTCCATTAATTTTAATTCAAGGCAGACAGTTTGTAATATTTCAGCAGCACACTTTAGACTCTAAAGATTGGGAGTGACTTTCAAAGCTGTTGGCCTAATGTGCAAAGTACAACAAATTCAACAGGAGTTCAGACATTTTTCAAAAGCCAGAAAGTACCAGGAAACATTTTCAGTCATCATAAATTCACTGACAAAGGTCTGATCATTGCACCTCATCCTAACTGTGTCAACATCAGCTTATAAATGCTTTGCTGGGACTCATTACCAGCATTCAAATTCAAAGGAGCACAAGCAACACAACACCTCTCTGGATTTATCAGGTATGAAAGGCATCAAGACAAGTCATCAACAAAAACATCCCGGATGTTTTTGTTGATGACTTGCTAGCAGAGGAACACATTCTGTGTTGAGGATCTACCGCAGCCTACAGTACCATGATTCCATTCATTTCAAGGAAGTTCTCCCCCTGTGGAGCATGAATGCGTTTAGCAAGTGCATTATGTGAAGTCAGATTTTGAGTCAAAGTATCAAAATGGTTGTCTGAAATAATTATTATTTATAATAACTATTAATTATGTTAAATAATGTAACTTAATTTACAATCATCACGTGGGGTGCCATTCCTGAAAAGGGAAAAGTGAAAACCAGTTAATGATATCAGTCTTGTAAAATACACCAAACTATCAATTTGGAACACTGATTAATAGTTGAATTAATAGCTATAACCAAAAGTACCATATTAATAGTAAAGGCTGAAGGGTTTCGGAGTTCTTGGCATAGCAGACGATGACTATTCAGTCACTCTTGTGCAATATTAAAGAGACAGCAGATGTGATTCCAAAAGTATTTACTCACAAGACAGCAAAGTAAAACAAAACACACAAATTCTAACTAGCCACTATATACGAGCATGGGTGTGTAGGCTATATGTGTATGTGTGTATGTGTGTGTGTGTGTGTGTGTGAGTGAGAGAGAAAGAGAGAGAGAGAGAGAGAGAGACAAAGGTGTGTGTGAAACACAGGCCGCCTGGCCAAAAAACAAAATGGCTGACAACAGAAAACTACAAGATGGCCGAGTCAAAGACAGCTTCAGATCAGGGAAGGTTTGCCTGAACGTGTGGTCAGTCAGGACAAAGACAAAGGAGAAGAAGCGGGAACTTTGAGTCTCCTCTTTTGGTGTAGCTATGGTAAAAGGCAATTTGTGAGTGAGTATGGCTATGTGTGTCAATTAGAGCTTAGATTCTCTGCCCGACCACGAAATTATGGCCTGACCTGTGCGCTGCCTTGACGGCACCACTGGCCGCGCACATGTGAGTTGTCGATGGTGACAATGTGTGTGTCGGCTTCGTCGAGTGTACCAAGTGCAGCCCGATGCTGGTAGCCTATATGACAGCAAAAAGACGGGGACCTCGACACTTAAGAGGCACATGACAAAGGCTTGTCATAGAAAGAAAGAGCCTTCAATGTCCATGTTTGTATCCTTAAAAAAAAAATGTCGGGCTTAAACCGGGCTCAGGCTCATAACTACAGGGCCAGGCTGGGCTTGGACAGAACATGCACGGTCTCGGGTGGGGTTGGGCTGGATTTTTTGGGCCCGATCTAAGCTCTAGTGTCAATATATGTTGCAAAAGGGTCTGGGTTAGTACAGAGGATGTTAAATTGCATGCAAGATTCTGTCTGTGTAATGCATAATGCACAGCTTTGGTGAAGCCAACTAACCAATGACCTAACTACAACAAAGATCACAGCAACAACTCATTGAGCAGTATTAAATCACAATTGACAAAATTAAACAGTCTTGCTTAGCCTGTACAACAATAATACTGCTATGCCCAGTTGTTACATTAACAATTCTTGAATAGATGGAGGAAAGGGATGCTTTGGTGTGCTGCTTTTGTTAGCCGGCAGTGGAAGGTTGGAAAGAACTGTGGTTCCAGATGCAGTCTTTGCTGTGTCCTTGTTCCAAAGCTGCAGATCAAAGGAGACCCGTCGCTTGGTATCCTTGCAGAGTTAGAAGTCTGGTGCTAACTGAACTTGGTACTCCTCATTGGAAAGTTAGTTGCAAACCTCGTGTTTGGCACACTCTGGTCTTTAGGTTCTGTGTCTGCCGGGAGCAGGCCACATTCAGAGCAGAGCTGCAGCTCCAGAAAATAGGGAATGTCAAGGTCCAGGAGAAAGAGAGAAAGAGCCCCCTTCAGGAGTTCAGGGGAAAGACAGAGATGGAGAGTTGAAGTTTCTCCTTAAGTTGGCTTGGGTACATTACAGAGTCACATGTCACTGTAGCCCCTTTCACACTGCCAGATTTTCTGCGAATATTGGGCCGTTTAGACACACAGAGCCGGATTGGCGGGCTTCCCTCCCATGTCACTGTTTACGTCACACACTGAGTTACACGTTTTGTTACTTGCTCACGCCCCCCATTGCCCTGAAAAAGGCACAATCTGTATAAACAAAAGTAGGTAGGCGGCATTTTGCCGTACTCCCTGATTTTGTTTTTATACTGCCAATGCTGAAAGAAGACTGATTGGGCTTAGCTGCAAATTTGCACAATTACTGTTTAAAAAGGGCTTATGATAATCACCACTAAGTCAGTAATATCACTATTGTTTTACACATGACAGTGTGAAGTTCCCACCTGTGAGCAAACAGTTGTGAGTGAAACTTTCATTGACAACACTGACAGCTGCTACTTTGGTCATCTAATAAGTTTACTTTTAACACCATCTGCTGTGACCGTAAATCCGGAGAAAAGAGGGGCTTGTTACCTTTAGCACCGCTGAAGGTCAGAGTTATAGGTAGACCACCGTGTAAGCTGGAGGGTAATGCTGCTAAAGCTTACGAGGGAGGGCAGCAGACTCTTTTAGCCAATTGACATTAAGTTCACTTATTGATGTGCTCATTCACAGTTGAGTACTTTCATGTCAGGCTTTTGGTGAAACGTTTAAGTACATCCTATTACCTATATTCTTGGGGACATATTAATTTAACTATGACTACTTTGGTGTTTCAGTACCACTTAGTACTTAAAAAGCACTTACTGAGGTAACCGGCAGTGTTGGGGAGGTTACTTTTGAATAGGTTACAGTTAACTCGTTACCCTGTTAAAAATGTAATAGGTAATGCAGCTACTTTATTAATTATTATTAATTACTTCATTTAGCAAACAGTTGCCTATTTACACCTCCAACAGACAGAGCAAAACTGCATTGATATGGAGTCCGGTTTCTGGCCTCCTTTGAAATGTAATGCAATATGTACTCTCCCTTTAGCTCTATTTTGGTCTCCACCAACTTCTGATATCTTTCTGCTTTATTTACCAGTTAGTCCCTAATATGTCTGTATGATTTTTGTGCTGAGCAGGATGTGTACTGTGACTTTGTCAATGATTTTTCATTGAGAACTGCTGCCTGCTGCTCCATGAAACAAAGTTAAGTAGTAGGAGTGAACCAAACAGTAGATCTGTGAGCTGTAAAACAAAAGACAAACTGAAAGATACTAAAAAGCTCCATGGAGCTTTGGGGAACTGCAGACCTGCTGATAGTTCTCTGTGGGCTCATCGCAATGAGCAACCTGTTTCACATTACACAGTCATTTTATCCACTATTGGATCAAATTATTGATCGGACCAACTTTAAAGCTTCAATTTGCTGTAGATGCAACCATCAGAAATGATGTAACTATCAGAAATGGTCAGCTTGAATGAGCTCAACCTTAAACAGATTTTATTGTAGAAATATGTTGCCTTTTGCATGTTGATTTACCATTTTGTCTTCCATACCAGGCCTACTGTGCACAGCAGCAGCAGACAAGTGTTTGTCATCTCCCTGCAACAATGGTGCCACATGTCTGGACCACCTGGGTGACTATGTGTGCCTGTGCCCCAAAGGACCAGTGTGGTACATGGGCAAAAACTGTGATGAGCTGTATGATGCCTGCATCCTGGCACCTTGCGCCAACTGTACCAGCAAGCTTGGGACTGACGAGTTCACCTGCCACTGCCTGGATGGCTTCACAGGGCTCAACTGCACACAGGATGTAGATGAATGTCAGAGCAACCCCTGCAAAGGCATCCAGTCCTATTGTGTTAACGGAGTCAACAACTATTCCTGCCACTGCCCCCTGGGCTTGGGAGGGGAGGAATGCCAGGATAATATGACCACTTGTTCAGGGGAAACATGCCAGAATGGTGGCACCTGTGTGGACATCCCTGACACTGGGCACAGGTGCCAGTGTGCAGCTGGGTACGAGGGGAGGAACTGTGAGGAGAACATTGATGAATGCCGGTCTGAGCCCTGTCACAATGGAGCCATCTGTAAAGATGGGATTAACACCTATCAGTGTTTCTGTGTGCCTGGATTTCAAGGCTACCACTGTGACTTGGACATCAACGAGTGTGCTTCCCGACCGTGTCAAAACAATGGCACATGTCAGGATGAGGTGGATCACTACAGGTGTGACTGCACTCCAGGCTTCAAAGGTAAGCCACTGTGTATAGTTAGTCAGGGTACGATTGGCTGGGTTTGTGAGAGGAGAAATCTGTTATTTAATCAGAGATTCTTGGCTAATGATCTGAGATTTGATATGAAAACATTTGACCATTTAAACAGCTATCCATATGAGACACACACACTCTCCATTTGAACACAAGGCTGCCTTACGGGCAGCTGCCCTATGGAACTCCAGACCAAGGCCATCCTTACCTATTCAACACTGGGGGACCATTTTAATCAACACCATCTGTGACCCAACTGTCCAGGGGATCTGGGGGGAATTTCCCCCAGGCAAAGTTTTTTTAAACTCAACAGCTAAACTGACCATTTTAGAGCAGTCTGAAACAAGAATCTTAGATCAGGGGATCCACAGAAAAACTGCACACACTAACATTTTATAACTCTTTAAGACATACTGTACTATGACTCTTTTATGACATAGGCATACTATGACTTTTTTATTACGTACTATACGCTGTAAACCCCAATTTGCTAAGTCAACTTGAAGTTTTTATGGAAAAAGCTTACACTCAAAACTTTTAGTTTAGTACAATACAATATGTTAAGTTCTGAATACACCAGACACAAAATAAATGTCTCACATGATCCTTGTCTGACAGGAATTTTATGTCAGATTAACATAACATTTTTTACTATTGTTTGAGCATTTAATGCTATATCATATGAATATAAAAACATTGAGTACACATTATGCAACTTTTTTTTTTCCATTTAAGTATAGAATTATATTGTGGTGACCTTAGGTTTCTCATTTGCAAGAACGAGGCAAAAAAGTTGAATAGTGAACTAGGAGGTGCCTTTTATTTCACCTCAGCACAACTTTTTGGTTACTGTGTATTGAAGTGACAAAAATCGGTGCCTGGAATTGGGCCTGACGGCTCCCGACCCTGTCCTCCTTGTTTCTTCTAAAATGTCTTCTGTTGTCAATTCAGTATCTTAGGTTCGGCTGGCAGGTACTTAGAAAAAGCACTGGAGATAGGCAGAATCTGATGCAATCGAGTTTATTGTGTTCACAGGCAACAACACCGACAAACTCACGAGTCAGCCTCCGGAGGACGACTGAAAACCTGCTTTCAGCGCTCTGGCTTATATGCTGGTGGAGTTCGAAGAGATCTCCACCCATTTCTGTTGTCCTTCCCATTTCGATCCGTTTTTACTGGTAGCAGACTATGCCTTTGTTCCGGCTCAAACTGGAATCTGCCACCAGTATTTCCGGAATCGCTCTCACTCTATTTTTTAAAAACATGTGATCTCTGGGGACTTACATGCTACAGTCCCTCGTGCTCCCGTGTAATATGAACCATTA